>NC_061112.1:132244289-132258763 GCF_002878395.1 Capsicum annuum | reverse complement strand
CTCAAGTATTGAATTATGGGTTTTAAACCCGGATTGAGATTATTATTTTATGAAGTAATGTGTTATACACACTTGAGAATGGAATTGATTTGACCTTTTGGTCTTGAAAGAGTTATTTTTTTTGAACTCGAATGAGAAAAGAAATCCACACTGTGATTGATTATGAAAAAGGGGTAGCATGATGGCTCCCATTATGAATTGTTGAATTCATTTTGTTGTGGATTATCTTTGAAAATATCTGCGCTAAGTCCGGGAGTAGTCTTTAGCACCGAGTGGGAGGGATAGCTGTAATTGGTACTTCTATAGAGCTACGTGCCACCATAGGATATGAGCCTAAGGCTGTTTGATATAGTGATCACTAGTGAATGAATGATTAAGGTCCTACTCCGATGGAAAGGATAGTACAACTCTCCCTAATGTGGGTTGGACGTTGGACTCCATGTAGCTCACATGGTTTATGTCGGTTGTAAGAGACTCCCAGTGTGTGTGTGTATTCTTATGTCTGAGATGATAAGTGAATGATTTGAAAGTTGAGTTGTGAAAGATATCATTTTTTCAAATTTTAATGATTTTATATTATCAAAGAGGGATTTTATTATGAGGTTTGATCATCTAATGAATTGGAAAGTGATTGAGAATTTATATGATGACTCACATGTTTTATTACATATATTTCACTCTCTGATGATTACAGTGATCTTATTCAAGCTATGTGAGTCTTTCATTATATCAGGTATACTTCCTATAAATGCTTATGATGTTGATATTTTAAACTGCATACACCCCCATATGCTCGGTCCATTTCTATGATACTGACCCACATCTCTGGATGTGGGCTACATTTTCTTGGAATGTAGGTTCAGGTGCTCAGTCCCAGGCTCGACAGTGATTTTTCGGGCACGCTGTTCTACATCCTCTGTTGTGGTGAGTCCTCATGATTCGAGGACGTGACATCCAAATTTCTGTTTAGTTGAACAAAGTACTTTTGATACTGAGTATGATTCAGTTGGGGTATGTCCCAATGGCTCTCTGATGTTGTTGACTTTTAGAGGCTTGTCAGACTAGACTAGATGGTTGGAGTTGTTGTGATGTGTCGTATTTTGTTACCTTTCCGCATCTCTTTTGTTTTTGAATTATGATATCATGGAGGATATTTTGATGACTGATCATAGTAATTCTATTGATTAGTGTTGAATGATGTGAATATGGCTCAAAGGGTTAGCTTGGGGCTACTTGTAGCCTTAAGCACTGTGTGACGTCCCGGGACCCATTTTCGGGGTGTTACATATAAAGTGGCAGTCCGTCCAACTATGTTATATGGAGCAGAGTGTTGGCCAGTCAAGAACTCCTACATTCAAAAATTAAAAGTGGTGGAAATAAGAATATTACGTTGGATGTGTGGTCTTACTAGAGGTGACAGAGTTTAGAAAGAGATAGTCTGGGAGAAGGTGAGAGTGGCTTCGGTGGAGGACAAGATACGGGAAGGAAGGCTGAGATGGTTTGGGCATGTGATGAGGAGGAGTACGGATGCCACAGTTCGTAGGTATGAGAGAATAGCATTGGATGACTTTCTGAGGAGGAAAGGTAGGCCGAAGAAGTACTGGAGGAAAGTGATTAGACATGATATGGAGCAGCTACAGCTTACTGAGGACATGACCCTAGATAAGAAGGTGTGGAGGTCGCGGATAAGGGTAGAAGGCTAGTTTGCGTGCGTGGGTTGTAGCTAGTAGTAGAAGAGCTCAGGTATAGCTGGATTAGTAATCCCAGGACTGTGTCCTTAGGTGGGGGTCGTACTTTTCGTATGCCATATTTCTTATCTCTTATTTCATATTATGCTTATTTATCTTATTTCGTATTGCTTTGGTTTCTATTTTATTTTTAGTATGTCTTATTTCTTTTATGTTATGCAACCCACCATGCTTAATGGTGCATTATGCTCTTGCTTACTATTATCTATCTTGAGCCGAGGGTCTATCGGAAATAGCCTCTTTACTTCTTGTCACGACCCAAACTAGGGCCTGGCCATGACAGACATCCTGAACCATGAAGGCCCAGAACGCCTTTCTCTATCTGGTAATCATGCACAACATTCATATAAAAAAAAGATGCGGAAACATAGTCAGCTACGAAAACATTGTCGAATTTTAATATCAACATAAGTATGGAAAACGGTAGTGCAACTATAGCTAAATAACATCTCACTCAGTCTGCGAAATCTCTACTACATGAAAATATGATAACTATCTGAAAACTGGGACCAGGCCCCCAGTAGACCAAAATAATAATAAGGGTCATAATTTGAAAGATGGGCCTTCTATAATAAAGAAGGCTCACCAACTGAACACCGCAAACTCTGTCTGACAAATCTACTGCCTTTCTGGACCCCTAAATTGGGCCTTAGAACCTGGAGGGAGGAGGGGGGGAGGGGGGTCAATACAGATGTACTAGTATTCAAAGTATTCCAAAATAAAACTTTTATATAGATAAAATAGTTGGAGAGAAAATCGTCAGATACTATACATGAAATAGTTCTAAAACACATGGGCACTTTCTGAAAATCACAAATCATTCTTATCAATGCAATGTATGATCTTTTTATAACTTCTGAGTTAGGTGGCACTCCCCTACAATTCTGATATTCCACGAGCTATATGGAAGACGCCATTGACTCGACGGGGAAGCCCTTAACCCGAGTGTACCGTAAGGGTTGGAGTTTCTGATTCTGATACGCCACATGGATTTAGGCCAGTGTAATACAATATGCCCGGATAGGCAAATCACGATTTTGGGCAACGAGTTTTCTGACTCATGACTTCTTGGGGGAACCACCTAAGCTCTCTTTATGCCCAATTTTATCCTGTTCTGAATCATGCATTATTCTAGTTTCAATATCTGAAAATTCTGACTTTAAACATGTATTCTATTCTCTTCTGAATTACCATGGCATAATCTGAGTTGGTGTCGTCACACCAAGACTTGCAAGTCCTATTACTGAGCCATAATGTATCATGCATAATTCTTTCATTAAAACAGAGTTTAGACCACACAAACATGCAAATAGTATTAGAGATTTCATGTTTCGAAAGCAGAAGTTAAAACTATGCAAGAACTCTTCAAACATAAGGTGGTCATGTGCTTTTGGCAAAATCTATGCACTCTTTCATTATATATATTTTCAACATTTTTTAATACAAGAAACCCTCTCTCTTTTGAAATTGAAATCATAATTCAAATATAACATCATTCAAGACATTTCATGACATGCTTTTCAAGATGCAGTTTAGAACAATTCATATCATATGGAAGATGAGAAAGATCATAACAAGAGAGGGGTTCATTATAAGTAAAACACATTCATATATATATATATATATAATTTTCCAAACAATTTGAGGGAAGTCCTAAAGGCCAAAACAATATCGTCAAAACTTCAAAAATATGATTATATTCATAAATCCAAAACCCTTTTTATTAAAATATGATTTCTAAGCCCATGAGATTTTATAAAAACCCCGCATACCTCAAAATAGGGAAACAATGGGTGTTTCTTGAAGTGTAATACCCCGGAAAATTTTTCGTTGAAATTTTGTGCGTAAACGTGTTGGGTTCTATCTTATAGAATGAGTTATAAATTTTCCGTATGGAATGTCTTAGATTATGACCCACCATTCCATAGAGTATTGAATAATATTTCCAATGATATGTGGATTATCCAAAATGGACACCCGAGCGACGAGTTATGAACATTCCGATCGAACCGTGAATAGAAGTGAACAGTAAAACGTGCAGGAAAAAGTACTGAGGCCTAGCGTATTTTTCCTCCAACTTTAAATGATCATAAATCCTTTTACATAATGATCTGGGTGATCTACTATATATCAACGGAAAGCTCTGCGAGTCCTCTTTCTAATGAAATTGGTTTCATCCAATTTGTTTATCGGAGCAAAAAACAAATTTTTGGGTCAACTTCAAACGATGATAACTCCTCGTACACAATGATCTGGGTGAGATACTATATATCAACAGAAAGATATGAGAATCCTCTTTCTAATGAAATTGGTTTCATCTAATATGAATATTGGATTAAAACGTTATGGTTGATCTACTTTAGACTATCAAAACAGTCCACCAAAGGACAGATTCGAGAATTATTTAATTTTTAGGGGCGTTTTGGTCATTCTCCCTCACCCAAAATTCATCCAAACCCTATATTAAAGCCTATTAGAAGCATTATATATTATATTTCATCAAATTTCCTCAAAAAGAAAACCCTAAGCTCCTACATCCAACTTCAAGAACCTCCAAAGTTCACCATTAATTCTGCAAATTTATTCAAGATTCCAAGTTCCTAGTTCAAGAACTCCAAGAACCATCATTCAAAGGCACGATTAACATCTCAAAAATGAGTATCGATCTAAAGTTCATCATTCAAGGTATGTGAGATTTTTCAACAAGAACTCTCTTTCGTTCTTGTGTCCAAAAGTAATTTTCTTTACAAAGGCATGATTTTTATTTGATTTTTATGAATTTGAAGCATGAACTCATATCTTATGATGATTATTATGAAATCTTGATGTTTATGATTTTAAAATATGAATTTACATGTGTGGAGATTTAAAGCATGAATCTTGAATGATATTTATCATGATTTTGATATTTGGGTCGTGAATCCCCATTGGAAATTGTATTTTTTTGAGAAAGTGTGTGTCACAAGCACGTTGATGTTGAATATTGGAGATATTTTGTATGATTTGACCTTTTGGTCTTAATGGAGTTGTTTTGAGGGTGCAACTTGGGAAGCTGAGGTGGATATGCGATCCAAATACCTGCACCTATTTTTTGCGAACTTCGATCAAGCCGAAGGTACCGTTCTTTCCTAAATAATGCACTTTTGATAAAATTTGCAGTAGTTCAGCTGTCATTTTTATGTGTTCAGCTGTAGTTTCTTGAATTTATGCATTCTATGTTGCATTCGGAGTGAGAAACGATGTGGTGATGAGTCTAACAAATATTTTCAGCTGTATGCCCTATTCCCTATATAATATTGTCATGTATATCATCATTTGAGGATGAATGTTTCCAAGGGGGGATGATGTAATACCCCGGGAAATATTTCGTTGAAATTTTGTGCGTAAACGTGTTGGATTCTATCTTATAGAATGAATTATAAATTTTTCCGTCTGGAATGTCTTAGATTATGACCCACCATTCCTTAGAGTATCGAATAAGCTTTCCAACGATATGTGGATCATCAAAAATGGACACCCGAGCGACGAGTTACGAACATTCCGATCGAACTGTGAATAGTAGTGAGCAGTAAAACATGCAGGAAAAAGTACTGAGGCCTGGCGTATTTTTGCCCCAAATTTAAATGATCATAACTCTTTGTACATCATGATCTGGGTGATCTAATATATATCAATGGAAATATCTACGAGTCCTCTTTCTAATGAAATATGATTTCATCCAATTTTTTTATCGGAGTAAAAAGTTATGGTCGATCTACTTCAGCCTATCAAAAGCGAGTTTTTGGGTCAACTTCAAACGATCATAACTTCTCGTACAGAATGATCTAGGTGAGATACGACATATAAATGGAAATATATGAGAGTCCTCTTTCTAATGAAATTAGTTTCATCCAATTTGGATATCGGAGTAAAATGTTATGGTTGATCTACTTCAGACTATCAAAACAGTCCACCAAAGGACAGATTCGAGAATTATTTGATTTTTAGGGGTGTTTTGGTCATTCCCCCTCACTCAAAATCCATCCAAACCCTACATTAAAGACTATTAGAAGTATTATATGTTATATTTCATCAAATTCCCTCAAAAAGAAAACCCTAAGCTCCTACATCCAACTTCAAGAACCTCCAAAGTTCACCATTAATTCTGCAAATTTATTCAAGATTTCAAGTTCCTAGTTCAAGAACTCCAAGAACCATCATTCAAAGGCACAATTAACATCTCAAAAGTGAGTATCGATCTAAAGTTCATCATTCAAGGTATGTGGGGTTTTTCAACAAGAACTCTCTTTCGTTCTTGTGTCCAAAAGTAATTTTCTTTACAAAGGCATGATTTTTATTTGATTTTTATGAATTTGAAACATGAACCCATATCTTATGGTGATTATTATGAAATCTGATGTTTATGATTTTGAAAGATGAATTTACATGTGTGGAGATATAAAGCATGAATCTTGAACGATATTTATCATGATTTTGATATTTGGGTCGTGAATCCCTATTGAAAATTGTATTTTTTTGAGAAAGTGTGTGTTATAAGCATGTTGATGTTGGATATTTGAGATATTTTGAATGATTTGACATTTTGGTCTTAATGGAGTTGTTTTAAACTCGAGTGTGAAAGAAATCCACAACGTGGTTGATTTTGATAGATGGGAAGCATGATGACTCCCGATGTATATTTATATATTACTGAAATTGTTTTGTTATGGATTGTCTTTGAAATGATCTGAGCTAAGTCCAGGAGAAATCTTTAGCACCGAGTGGGAGGTATAAAGCGATCTTACTTCCCTAGAACTACGTGCCCCCGTAGGAGTGAGCCTGAGGCTGATTTATATAGTGATCACTAGTTTGTGTGGATTTGATATCGATAGTCCTACACCGATGGGAAGGATAGGATGGCTCTCCCCAACGTGGGTTGTACGTTGGACTCCATGTAGCTCATATGGTTTATGTCGGTTATAAGATCTCCCAGTGTGTGTGTGTTTCCTTGTGTCTATGGTGTATGGTGAAGTGATTTGAAAGTGGAATTGTGAAAGTTATTCTTTCGAAAGATTTAAATGATACTTACATTGTGAGAATTGATATTCTTGATGAACTGAAAGTGATTGACAAATTATATGATGACTCACATGTGTTATTGTACTTATTTCATCCTCTCATGATTATGATGATTTTCTTCGGGCTATGTGAGTCTTTCATACATCCTGCATATTTCTTATAAATATTTATGATGGTGATGTTTATACAACTGCATACACCCCTATATACTCGATTCCTTTCCATGGTACTGACCCACATCTTCGGATGTGGGCTGCATTTCCTCAGAATGTAGGTTCAGGTGCTCAGTTCTAGGTTTGACAGTGATCCTTCGGGTACACTGTTCTACATCCTCTGTTGTGGTGAGTCCTCATGTTTCGAGGACATGATGTCTGATGTTGGTTTCACAAAATTATTTACATTTGATAACTGAGTATGAGTTAGTTGGGGCATGTCTTAATGGCTCGCTGGTTTTATTGATTTTCTTAGAGGCTTGTCAGACTAGTATAGATGTTGGGAGTTGACTAATAAGTCGTATTTTGTTATCTTTCTAAAATTCTTTTATTCTTGGATGATGATTATTCTGTTGATATTTGAGGGTTATTTATGAAAACCCCGTTGATTTGTGTTGAACTGAATGAAAATGGCTCAAAGGGTTAGCTTGGGGCTACTCGTAGCCTCAAGCACCGTGTGACGCTTTGGGACCCGTTTTTCGGGGCATTACATGAAGCCTATGATCTGGGGATTTCAAATCTTCAATTGATTTTGAAAACCCACGGTTGAATCTTGAGTTTCTTGAAGTTCTTGTTTGAAACTCTAGGGAGGATTCTTGATGATTTTGATGAAAATAGGGTTAAGTTTTCCTCAAAATACCCTAAATCATTTGTTTGGATGGTTTTAGAGGCTAGGGAAAAGTAAAAATTACCCTTAATGACTCCTAAATTGAATTGGAAATTTTGAACTTAAAATCCCGATTTCGAGTGCCACCACGATGCGCCACAATCGCGGTGGTCCACTGTAATTCGATGAGTGAGAAATTGGGTGCCTCCGTGATGCGTCACCGTTGAGGAACCCCACTGGAATTTGACAATTGTCAATTTGACCCTCTCTGCGACGCGCTAGACACTAAAATGATGATGTTTACGGCTGGAACCTTAAATTATTCATAACTTCTTCACCGAGGGTCTGTTTTGGACGAATCTTATATTGTTGGAAAGCTAATTCAGTCATATACATAATGAAAGGTTGAAATCTAAGAAATTCCATATGAAAATTAATTTAGATCATTCTATAATATAATACTTAGACTTTCTATGGATGGAATTTAACTAAGAAGATGTTGGGGTGTTACAATATCCCCCTTGGGATCATTCATCCCCGAATGATGATGCGGAACACAAACAAGCACGATTTTAAGCATACTAAAGCATTGAAAAATTTAGGTAAGGGTTGTACCTTCAACTCCGCTATCTACTGGGTTAAAAAGGTGTGGGTATCTTGCTCTCATGTCGTCTTTTGTTCCCAAGTGGCTTCTTCAACCTTCTGATTCCTCCACAACACCTTCATTGAAACTATTTCTTTACTTCTCAACTTCCGGACCTGACGATCTAGGATTCGAATAGGTTCCTCTTTATATGATAAGGAGTCTGTTACCTTGATCTCTTCTACAGGAAACACCAAAGAATGGTCTCCAATGCATTTCTTCAATATGTGAAATACCGGATGGACAGAACCCAAACTGGTAGGCAATTCTAACTCATATGCAACACCACTTATTCTTGTCAAAATCTGGTATGGTCCTATATAGCGAGGACTTAATTTACCTTTCTTCCTGAATTACATGACTCCCTTCATAGAAGAAACTTTTAGGAATACCCAATCACTAATCTTCAACTCTAAATCTCTTCTCCTAACATCAGCATATGATTTCTAATGACTCTGAGCTGTCTTAAGTCATTCCCTAATGACTTTCACATGTTCCATCGCTTGATGAACAAGATTACACCCAAATATCTGCATCTCACGCACTACATACCACCCTATTGGTGACCTATATATTCTCCCATACAATGCCTTAATTGCGCCATCCGAATACTGGAATGGAAATTGTTATTATACGTGAACTCTATCAATGCCAAGTGCTCTACCCAACTACCTTTGAAATAAATCACACAGGCCCTCAACATGTTCTCAAGGGTCTGAATGGTGCGCTCAGCCTGCCCATCGGTCTGAGGGTGAAAAACAGTACTTAGGTTCACTTGGGTACCTAAACCTCTCTAAAAAGATCTCCAAAACTGAGAAGAAAACTGTGTACCTCAGTTGGATATGATGGACACAGGTGCACCATGCAAATGAACTATTTCTACAATGAATAGCTTGGCATAATACTCACCCAAATAGTTAGTCCTGACAGGCAGAAAGTGAGCTGACTTGGTCAGTCTATCTATAATCACCCAAATGGAATCGTACTGGTTTCGGGACCTTGAAAGTCTTGTAATGAAGTCCATATTAATTAACTCCCACTTCCACAAGGGCAAAGCCATCTCTTGGGAAGAACCACCTGGGCCTCATATGTTCTACTTTAACTTGTTGGCAATTCAAACACTTGGAAACAAAGTTAGCCACATCATGCTTCATATTATTCCACCAATATATAGATTTCAGATCATGGTACATCTTAGTAGAGCCAGGGTGAACAACATATCTCAAAGTGTGAGCTTTGTCAAGGATTCTATTCCACAAACCATCCACATCTGGTACACATAATCTACCCTGGTATCTCAAAATACCATCACCACCGATCTCAAAAGACATCACCTTCTGCTGACCCACATCATTCTTAATTTGCATTAAGATGGGATCTTCAACCTGCTTCTCTTTAACTTCTGCACAAAGGGAAAATGTAGCTATCTCATGAACAACCATTCCCCATCTTTGAAATCCAAGAGTCACACTCCTAGATTTGCAAGCTGATTAATATCTTTCACTATCTCTCTCTTTCCTTCCTCAACATGAGAAAGATAACCTATGGACAATATGCAGAGGGCATCGGCTATAATATTTGCCTTACCCGGATGATAGTGAAGGCTCATGTCATAGTTTTTCAAAAGCTCCATCCAATGCCTTTCCCTGAGGTTTAGTTCCTTCTGCGATAAAACATACTGCAAACTCTTATGGTTAGTGAAAACATCAACATGCACCCCATAAAGATAGTGCCTTCAAATTCTAAGTGCAAACACCACAAATGCTAATTCCAAATCATGAGTGGGGTAGTTCCGCTCATGCACCTTTAACTGCCTAGATGCATAAGACACCACCTTACCGTGCTGCATGAGTACACACCCAAGTCGCACACGGGATGCATCATAGTACACAACAAAACCCTCTGTACCTTCTGGAAGAGTCAAAATAGAAGCCGTAGTCAACTTGTCTTTCAACTTCTCAAAACTATTCTCACAAGAGTCGAACCACAAAAACTTCACCTTTTTCTAAGTCAACTTAGTAAGTGGTCCAGCTATGAAGGAGAAACTCTCTACGAACCTTTTGTAATACCCTACCAAGCCCAAGAAACTCCGAATGCCAGTTGGAGTCGTGGGTCTGGGACATTTCCTTACTGCCTCAATCTCTTGGGGATCAACCTTAATCCCTTCACTAGACACAATGTGCCCCAAGAACGCAATGGCATTCAGCCAGAATGCACACTTGGAGAATTTTGCATATAACTTATGATCTTTGAGGGTCTGAAGAACAACACGGACGTGATTGGAATAGTCCTCCTCACTCTTTGAGTAAACCAAGATGTTATCAATAAAATCTATGACAAACAGGTCTAGGAACTAATGGAAAACCCTATTCATTAGGTCCATGAAAGCTACAGGAGAATTAGTCAACCCAAAGGACATGACCAAGAATTCATAATGACCATATCTGGTTCGGAAGGTTGTTTTAGGAATGTATGACTCCCTAACCTTCAAATGATGATATCTCGAATGAAGGTCTATTTTAGAAAAACACTTAGCACCCTGAAGCTAATCAGAAAGGTCATCGATTCTAGGAAGAGAATATTTATTTTTCACTGTGACCTTATTCAATTAGCGGTAATCTATGCATATAACCATCTTTCTTTCACACAAAAAGTACAGGTGCATCCCAGGGCCAAACACTTGGTCTAATAAGACCTTTATCTAGGAGATCTACTAGCTGTTATTTCAACTCTTTTAGCTCTACAAGAGCCATTCTATATGGCGGAATAGAAATAGGATTGGTATCTGGCAATACATCAATGCCAAAATCTATCTCCCTATCAGGTGGAATTCTTGGGAGATCATCTTGAAAAATTTTGGGGAATTCATTGACTACAGGGACAGACTGAAGGGAAAGACTTTTGGTGTTAGAATCTTTAACCTGAATAAGATGATACAAAAACCTTAGAGATAAGTTTTTAGGCTCTGAGATAATATATGAAATGTCCTCTAGGTGCTAAAGAGTGCCTCTCCTACTCTATTGCTAGCTCATTCAGAAAAGAAAAGGTAACCCTTCGTGTCCTATAGTTTATTATGACATAACACCGATAAAGCCCGTCCATCCCTAGGATCGCATCAAAAGCAACCATATCAAGTTCTATGAGGTCTGCCACCGTAACCCTACTAATAATAGACATGACACAATTTTTATACACCCACCGGGGTGGAAATAGAGAAAGGTTTGGCAATCACTTCGGGCTTAAACCCAAAACTAACCCTCATATAGGGGTCATATAGGATAACGTAGACTCGGGATCAAGTAACACAAAAACATCATGGGAAAAGATTTGTAACGTACTGGTGAGAACATTTGGTGAGGCTTCTGCCTCCTATTGGATGGTCAACGTATATAACCAATTACGATCGCTCCCAGCAGCTGTAGTGGTGCCCTTTTGGGGCGGTGGTGGTGTGGAAGAGTTTGCCCGAGACTTAGCTCCACCAACATTCCTCCTAGTGGAGAAAAAATCTCTCTAGAAGTAGCCCATCTGACCGCAATAATAACACACAAATGCGCCTAGTTGACACTTTCCCGGGTGATGTCAAACATAAGTCTCTCACCATTGAAAAGTATGATGCTATTGCACCACACTACCCTGTGACTGAGTATCCCGAGCTCTGGGTCCATGACTAGTCTGAAAACTCTGGGGACATCTATTAATTGGGGGTCTGGGAGCTGGGGCACTAGCTGCAGAGTGTGCTTTGTCCCAAAACTTTTTCTTTTGCCACTTGTTACCCCAATTACCACCCTGCTACTGACTGGGGTTCTAATCCGCTGATCTGGCTCTCTTTGCCTGTCTGTCCTTCTGGACTCAACTATCTTCTTCTTCTTCTCCTCAACCTGCTGCATGTGGACTATCAGCCTAGCAAAGTCCAATTCCCTATTTAGCATCGCCCCTTGACATTCAAGCACCAGATCATCTGAAAGGCCGAAAGCAAACTTCCTCATTCGGGCCCTCATACTACTCGTCATCTCAGGAGCATAATGGTCCAGTTGATTAAACTTTAAAGTATACTCCTGAACACTCATCCTACCCTGCTTAAGGTTTATGAACTCCTCTACTTTAGATTCCCTTATCTCCAAAGGAAAGTATCGGTCAAGAAAAGCATCCACAAATTCGTCCCACATTATAGGCTCAGAACTGTCACCCTTCACCTCTTCCCACTCATCATACCATTGGTTCACTACATTCTTTAGCTGATAAGATGATAGTTCAATACCTTCCACCTATTCCACATGCATCACTCAGAAAATCTTCTCCATTTCGTCTATGAACTCTTGCGGATTCTCTTCTACTTTAATGCCAGTAAACTTAGGCGGGTTCATTCTCATGAACTGACCTAACCTAGTAGCTTCAGATGTAATAGGTGCAGACCCAACATCTTCTGATTGTTGGGCCTGATTAGCCACCAATTGTGTCAGTATATGAATAGATAGTCTGAATTCTGCATTCAAAATATCCCTCTGAGTAGTCAGGGGATGGTTAATATTGGTTCGTGGAGCCCTAGGTGGACTAATCGGGACTGGAGGGACTCCATGAGTAGGGATAGGTTCTAGAGTGTGAGCTCTGTTACGTGTCCTCATCCCAAGAGTGGGACAGACTTCGTCCTCTTGAGCATTAATGTTGGTACGGTGGGGAGGCATAGCTGGTTTTCTGAAAAGCAAGAGATCATTGAATAGGGGACAGATTAGACCCTGAAGCACGAGCTAAATCACAAAGAAGAGAAACATTTCTAAATGCCTAGTAGCCTCCTGCCTATAAGTATGGCGCGCAACACACCCATAAATAAAACTCTACTCGACGTGATTTTGCAGACACCCTGGCACCACGAACCATGATCTAATATCAAGTTTGTCACGACCCGAACTAGGGCCTGGCCGTGACGGAGATCCCAAATCATGAAGGCCCAAAACACCCTTCTCTATCTGGTAATTATGCACAACACTCATATAAAAAATGCGGAAATATAGTCAGCTACAGAAACATGGTCAAATTCTAATATCAACATAAGTATGAAAAACTGTAGTGCAACTACAGCTAAATAACATCTGACTCAGTCTGCGAAATCTCTACTACATAAAAATCTGATAACTGTCTGAAAACTAGGATAAGGCCCCTAGTAGACCAAAACAATAATAAGGGTCATAATCTGAAAGACGGGCCTTCTGGAATAGAGAAGGCTCACCAACTGAACACTGCAAACTCTGTGTAATGAATCTACTACCTTTCTAGACCCCTCGATTGAGCCTCAGAACCTGGAGGGAGGAGGGGGGTCAATACAAATATACTGGTATGCAAAGTATTCCAAAATAAAACTTTTATATAGATAAAATAGTTGGAGAGCAAATCATCAGATACTATACATGAAATAGTTCTAAAACACATGGGCACTTTCTGAAAATCACAAATCATTCTTATCAATGCAATGTCTGACCTTTGTATAACTTCTGAGTTAGGTGGTACTCCCCTAACAATTCTGATATTCCATGGGCTGTATGGAATTCGACATTGACTCGGTGGGGAAGCCCCCAATCCGAGTGTGCCGAAAGGGTTGTAATTTCTGATTCTGATATGCCACACGGCTTTAGGCCAGCGTAATACAATACGCCCGGATTGGCAAATCACGGTTTTAGGCAACGAGTTATCTTACTCATGCTTTCGTCGGGGACCCACCTAAGCTCTCTTTATGTCCAATTTTATCCTGTTCCGAATCATGCATTATTCTAGTGTCAACATCTGAAAATTCTGACTTTAAACGTGTATTCTATTCTGTTCTGAATTACCATGGAATAATCTGAGTTGGTGTCATTACACCAAGACTTGCAAGTCCTATTTCTGAGACATAATGCATCATGCATAATTCTTTCATTAAAACATAGTTCAGACACCCAAACATGCAAATAGTATAAGAGATTTCATGTTTCGAAAGCATAAGTCAAAACTATGCAAGAACTCTTCAAACATAAGGTGGTCATGTGCTTTTGGCAAAATCCATGCACTCTTTTATTATTTGTATTTTCAACATTTTCAATACAAGCAACCCTTTCTCTTTTGAAATTGAAATCATAATTCAAATATAACATCATTCAAGACATTTCATAACATGTTTTTCAAGATGCAGTTTAGAACAATTCATATCATATGGAAGATGAGAGAGATCATAACAA
>NC_061112.1:132227012-132241289 GCF_002878395.1 Capsicum annuum | reverse complement strand
CGCTGCGTTGTGGTTGAAATTGGAATTGTTGTGTATGATGAAGAGCCTAACAAGTAAGTTGCATCTCAAACAGTGACTTTATTCCCATCGTATATCTGAGGGTGCATCTTTGGAAGATCACCTATTTGTCTTTAGAGAAATCATCTCTGATTTAGAGACTTTGGAGGTTAAGTACGATGAGAAATATTTAGGGTTGATTCTATTATGTTTGCTGCCTACATCATATGTGACCTTTAGGGATACGATTTGATATAGTCGTGAGACTCTGACCATAGATGAAGTCTATGATGTGTTGTTCTCTAAGGAGAAGATGAAGCATCTTGTGAATGGGTCGGAGACTTAAGGAGATGGTCTCCTTGTTCGAGGAAGGAATCATGAGAGGAACTCTGGGGGTGATGACAGAAACATATCAAAATCCAGAAACAAAAACAAAATCTATAATTACTGTAAAAAGAAGGGCCACATCAAATCCGAGTGTTGAAAATTACAAAATAGAGAGAAAAGAGACGCTCCAAAATAGAAAGGAAACCAACCAGAGAATTCCGGTGAAGCTAGTTTTGTTGAAGATGGAGGTAGTGATGGAGAACTCTTGGTTGTTTCTAATGGTAACTCCAAACCCTGTGAGGATTAGATTCTTGATTTAGCTTGCATGTTTCATATGTGTCGCAATCGAGTTTGGTTTACAACATATGAAGTAGTCTCTATAGGTCCTGTGTTAATGGGAAATAACACAACTTGCAAGATAGATGGCATTGGAACAATCAGAATTAAGATATTTGATGGGGTTGTGAGGACACTTGGTGATGTGCGGTATGTACTAGCCCTGAAGAGAAATCTTATTTCCTTGAGTACCCTTGATCTGAATGGATATAGGTACACTGGTGAAGGTGGAGTCTTAAAGGTTACTAAAGGTGCTCTTGTTGTGATGAAGAGATAGAGAAAGTCTGCAAATTTGTATGTCTTGCAGGGATCTACGATTACAGGTGATGTAGCAGTTTCTACCTCCTCTCTATCAGAAAGTGACGTTGCTAAACTTTTGCATATGCGCCTGGGGTATATGAGTGAAAACAGGATGACTAAACTAAGAAGAAGAGGGTTTCTTGATGGGCAGAGTATTACCAAATTAGAGTTCTATGAGCATTGCATTTTTGGGAAGCAGAAGAGAATCAGATTCACTATAGGCATCCACTTAACTAAAGGTACACTTGATTACATTCATTCTGGGGTCCTTCTAGAGTACCTTCTAGAGCAGGTAAAAATTATTTATTGACTATTATTGATGAATATTCTAGAAAAGTTTGGGTGTTCTTCCTGAAGCAGAAGAATGATGTGTTACCTACTTTCAAGAAGTGGAAGATTATGATTGAAAACAAATAGGGAAGCAGGTAAAATGCCTTCGGACTGATAATGGTTTAGAGTTATGTTCTAATGAATTTAATGCTTTGTGCAATTCAGAAGAAATTGTGAGGCACTTGACAGTTCATCATACTCCACAGCAGAATGGTGTGGTTGAATGAATGAATAGGACTATAATAGAGAAGGTGCGTTGTATGCTCTCTAATACTGGTTTACCCAAGTTTTTTTGGGCCGAAACTGCTTCCATAGCTTGTCTTCTTATTAACCACTCTCCCTCAGTCACGATTGATAAAAAGACTCCATAAGAGGTATGGTCTGGTACTCCTGCTAGTTATTCTGATTTGAGGATATTTGGATGTCCTGCGTATGCTCATATTGATAATGGAAAGTTAGAGCCTATATTTGTCAAGTGTTTATTTATGGGTTATAAGCCTAGTGTTAAAGGTTATAAGCTTTGGTGTACAGAAAGCAGAAAGGTTATAATTAGTAGGGATGTTGTGTTTGATGAAACTGCCATGCTTTGGACTTCCTCCGAATCTAGTGCTTCACCCTCAGATGAGCTTAGTGATATGAATCAGCAAAAGTCAAGCACCCATGTTGAATTGCAGATTGGAGCAGAGTCTACTCCAGTGCCTACCTCTCAGTCTAGCTCAGAGATACAGAGTGATACTATTTCTTTTTCACCACTAGTGGCACCACAATATTCTATTGCTAAAGACAATCTAGAAAAGATATTAGACCTCCTCATAAGTATGCTGAAGCTGATTTGGTTGCTTATGCATTAAGTGTAGCTGAAGGTATTAATTTTGGTAAATATCCTTCTTTTTACTCAGAGGTAGTTAGTTGTGATGATTTCGGCCAATGGATGATTGCTATACAAGAGGAGATGGAATCACTTCATAAGAATGACACATGGGATCTGGTGAGATTGCCTAAAGATAAGAAAGCTATCTGTTGTAAGTGGGTATTCTAAAAGAAAGAAGGAACATCGGGAGTTGATGATGCTAGGTACAAAGCAAGACTAGTTGCTAAAGGTTACAATCAGGTTCCAGGTATTGACTTCACAGATGTGTTTTCTCCAATTGTAAAGCATAGTTCGATTCGAGCATTGCTTGGTATTGTGGCTATGCATAATCTTGAGCTTGAGCATTTGGATGTCAAAACTGCATTCATATATGGAAAAATTGATGAGGACATCTATATGCAACAACCAGAGGGCTTTGTAGTCTCAGGAAAGGAGGACTATGTATGCTTGATACTGTAAAAGTCTCTTTATGGCTTAAAGTAGTCACCCAGGCAGTGGTATAAGAGGTTTGACTCTTTTATGACCTCTCATATGTTTCAGAGGAGCAACTATGATAGTTGTGTCTACTTCAAGGAGGTAAGTGATGGTTTATTCGTGTATTTTCTCTTGTATGTTGATTGCAGCAAAGGATATGAGAGAGATAATAAAAGTCAAAGCCCAGCTCAATAAGGAGTTTGATATGAAGGATCTAGGAGCAGCCAAGAAGATACTTGGCATGGAGATTCTGAGGGATAAAAAGAATTGTAAGTTATACATGAGTCAGAAAAGATATATTGAAGAAGTGCTTCACAGGTTCAATATGTAAAATGCTAAGCCTGTTACTACTCCATTAGCAGCTTGTTATAAAGTAAGAGAACATGTTTGTAGTTTTGATGACTGATAAATAAGAACCTGGTTTACTACTTGTTATTTTTTGTATGTTGTATCCTGTGAACCAGGTCCCTAAAAGTTGTGAATCAGGTCCCAGAGCAGGTGACATAAATACACAAGGAAACCAAGTGCAAATAAGGAAGATTGGAGCCATGAAATAAAGAAGAAAATCAATAAAGGATCAAAGAAAAAATGAGCAAAGAACGAATGAAATAAATGAGCAAAGTAGGAAAGAAATAAAAAAGCAAAAATTGAGTCTAAAGAGGATTCAAAAGTTTCCTTATATGATGCAATCTCCTTATAAGGAAAGAAATCACTTAATTCCTAATAGGAAACTACGTTTCACTTGGAGAAGGAGTCCCAGTCCGTGATATTCTAGGGTATGATGAATCTCTAGCATATATATGGCATGAAAATCATTGAGAGCTGCACCTATTGCATATCCATGAAATATATCATCTTGAGAGCAATATCCATCAAAGCAAAAACAGAAGGAAATCACCACAGTAAAACAGAAACCTGGTTCACATTTTCTGTTGAAGTTTTCATTACTGAAAGCTGAAGTTTGAGAAGTTTAAGGCTAGAGTTAGTAGTATTTGTTGAGTTTATCAGTTGGTATAAAAGCGGGTCTTTTCAATTAAAGGCTAACACCTTGAAAAGGATCAGATGGCTGCCCCACCAACATCTCAGGAAGGTGCTTCACAAATTAGACCACCCCTCTTTAATGGACAATATTATGGGTGGTGGATGAATAGGATGGTGGACTTCATTATTGGAGAAAATCATGATCTCTAAAATATTGTTTTGGATGGACCAACAATCCTAATGAATCTTGGTGAAGATGGAAAGACAGGGTTCCTAAAGGGAGATTGGAATTTGATGATAATGACAAGATAAATGTTCAAAACAATGCAAAGGCCAAAAAAATCCTAATCTATGGTATTGGCCCTGATGAGTACAATAGGATATCCTCGTGTTCCACTGCAAAGGAAATTTGGAACACTTTGCAAATAGCTCATGAAGGTACTAGTCAAGTGAAGAAGTCGAAGATTGATTTACTAAACAGAAAATATGAATTATTTAGGATGAAGGAAGGAGAGACCATTTAGGAGATGCATACCAGATTCACATCAATCATTAATGAGATCTACTCTTTAGGTGTAGTTGTTTCCAATGGTAAGGCTGTTCAAAAATTGCTCAGTGTGTTACCGGAGTCATGGGAATGTAAGGTTGAAGCTATCCCTGAGGCTCATTAATTGGACACAAAACCATGGATGAGTTCATCGGAAACTTGAAAACATATGAGCTTAAGAAAAATCAAGAATGTGAAATTATTGGGGTCACAAAGGAAAATAATTTTGTTCTAAAAGCTGTTGAAAAGGTAGATTTTGAATCTGAGAATTTGGCACTCATGACTAGAAGATTTAAAAAGGTGTTGAGGAAGCGCCTGAATTCACAAAATAGAAACCAGGTTTCGAGAAATTATGAAAGGGAAAATCATGATGAAGTGTGTCACAAGTGTGGCAGCCCTAAACACTTCATCAAATTTTTTCCTTTATGAACAGTGGATCACAAGAAAAATAATCAAAAAAAGAAGGACCTGGTTCTTCCATCACACATAATGATGAAAAATGTGAAGCTGATGTTGCTATTAAAAGGGCTCTTGCTAAAATGGAAAACTCTTCTGATGAATTTGAAGATGAAGAACCACAAAATCGGTCATTACTGGCTATGGTGAAATTCGATGATGAGGACACTCTAGAACTTGTTGCAATTTTTGATTCGGATGGTGAACAATAGGAAGAAAATTCCAAGGAGGCCATACTTTCACACATGGCAAGTTTAGACTCAAATGGTGCTACTGAACAAGGAGAATCTGAGGTATGTTTTCTTGACAAAAATCAACTTATGAGTGATTATGCATCTTTAAGAATGGACTATCAAAGTCTTGATGAAGAAAACTGTTCCTTGAAAAACTCTTTAAAGGAATTTTCTTCTAAAGGAGAAAGCCTAGCAACCACTTTTTAAGAATCTTTAGAAGATGACATCAAGAAATTGACTATAAATCTTCAAGAGCTTACTAAAAAAATAGGTTGCTGCAGGAAAATCTTGCAAGGACTAAAGATGAGTTAGAACATAATAAAAATTGGTCCAGGTCCTCAACACTGTTAACTCAAATTCAGGATAGTCAAACCACCACTAGACATGGGATTGGTTTTAAACCTGAAGAACACAAGTCCTCACAAGGTAACCCTGCTATATTAAAATTTTGCACTCACTGTGCAAAGGAAGGACATCTTAGAAATCAATGTCAAGGTAAAATTCGGGTAAATCATAAAAATATTAATTTTGTCAAAAAGAGACCTAGTTCTTATGAGATGAATTGTTCTAATTTTGTTAAAAAGAAATTGGGTCCTTACCATGCAAATGCTCAAAAGAAACAGTCCTTTTATTTGCCTTTCTGGGCTAGAAGAGATCTCATTTATCCTTTTACTCACTGGAAGGGGCCCAAGATAATCTGGGTACCCAAGATGAATCTTTAACTAGTGTTTTAGGGGAAGGTGAGAAAATACAAATCAAGATAGCTGAATAATACATGCTTCGGACACATGATCGAAATGTGAGAAAGTTTCCTCTCACTCGCGTATTTCCAAGGTTAAAAATTAGTCCTTAGAAAGAAAAAAAGGATTGAGACATACCTAGCTGAGAGTCTTTTAGATGCATGACAAAACAAAGCACTCAAATTCTAAAACCTGGTTCTAAATGAAAGTGTCATGAATGTCATGGTTCATGAGTTTCCCAATGCTAAATTCAGTGAAGAAATTCTCAGAGTGATAAAAAATCAAGAAGAACGTTAGAATGTGCTAACTTCAATATTAAAGGTTCGCTCACAACAATCGGGAAAATTATGCAACAAGAACCTGGTTTGTTTAATTTTGTAGAATGATGATGAATCAATTAGTGTTGTTATTGGCAATTTTGATGATCGTGATCTTAAAGAGCTAGTTGACAATGATAGATTTGGTATTTCTGGAGATAATTATGAGGATATGAATGGTCAATACTGGAAGAACCTAGTTCCCATGAATTTCCTGAAATGATCAAATTTATAGCTCAATGGTAATCCTCATATTAGTTAGGAGGTATAGAAGACAGGGGAACAAGTATTGTACTATGCATGGTGAACAAAAATGAGGGGGAACTATTGGATGATTAAAAGGTTCAATGCAATGTGAAACTGGTTTCTGTTTTCCTGGAGCTTGTTCATAACAAGAAGCATTGACACATCATCATGACTTCCTTAATAATTTGCTAGAAAATGAACAATTTTATGCTTTATTGGACATATAATGTATATCTAATAACTCAGTCTCGTACTGTTACACACCTCAAACACATCTTTGATAGTGGCTAGAAGGTCTGTGGATATTACTTTTTCTTCCTTAATAATTGATCAAGAAATCGAGGAGGAACTCACAAAAGGGGAACTTAGTTCCTTATTTACAGTCAGGCATGTACCATCCCTTTCAATGCATGTATTTTCTGAGTATGTGTAAAACTTAAGCACTGTTGAACCTAATCCATCCTTAAAAAGCCAATTCTTTCAAGGAAAAAGCCAAGTTCAGACCCTAGCTATAATTCAGGGAGAACCTAGTCCATTTTCTTTAGTGTCATCATTGTCTTAGCAACCTCATTCATCTGAACTAGGTTCACAAATCCCAAATCATGGCCTCACCTTTCAAGTGTAACTAACCTTGGGGGAACAACTTTCTTAGGAATAAATTAATATCAGTTCCCTTATTGTTGTAAAATCCATCATTGTTGCACAAAATTTGATGAGTCCTTTAATCCTATCTACTTTTCCTTAACTGGGGTTTGAAAGTCATCATAATAAGTCATTTGAAAAAAATAAAAAAGGAGTAAGATCTCTGTGCATATGAACCAGGTTCTGAAAAAATATAGGTCTCATCATTCAGTTGTTGTTTCATCTAAATCTTGAAAATGCACAATTTACTTGATGCAGAAAATACTAAACTAAAGTTTAACCTCATGCATGCTTCGTATGAAGTATTGAAAAAAATAAAAGGTCATAAGAAAAAAAGGAAGTGCATAATGGTATAGAAAAGAATTCCACTCCCTTTTTCTTAGCCTTAGTACCTCTCCTACCTATATATATCCTCGTGTTCCTTTGCCTCTAATTTTTCTTGTGGTGCTTATGTTTTATCTCATACTCATGATATGATATGCTTTTGATAGGGGTCCTAAGGGCTTAAATTGGTACATGTATACTTAATTGTGTTTCTTCTCTCCATGTCTTGATTATGTATGTAAGATGGTTAATATCCTCAGATTGACTTACCTTATTGTCAAAAAGTGTGTACTGAATAGTGTTGCTCCAAGTGGCCATGAGTTAAAAATGATATTGCACTCATTGTATGTTCATTGAGTTCTTTGATTGTTGATTTTCAATGATGCTAAAAGGGGGAAGTTATATGGTGTGGAAAATAAATATATGATGCATTGTTTGTCATCATCAAAAAGGGGGAAATTGTTGGAAAGTAAGAGAACATGTTTGTAGTTTTGATGATTGTTAAATAAGAACCTGGTTTACTACTTGTTATATTTTGTATGTTGTATCCTGTGAACCAGGTCACTAAAAGTTGTGAATTAGGTCCCAGAGCAGGTGACGTAAATACACAAGGAAATCAAGTGAAATAAGGAAGATTGGTGCCATGAAATAAAGAAGAAAATCAATAAAGGATCAAACAAGGAGAGAAGGAGCAAAGAATGGATGAAATAAAGGAGCAAAGAAGGAAAGAAATAAAAAAAATAAGAAATTGAGTCTAAAGAGGATTCAAAATCTTACTTATATGATGCAATATCCTTATAAGAAAAGGAATCACTTAATTTCTTATAGAAAACCATGTTCTATTTGGAGAGGAGTCCCAATCCATGATATTCTAGGGTATGACAATCTCCAAAATAAATATGCCATGAATATCATTGAGAGCCTCACCTATTTCATATCCACGAAATATATCATCTTGAGAGCAATATCCATCAAAGCAAAAACTGAAGGACATCACCACAACAAAATAGAAACCTGGTTCACAATTTCTGTTTGAGTTTGCAAAACTGATAGCTGAAGTTTGAGAAGTTTAAGGATAGAGTTATTAGTCTTTATTGATGTCATCAGTTGGAGTAAATTGATGAGTTTTGAGTCTGTAATAGGATAGATTCTGAGTTTTAATCTTTTTCTATTATTGAATGTTGTGAGTGTGAGTAAAAAAAAGTGGGTTTGACTTCTTATTCATGGGGTGTTGTAACAAGAAGTGGGTTTGACTTCTTGTTTGTGAGGCATTGTAACAAGAAGCAGGTTTGACTTCTTGGAGTGCTCATATAGTGGATTGAACAGTTGTAGTAAACTATTGAGTTATGAGTTAAGAGTTAGGTTCTAGGATTGCGGGGTTATAATCTTGAATAAATCTCTTTGGAGTTAGTGGAGATTAGCAGTGAAATCCTACACAGTGTAGGTCGTGGTTTTTTATTCCCTTGAACAAGGAGTTTTCCATGGTAAATTTGTGTTGCACTTTATATCACAGTTTGTTCTTTACTACAATTTTTGAGACCAGGTTCCTAAGAGGTGTTGGGGATTAGTTAATTCTTTACACAATTCACTTCAAACTCTCGGCCACTTTATCTCCAAAGACAGATGATGAGTGTGACTATATGTCTCGAGTTTCATACTCTAGTGCCGTCGGGTCTCTTATGTATGCGATGGTGTATTCCTGACCAGATTTATCTTATGCTGTCAGTGTAGTTAGTAGATACATGGTAAATCCTCGCAAAGAACATTGGAAAGAAGTTCAGTGGATTTTTAAATACTTGCATGGATCTGCTGATGCTTGTTTGTAGTTTGGGCGAAAAAGAGATAGAGTAATCGGGTACGTTGATTCTAATTTTGTAGGAGATCATGATAAAAGAAGATCCCTTACAAGATATGTTTTCACCATTGGTGGTTGTGCTATTAGTTGGAAAGCTACCTTACAGACTACAATTACTTTGTCAATTATTGAGGCAGAGTATATGGTTATTACAGTGGCTTTCAAGGAAGCTATTTGGTTGAGGGTTCTGATCGGTGAACTTAGCAAAAACTTACAAATTACTATGGTATTTTTTGACAGTCAGAGTGCTATTTTCCTTACGAAAGATCAGATATTTCATGAGAGAACAAAGCACATTGATGTTCGGTATCATTTTGTGCGTGAAATTATTGCTCGTGGTGATATTGTGGTGAGAAAAATTAATACTAATGATAATCCTACTGATTAAGGACATGTACAATAGAGAAAAGACTTGGGTGACAATGGCGGGAGGGGACTCAGAATATTTTTCAATCGAGACAAGGTTGCATCAGGGTTTAACTCTTAGCCCATTCTTGTTTGCATTGGTGATGGATGTGTTAATGCGACATATTCAAGAGGAGGTGCCATGTTGTATGTTGTTTACGGATGATGTAGTGTTAATTGATGAGATGCGAGGGTGTGTGAATGAAAAATTGAAGGTTTAGAGTCAAACCCTGGAGTCCAAGGGGTTCAGGTTGAGTAGGTCCAAGACGGATATATGGAATGCAAGTTTAGCAACTTGAGGCAGGAGGACAATGTGGTGGTGAGGCTGGATTCCAAGTATGTTTGTAAGAGGGATAGTTTTAAGTATCTTGGGTCTATGATTCAAGGGAATGGCGAGATTGATAAGGATATCTCTTATCGTATTGGAGCAGGTTGGATGAAGTGGAGGCTCGCCTCGGGTGTGTTGTGTGATAATTAGGTGTCACTTAAGATTAAAGGCAAATTCTATAAAGTGGCAGTCCGTCCAACTATGTTATATGTAGCAGAGTGTTGGCCAGTCAAGAACTCCTACATTCAAAAATTAAAGGTGGTAGAAATGAGAATGTTGCATTGGATGTGTGGACTTACTAGAGGTGACAGAGTTTAGAAAGAGATAGTTTGGGAGAAGGTGGGAGTGGCTTTGGTGGAGGACAAGATGCGGGAAGGAAGACTGAGATGGTTTGCGCATGTGATGAGGAGGGGTATGGATTCCCCAGTTCATAGGTATGAGAGGATAGCATTGGATGACTTTCAAAAAAGGAGAGGTAGGCCGAAGAAGTACTGGAGGGAAGTGATTAGACATGATATGGAGCAGCTACAGCTTATTGAGGACATGACCCTAGATAGGTAGGTGTGGAGGTCGTGGATAAGGGTAAAAGTCTAGGTCACGTGCGTGGGTTATAGCTAGTAGTAGAAGAGCTCATGTATAGCTGGATTAGTAATCCCAGGACTGTGTCCATAGGTGGGGGTCGTACTTTTCGGATGCCATATTTCGTATCTCTTATTTCATAATGTGCTTATTTATGTTATTTCCTATTGCTCTGATTTCTATTTTATTTTTAGTATGTCTTATTTCTTTTATGTTATGCCACCTACCATGCTTAATGGTGCATTACGCTCTTGCTTACTATAATCTATCTTGAACCGGGGGTCTATCAGAATAACCACTCTACTTTTTTGGAGGTAGCGGTATGGACTGCGTACATTCTTGTCATTACCTGAAGTAGGGCCTGTCCGTGACGGACATCCTGAACCATGAAGGCCCAGAATGCCCTTCTCTATCTGGTAATCATGCAAAACACTTATATAAAAAAAGATGTGGAAACATAGTCATCTACGAAAACATGGTCAAATTTTAATATCAACATAAGTATGGAAAACTGTAGTGCAACTACAGCTAAATAACATCTGACTCAGTCTGCGAAATCTCTACTACATGAAAATCTGATAACTGTCTAAAAACTGGGACAAGGCCCCCAATAGACCAAAACAAAAATAAGGGTCATAATCTGAAAGATGGGCCTTCTAGAATGGAGAAGGCTTACCAACTAAACACTGCAAACTCTATCTGACGAATCTACTGCCTTTCTGGACCCCTAGATTGAGCCTCAAAACCTGAAGGGGGGAGGGGGGGTCAATGCAAATGTACTGGTACACAAAGTATTCCAAAATAAAACTTTTATATAGATAAAATAGTTCTAAAATACATGGGCACTTTCTGAAAATAACAAATCATTCTTATCAATGCAATGTCTGATATTTGTATAACTTCTGAGTTAGGTGGCACTCCCCTACAATTCTGATATTCCACGGGCTGTATGGAATCCGTCATTGACTTAGCGGGGAAGCCCCCAACCCGAGTGTGCCTCAAGGATTGGAGTTTTTGATTCTGATACGCCACACGGCTTTAGGCCAGCGTAATATAATATGCCCGGATTGGCAAATCACAGTTTTGGGCAATGAGTTGTCTGACTCATGCCTTCTTCAGGGAACCACCTAAGCTCTCTTTATGCCCAATTTTATCCTGTTCTGAATCATGCATTATTCTAGTTTCAACATCTTAAAATTATGACTTTAAACATGTATTCTATTCTGTTCTGAATTACTATGGCATAATCTGAGTTGGTGTTATCACACCAAGACTTGCAATTCCTATTTCTGAGCCATAATGCATCATACATAGTTCTTTCATTAAAACATAGTTCAGACCACCCAAACATGTAAATAGTATAAGAATTTTCATGTTTCGAAAGCATAAGTCAAAACTATGCAAGAACTCTTCAAACATAAGGTGGTCATGTGCTTTTGGCAAAATCCATGCACTCTTTCATTATATGTATTTTCAATATTTTTCAATACAAGAAACCCTCTCTCTTTTGAAATTGAAATCATAATTCAAATATAACATCATTCAAGACATTTCATAACATGCTTTTCAAGATGCAATCTAGAACAATTCATATCATATGGAAGATGAGAAAGATCATAACAAGAGAGGGGTTCATTAGAATTCATGCTCTTAATTGCATATTCATCCTTAAACACATTCATACATACATACATATATATATATATACATACATACATATATATATACAACTTATGATCTTTGAGGGTCTGAAGAACAGTACGGAGGTGATTGGCATAGTCCTCCTCACTCTTTGAGTAAACCAAGATGTCATCAATAAAAACTATGACAAAGAGGTCTAGGCACTGATGGAAAACCCTATTCATTAGGTCCATAAAAGCTGCAGGAGCATTAGTTAACCCAAATGACATGACCAATAATTCATAATGACCACATCTGGTTCGGAAGGTTGTTTTAGGAATGTATGACTCCCTAACTTTCAACTGATGATATCCCGAACGAAGGTCTATTTTAGAAAAACACTTAGCACCCTGAAGCTGATAAAAAAGGTCATCGATTCTAGCAAGAGGATATTTATTTTTCACTGTGACCTTATTCAATTGGTGGTAATCTATGCACATACGCAGGGAACTATCTTTCTTTTGCACGAAGAGTACAGGTGCACCCCAGGGCAAACACTAGGTCTGATAAAACCTTTATCTAGGAGATCTGCTAGTTGTTCTTTCAACTCTTTTAGCTCTGCAGGCGCCATTCTATATGGCAAAATAGAAATAGGATGGGTATCTGGCAATACATTAATGCCAAAATCTATCTCCCTATCAGGTGGAATTCCTGGGAGATCATCTGGAAAAATTTTAGGGAATTCATTTACTATAGGGAAAGAATGAAGGGAAAGATTTTTGGCTTTAGAATCTTTAACCCAAATAAGATGATACAAGCAAATCTTGGAGATAAGTTTTTGGACTCTGAGATAAGATATAAAATGTCCTCTAGGTGCTAAAGAGTGCCTTTCCCACTCTATTACTGGCTCATTTGGAAAAGAAAAGGTAACCCTTTGGGTCCTACAATTTAGTGTGGCATAACAATGATGGAGCCAGTCCATCCCTAGGATCACATCAAAATCAACCATATCAAGTTCTATGAGGTCTGCCACCATAACCCTACTAATAATAGAATGACACAATTTTTATACACCCACCGGGGTGGAAATAGAGAAAAGTTTGGCAATCACTTCGGGCTTAAACCCAAAACTAATGACCATATACGGGGTCACATAGGATAAGGTAGACCCGGGATCAAGTAACACAAAAACATCATGGGAAAAGATTTGTAACGTACTGGTGACAACATTTGGTGAGGCTTCCGCCTCCTGTCGGATGGTCAACGCATATAACCAATTGTGATCGCTCCCAGCAGCTGTAGTGGTGCCCTTTTGGGGTAGTGGTGGTGCGGAAGAGTTTTCCTGAGACTTAGCTCCACCAAAATTTCTCCTAGTGGAGAAAAAATATCTCTGGAAGTGGCCCGTCTGACCGCAACAATAACACACAAATACGCCTAGTTGACACTTTCCCGGGTGATGTCAACCACAAGTCTCGCACCATGGAAAAGTACGATGCTGTTGCACTACACTACCCTGCGACTGAGTATCCCGAGCTCTGGGTCTATGACTAGTTTGAAAACTCTAGGGGCGTCTATCAACTAGGGGTCTGGGCGCTAGGGCGCTAGCTTCAGACTGTGCCTTGTCCCAAAACTTTTTATTTTGCCACTTGTTACCCCAATTACCACCCTGCTGCTGACTGGGGTTCTAATCCGCTGATCTGGCTCTCTTCGCCTGCCTGTCCTTCTCTTTGGACTCGACTATCTTCTTCTTCTTCTCCTCAACCTGCTACATGTGGGCTGTCAGCCTAGCAAATTCCAATTCCCTATTTAGCATCGCCCCTTGACATTTAAGCAACATATCATCTGAAAGGCCAAAAGCAAACTTTCTCATTCAGGCCCTCATACTACTCGTCATATCAAGAGCATAACGAGCCAACTGATTAAACTTTAAAGTATACTCCTGAACACTCATCCTACCCTGCTTAAGGTTCATGAACTCCTATAATTTAGATTCTCTCATCTCCAAAGGAAAGAATCGGTCAAGAAAAGCTTCCACAAATTCATCCCATACTGTGGGCTCAGCACTGTCACCCTTTACCTCTTCCCACTCATCATACCATTGGTTCGCTACATCCTTTAGCTGATAAGCTGATAGTTTGACACCTTCCACCTGTTCTACATGCATCACTCTGAAAATATTCTCCATTTTATTTATGAACTCTTGAGGATTCTCTTCTACTTTAATGCCAGTAAACTTAGGCGGGTTCATTCTCATGAACTGACCCACCCTAGTAGCTTTAGATGTAACAGGTGCAGACCCAACATCTTCTGATTGTTGGGCCTGATTAGCCACTAACCATGTTAGCTTATGAATAGATTATCTGAATTCT
>NC_061112.1:132215611-132224012 GCF_002878395.1 Capsicum annuum | reverse complement strand
TTCCATTTGACTAATTGCCCCTTACTAAAATACCTTTGCAATTTATTCACTTGTCCAATTTATAAGGACAGTTTAGTGAAATAAATGTAAATATTTTCTTAAAAACAATATCAAGTCAACATGAGTCAAGTAAAATTAAACGGAGGAAAGTATCAATGGTTTAACTTTCACCCAAACATTATTTCCCAACAATTGGTAGTTGGAAGACACTAGAAAAGTCTTTCTAGGGCCTAAGAGTAATAGTTACTGTACTTTGCCACAAAGAATTAAAACAGCAAAACACAGAATTTGAAGGTTACCAATTTCTGTTATTTTTTTCAACATAAGGGGCTTCATGCAAAAAATTGCAAAGTAGTATGATAAAATGGGCTTTCTATAACCAAACAGACAGAGCATGAGCTATTATGCTTTAGGGAAAGGATTAATATTCAAGTGATTACCTCTAAAATTAAACTATTGTCTAGGCAGCATTTCGCACTAAAGCTCTCGTTATGCGATGGGTTTGGAGAAGGGCCGGACTACAAGGATCTACTGTACGCAACCTTATTGATCTAGTGTACACAACCTTATCGTTTCCATGGCTTGAACCCGTGACCTCCTAGTCGCATGAAAAAAATTATTTCTATTTTATAGTAGTTAAGAATTTGTTCATTTGTACACCTTTTTCTCATGATGTACTAGACCCAAAGTCAAATTCTTGAATAAATATAGAGATAAGATTATATATAGATGGGTTTAGCTAGGCGTGGCACGGTCTGGGGTGGTGTTGTATTTGAAACTTCTTTCCTTCTATGTATAAGATAACTAGCATCGTCAAATGCTTACGTATCACCATTATTTATTTCATTCTGAGATTTCCAGATGAGCCAACATTAAGGTAAGAGGAACTTACTGAGTAATAACCTGATGAGCTAGCATTAAGAAGAAAAGATTCTGTGAAGGTGTGAGGATTAGACTTAAACTCTCTTTGTTTATGTTCTTGAACCAGCAATGCAAATGCCTGTGCCATGGAGGGCAAAAGGTTTATCATAAGTATACTGCCTCAGATTATAGTGTAGACCTCGTTAAGACCCATGAGAAATTGTCTATTTTACTCCACTTACCAGGTTGACTCAGAAAAAGGTGAAATTTGTGTAGTCCGACTCTTGTGAGAATAGTTTTGAGAAGTTGAAAGATAAATTGACTACTTCACCTGTTTTGACCCTTTCCAAGGGTACAGATGGTTTTATTGTATACTATGATGTGTCCCGAGTGGGACTTGGGTGTGTACTTATGCAGCATGGTAAGGTGGTAGCTTATGCATCTAGGCAGTTGAAGGTGCACGAGCGAAACTACCCCACCCATGACTTAGAGTTAGCGACTGTGGTGTTCACACTAAAAATATGGCGGCATTATCAGTATGGGGTGCACGTTAATATATTTACTGACCATAAAAGTTTGCAGTATATTTTCTCGCAGAAAGAATTAAATCTCAGACAGAGGCGCTGGTTGGAACTTTTGAAGGATTATGACATGAGCCTGCACTATCAGGGCAAGGCGAATATGGTGGCCGACGTCCTCAGCAGATTATCTATGGGCAGTCTTTCTCACGTTGAGGAAGGAAAAATAGAGATGGTGAAAGATATTTATCGGCTTGCACATCTAGGGGTGCGACTTTTGGATTTCGAAGATGGAGAGAAGTTGTGCATGAGATAGCAAAATCCTCTTTATGTGCTGAAGTGAAGGAGAAGTAGAATGAGGACCCTATTTTGATGCAAATCAAGAAAGATGTGGGTCAACAGAAGTGATGTCTTTTGAAATTAGTGGTGATGGGATTTTGAGATATTAGCGTAGCTTATGTGTGTCGGATGTGGATGGATTGCGGAAAAGAATCCTTGATGAGGCTTACACTTCGAGGTATGTTGTTTACCTAGGCTCTACTAAAATGTATCATGATCATAAAACTATATTTTGGTGGAATAATATGAAGCGTGATGTAGCTGATTTTGTTTCCAAGTGTTTGAATTGCCAGCAAGTTAAAGTGGAACATTTTGAGACCAGGTGGAACTTCCCAAGAGATATCTTTGGCTTTGTGGAAATGGGAGATGATCAATATGCACTTCATCACAGGACTTTCGAGGTCCCAAAACCAGTATGATTCCATTTAGGTAATTGTGGATCGGGTGACCAAGTCAGAATACTTTTTACTTGTGAGGACTAACTATTCGGGAGATGATTATGCCAAGCTGTACATTGAGGAAATAGTTTGGTTGCATGGGGCACCGGTATCCATTATATCCGATCGAGGTACACAATTCTCTTCACAGTTTTGGAGATCTTTTCAGAGGGGTTTAGGTACCCAGGAGAATCTGAGTACTGCATTCCACCCTCAGATGGATGGGCAAGCTGAGCGCACCAATTAGACCCTTGAGGACATGTTGAGAGCTTGTGTAATTGACTTCAACGGTAGTTGTGTAGATCATTTTTCATTGATAGAGTTTACTTACAATAATAGCTACCATGCCAGCATTAAGAAGGCCCTTTTTGAGGCACTTTATGGGAGAGGATGTAGATCGCCGATTGGGTGGTATGAAGTAAGTGAAATGCGGTTGTTTGGGCCTGATCTTGTTCATCAGGCAATGGATAAGGTGAAAATCATTAGAGAATGACTCAAGACAGTCCAGAGTTGCCAGAAATCCTACGCTGATATTAGGAGAAGGGAGCTAGAATTGGAGGTTGGTGATTGGGTGTTTCTTAAAGTCTCCCTTATGAAGGGAGTCATGCATTTTGAAAAAAAAGGGAAGCTTAGTCCTCGTTACATAGGATCGTACCAGGTTGTGAAGAAGATCGGTAGGGTTGCCTGCGAGTTAGATTTGCCTACACGCCTAGCTTCTGTTCATCCATTATTCCACTTTTCAATGTCGAAGAAGTGCATTAAAGATCATTCCCTAGTGTTTCCTTTAGTGGAGATCAATGTGAAAGACTCCTTGTCATATGAAGAAGAACCCGTTGCCATTTTGGATCGCCAAGTTCGAAAGTTGAGGAGTAAGGAAATAGCTTCGGTTAAGGTGATGTGGAGGAATCAAAAAGCTGAGGAAGCTACTTGGGAGTCAGAAGATAATATGCGTGCGAGGTACCCGACTCTTTTTGATGACATGGATGATGATTTAGAAGGTACAAAACCTATACTACTCTTTTTCATCCATTTAGTTCTTTAAATCATGCTTGTTGTATCCTGAGTCATCATTCGGGGATGAATTATCCCAAAGAGAGATAATGTAACACCCCGTACTTTCGGGCTAAAGTTTTAACCATCGTTCCTATGCGTATAGGACCAAACCCAATGATTCTTTGTTAATACATGTGTGATGATCAATCCTATAGTGTGTAAATACCTTTGAATATGAATTGAGGTCACAAAAATCCCCTAACTCTAGGACGAGTTGAAAAACTATTTCATCGATTAAGTTTTAGTGGAAACTCCAATTTGGGTCTACTTTCATTGACTATAACTTCTTGTATACAATGAATTAGAAGGCCTACTATATATAGAATGAAAGGTCTTCGAAGTATCTTTCCAATGGTACTAATCTCCCCTAAATCCGATAGTTGAGCTAAAAGTTAAGACTTTGCAAAGTGGAGTATTTTTCATCCAATCTAGTTTAATCTGCTTTGCATCTGCTCCAGTATATTGGGAGCATATTGGGTGCAGTTCAGAGGCACAACACACTGGTTTAGTCTGCCTTGCATATGCTTCAGCAGATGGGGAGCAGACTGGGGGCTGTTTGGCCATACATCAGGGTCAACTTTCATCGAGCATAACTTTCTGTATATAACAAACTGGGAGGCCTGCTATATATTAAATGAAAGGTCTTTGAGTCCTCTTTCCAACGCAATTGATTTCGTCCAAATCCAACTTTGGAGTAAAAAGGTATGCCCAATTTACTTCAGCATATCAGTCTATTAATTAAGGGACTGCTATGATTTTTTTTATTTCCTTGGGGGTATTTTAGTCTTTTATGGCATCTTACCTCAGCCATAATACGAAATTAAATCGTGATTTGAGCAAAATACATCCAAAACCACTCTAATCCTCTCAATTTGAAACCCAAATACTTTCCCAAAGATCAAGAAATCAAGCCTTAAGTTCAAGATTTCTAAGGAACAAATCAAGATCCGAGTTCTACTCTTTAAACTAAGTAATCTAAGGTACGTGGGGTTTTCCTAAAACTACTTGGGCATAAGAAATTGATTCAACAACGTTTAGCATTATGAGTTTTTGAAATATTAAAGGGGTTTTGGAATTTACATTAAAATCTGCATTATGAATTCTTTAGTGACATTATGGTTTTGGCCTTTAGTCCTTTTCCCCCAAATTGATTTGAAATCTTATATATGTATATATATGTATGTGGTTAAAGTTGATAGTTGAATTGAGAGCATAACTATTTACGCTCGTCTCATGTTGTGGTACCTTTTGATTTTTAGAATGTTATTTAGAAGTATGATTTTATATGTTCATGACTATTGTTAAATGAGGTAAATTGAGGGGTTTTGCATGTTGATAAATGTTGAACTCATAATGAAAGATTGCATGGTTTTCCAAAAGGCATAATACATAAATATGATCCTAAACTTGACACCAAATTATAACTTTGACCTTAAATTTGACAGTACACAAATATGACCTTTAATTATTCAAAACTGCACAAATATAACCTCTGATCCTACGTGGCAAAACGCGTGTTCAACACGCAAAACTGGGCGCATCCAACTTAAAATCTAAGGGCATAATACATAAATGTGACCCTAAACTTGACACCAAATTTATAACCTTGACCTTAAACTCTGACAGCGCACAAATATGACTTTTAACTATTCAAAGCTGCACAAATATGACCTTTAAATGACTTTTCACTATTATTTTTTTATTATTTTTGGCTCAAAGAAATGGCATCTAATTTCTTTTGTCATTGAGAAAAAAAAGCAATATTGAAGATTTATTAATTAGGTGGATTAGCCTCATACGAAAAAATCGCACGGGTATGTATATATATTATAAAGTAAAGGGCGAATTTATGTTATATAATATATCTAAATATAATTTATTTAAATATTAAATTAAAGATGAAACTATACTAATAATAAAAAATATATTTTAATAAAATATTATTAAATTAATGTGATTAAGGATAGTAATAGTAATATATTAAATTAACTTTATTAAAATGTTAGTATTAAATTAATGTTATTAAAATATTATTAAATTAATGCAGGGGCGGACCTACGTGGTTGCATGGGGTTCACCCGACCCCTCTCGGTAAAAAGATTACGTTTTATATATAAGGTCGAAAATCTATATTTATGTACGTATATTAATATTGAACAACATGAAACAAGACACTTAGATAGTCCAGTGGTGTTTTTTTCTCTTCTTGGGCGCTTCCTTCAGCCTACTGTGTGGGTTTGATCCCTGCTAGTGACTTTTTTTTAATTAAAAAAAAGCTACGTGATGCTGCTATAGAATAAAAAAATAAAAAAAATAAAATAATAATAACAATAAATACCAACCCTTTTGTAAGTAATTACACTCTCTCCCACTTTTTTAATTACTTTACTCTCTCTCTATTAATGTACATAACATAGCCGACATATACATAGCATTCTGTGTATATGTTAGGATTTTTATAATATGTTTAGGGAGTTGAGATTTTTTATAATATTGAAAACATAAGTTGTGTATTTGTGTAATTTTTAGTAATAATAATAATAATAATAATAATAATAAAAACGTCATTTTAACACAAAAAGTAAAAATTTGATAGTGCACAAGTATGACCTTTAACTATTCAAAACTGCACAAATATGACCTCCCTCCAAGTCATCCCTTTTAACGATGTGGCACCGTGTGATTAGATGAGCTTTCCACGTAGGCGAGAGTGAAACTCACACATGGGGGTTGCAAAATTGAAGGTCATATTTGTTCAGGTATTGATTAGTTAAAGGTTCTATTTGTGTACTATCAAAGTTTAAGGCCAAAGTTATAATTTGGTGTCAAGTTTAGGGTCATATTCATATATTATGCCTTTCTAAAAATGTATGACCACCACATGGTTGCTGAAATGATCGAAAGGAATGATTTTTCATAGTTTGATAAGTGTATTGAATAATAAATCTTCTTGAATTGTTGAAATATGGTGGACTAAATTTTATGTTTTAAAAGAAAAAATTATGATATGATTTTTATGGCCCAGAAACATGACTTGCAAGTCTTGGTATGGCGATACCAATTCAGATAATGCCATAGTAGCACAGAACAGAACAAAATGTGAATTTTATTTAAGATTTTGTACTTAGAATGACATATGTCCAGAAAAGGCTAACAATGGGCATAAAGAGATGTTAGGTGGTTACCCGAAGAAGGCATGAGTCCAGAAAACTCATTGCCCGAAATCGTGTTTTGCCGATACGGGATTATTATGTCCCCTAGAGGGATTATACACTGGCCTAGTGCCCTGTGGCGTATCAGAATCAGAAACTCCAACTCTTGCGGCAAACTTGGGTTGGGGGCTTGGCCTCTGAGTTAAGGGAGGACTCCATATAGCCCGTGGGGTTTTAGAATTGTAGGGTGGACTACCTAACTCAAAAGTAATACAAAGATCAGAACTGCATTGATAAGAATGTTTTATGACCATCAAAGAATTGCCCATGAGCTTTAAAGTATATCATGCATGATGTTTTCATGACTTGCTCTCATCTATTTTATATATAAATGCATTATTTTGAATTTCTCTGCATACCAATACAATTGTATTGACCCCCCTATATTTCAGGGTCTGAGGCTTAATCTAGAGGTCCCGCTAAGGCTTAGAGTTATCTAGACAGAATTGAAGAGTGCAGTGGTGAGCCTTCTTTATTCTGGAAAGAATATTTTCTTTTTAGACATTGGTTATTTATTTTGGTTTAGGTCCACTGGGGGCCTTGTCTCAGATTTCAGACAGTTTTATTGGTTTTCGTATGTACTAGAGATTTCACAGACTGAAATAGACGTTGTTTAGATGTTGATGGATTTCTTTTCAGCATTGTCAAATTGAATTCAGAGTATGACCATGAGTCCATTTATTTTATTTCCGCATTCTTTTCTTTACTATTGAGAATTAGGCATGATTACCAGAAATAGAAGAGCGCCTGGGCCTCTATGGTTCAGGATGCTCGTCACGACTAGGGCCCCAGCTCGGGTCGTGACACAACTCGATGAGAACGAACTTAAAAATTCAAAGAGAAGAACCATTATGTCTCTGATACCATGAAAATTCTATGAATTGAGCTTATATTGAAGCTTTGCGATTACCATTACTGGAGAAATCAGTAGCCATAGTAGATTGAGCAATGAAGAGAGATGAACTTAGGGGTAAGAAACTACCATGATTTTCATATATGCTAAGTTGAGAGTAAATTGTATAGTGCACATAATTATAGAAGAGAAAAAGAAACCCTAACTAACTTCTAGTGCACAACTGTCAATAATTAAAATATTTTCTCCACTCCAACTAACTGCTGCAACTACTCTAACTAACATTACTGCTGCAACTAATAATTTCAATAGTTTTAAATGTTTTTAGAAAAAAAAAAAGTAATAGTTTTGGAGGATAAAAAAACAAAATACGTGAAAGCTTTAGTCATCTTATTAAGTAATTTTTGCACATTTCCTATTTTTAGAGATTTCAAAAATACATGTTTCAGGATAACTTAATTTTAATTTTTAATTAAAGGTGTAAATAAAAGTTTTTAAAAAAGTATGTTTATCTTCTTTTTAAAATCTCATTAAAAAAATTATAATTTAGTAATGGATACACCTCTAAGTATAGTATTTTCATGGTAAAGAGGTGTAAGTGTTTGATATTAGCATATATGGATTGTATCAGAAATTGAGGTATATATTCCAATTAATCTTCCAAAAATTTACGAGCACATAACTAAAATTAAAAAAGATTGAGATAGGTGTAATTGTAGAAAAAAAATGAAGATCTGTCACTTATTTATAATTGGAATTAACAAGTGGGCACCGTTCCATTGAACTTATCTTGTCTATCCTAATGATTTGGATTGGAATTGTCAAAGAAAAACGCTGTTGATTTTTGTTGAGCTTGAAAACACATGTTGAATAAAACAAGAGAATTTAAAGATTTTTAGGGGTCTTTAAATTTAATCAAGTGTTTACATACGACCTGAGTTAATTAATAAATAGGTAATTGGAAAGACATATTGTTTGTGTTTAATGCTTTGGTATAACTGTAAGACATATTGTTTGTGTTTAATGCTTTGGTATAACTGTCTAGCGCGAATAGTTTTTTTAATCCTCTTGAAGCCAGACATCTTTTGGAAAAGCAGAAGATTCTGTGAAAGATCATGTAAAATTGAA
>NC_061112.1:132179798-132212611 GCF_002878395.1 Capsicum annuum | reverse complement strand
GAGAATTTGAAGGCTTCCCATTTCTTCTCTTTGGAATAGAAGAAGCACAAGAGCCTTCTTTGCAGGAAATTGCTATCTAAAAGACTTTTATGAGATTCAAAATTACAAAGAATGAGGTACAGTACCCTTCCAAAAATCCTATTTATAAAGATGAAGTTAGGGGTCGTTTGGTTGATGGTTAGTATAATACGGGGATGGAATTAGTAAATGTAATTGAATGTTATTTACTATTTATTAATATGAAGTTGGGGGTCATTTTTTTGCTGGTTAAAATAATACCGAGACGGAAGTAAATTTATTTGAATGTTATTTCTGGATTTACTACTTATATAAATGAAGTCATGTATTTGGATGGAGTATATTAGTTCTTGATTTAATCCCTTCGTTTCATTTGACTAATTGCCCCTTACTAAAATACCTTTTCAATGTATTCACTTGTCCAATTTATAAGGACAGTTTAGTGAAATAAATCTCTAGTAAATACTTTCTTAAAAACAATATCAAGTCAACATGAGTCAAATAAAATGAAACGGACGAAAGTATCAACGGTTTAACTTTCACCCAAACATTATTTCCCAAAAATTGGACGTTGGAAGACACTAGAAAAGTCTTTTGTCATGACCCGAGTCGGGGCCCTAGTCGTGATGAGCATCCCGAACCATGAAGGCCCTGAACACCCTTCTCTATCTATCTGGTAATCATGCACATAATTCATATGATAAAAGATAATGCGGAAAGAGAAATCTAATACGAAAACATGGTCAATCTGAATGTGATCATAATACTGAAAACTGAAATCCAAAATATATCTGAATAATAATGTTTGACTCAGTCTGCGAAATCTCTACCATGAACTAATCAAAGTTGTCTAAAAGCTGGGACAAGGCCCCCAGTAGACCAAAACCTAACTAATAGTATTAATATGAAATAACTAAGCCTTCTGAATCATAGAAGGCTCACTACTGCAAACTCCGGTCTGTGATCTGAAATCTCTACTGTTTATCTGGACCCTAGACTGTGCCTCAGAACCTGAAAGGAGGGGGGTCAGCACAAAAGTATTGGCACGTGAAGCAGTCCAAAATAGAGTATTTGAACACACACACACACACACATATATATATAATATGAGAGCAAAGTTTTCATTAAACATCATGCATAAAGTAGTTTCTAAAAACACATGGGCACTTTCTGAAAACATGTAACCTGTGTGTAAACTTTAAATTCTGATCTATGTATTACTTCTGAGTTAGGTTGTATCCCCTACAAATCTGATATTCCATGGGCGGTATGGAATCCGCCATTGACTCGGCGAGGAAGCCTCCAACCCGAGTGGGCTGCAAGGGTTGGAGTTCCTGAATCTGATACGCCACAGGGCTCTAGGTTAGCCAATATATAAATCCGGATCGGCAAATCACGGTTTTAGGCAACGAGTTGTCTGAACTCATGCCTTCTTTGGGGAACAACCTAAGCTCTCTTTATGCCCAATTTTTATCCTGTTCTGAAACATGCATGTTTCTAGTTTCAACATCTGGAAAGTCTGATTTTAAACAGGCATTTAAATCTGTTCTAAATTATCATCGCAAAATCTGAGTTGGTGTCGTCACACCAAGACTTGCAAGTCCTATTTCTGAGCCATAATGTCATAAGCATGATCTTTCATAAAAATATAGTTTTTAGACCACCCAAACATGTAATTTGCAGAAAAGATTTCATGTTCCGAAACTCAATTCAAAACCATGCAAAACTTTCATCAAACATATTGTGGTCATGTGCTTTTGGCAAATACATGAACTCTTTCATTATATGCATATTCAACATTCACAACCCTCTCTCGCGTGTTCAAAAAAGCATATCATTCTTTTCAAAACGCATTCAAAACAATTCGTATCATATGAAAATGGGAAAGCTCACAACACAAGAGGGATTCATTATAATTCATGCTCTCAAGACTGAAACACATACATACATATACATATAAACTTTCAAATCACTTTGGGGAGGGACAAAAGACCAAAACAATGTCATTAAAGCTTCTAAAAATATGAATATGTTCATAATTTAAAAATCCCATTCTAAAACCTGATTTTTCTATGCCCATGAGAATTTAAGAAAAACCCACATACCTCTATTTAAGAAATTGAGGGATGATCCTTGAAGCCTACGATGTGGAGATTCCAAATCTCCAATTATCTTCCAAAACCCACGGTTGAATCTTGAGTTATTTGGGGTTTTTGTTTGAAACCCTAAGGGGTGTTCTTGAGAGAAAATTTTAGAAAAGAATTATATTTTGATGAATTGGAGGCTACGAAATTTGGGTGAGGTGAAATGACTAAAATGTCCCTAAGAAAATAAACAAAGTCTAAACTGTCCCTCAATTGACAAGCTTGACAAGCTTACAGGCTGAAGTAAAATGGGTATAAATCCTTACTCAAATGTTGGATTTGTATGAAACCAGTTGAATTTAAAATAAGACTCAAAGAGCTTTCATTTGATAGGTAGCATCTCTCCCAGTTTATTATAGTCAGAGAGTTATGATCGTTTGAAGTTGACCCTGAAATGCTGAAAACTAGGCAATAGGCCATGCGTTTTGCTACTGTTTTGAAATCCAAACGCATCCTTATGCATTCCAAAAAATTCCAAAACTTATTCGAGATGTACTATGAGCTTTCCCGATCGTAACATAACTTGAAAATCTAAAAACGGAGGTCGGAAAGGTTGAAAAGTTGTATCCCGAAGATTGCCAGCTAAAATGACTCTAAGTCCTCATTATACTTAGAATTTTTTTTCAAGTCTTTAAGTCTAAGAGAACTCTATTAAAGGCTAATCCATGCATGACTTTTACGGGGTGTTACATCTTTCTAAGGCCTAAGAGTAACAGTTACTGTACTTTGCCACAAAAAATTAAAACAGCAAAACACAGAATTTGAAGGCTACCAATTTCTTTTATTTTTTTCAACATAAGGGTCTTCATGCTAGAAATTGCAAAGTAGTATGATAAAATGGGCTTTCTATAACCAAACTGACAGAGCATGAGCTATTATGCTTTTGGGAAAAGATTAATATTCAAGTGATTACCTCTCAAACTAAACTATTGTATAGGCAGCATTGTGCACTAAAGCTCTCGTTATATGATGGGTCCGGAGAAGGTCCGGACTGTAATAACCAAAATTTTTAATGAGGGGTAAATGGGTAATTTATCTTATATTATTAATATTAATTAATAGAATTAAGGTAAGCAAACCAAAAGCCAAAACTCTCTCCCTTATTCAGTTTTTCAAAGTTTTAGTTACAAAAAGAGTAGAATATTAGGTCATTTGTTTCTATTAGTTATATTTTTCTATTGAAAGAAGCGGTGCTTTGCTCTTTTTCTACGGGCAGCCATACAGATTAGCAGAAACACTCAGATTTCACATTCAGTGAATTACTTTATCTCCTTAACATATAGTTTCTTAAAATGTAAATTGCTTTTAGTGAATTCTTTAGGAAAGTGATTAACAAATCAAAATTTGTTTACTTAGTTATATTTTTATATAGCTCACTCCTTACTTACATGTCTGCAAATACTACCACGCAAGGTAAAACTAGTGGGTAACAGTTTCTTCATAAGGATTCTAATGCTAAGGTGAGCCTTCACATTGTTTGTGGGGGCTTTCGTTTTAGCTTTAGCTATTTAGATTACATTTCCTTTCAGTGGGTTAGCATGCCGGAAAGTTGAACTCATGTAACTCTACTTTAGATACTCCATGGTCTTAGTGTAGGATTAGGGATAGAGAATTAGTTCAAGAGTGATTGTTGAATTATTATTCATTATTTATTTATGCATTGGAGTTTCACATACCCTATCTCACTTCTTATTGATTGGTAAAGTATGAGGAAGATTGGTTGTCCCGATAGGTGGTGTTAGCGGGTGCCAGTCACGTCTACGAATGATTTTGGAATGTGACAAAGTTGGTATTAAATCCTAGGCTTTAGGTCCTATATCATGGAGTAGTGTTTGGTAGGGTCTTGTTCATGGGTATGTAGACATCCATACTTATGACCTTGACGTCATCAAATATTTAGAATATTTATCCTTCTTTATTTCATAATTCGTGTGTTAAGACGTATCGTGGTTAATTTTTTTCATAGATGGATAGGATAGACATTTTCCTCTGCTAGATGGCATAATTGACTTCAATATATTTAATTATATATGTGCGATTAAGAGCAACACTGATTACTGTAAATATGTGTGTGTTGATGTTGGTTGAGATTGAAGTGGTTACATCTTGGGATTACTTTATTTGCAATATAATTTGCCAGTTAAGAAAATTGTGTGGATGAAAAAAAAAGAATGATCAAATGATATAATTTTTGCGTCAGAATGACTTATTTAAATTTGAGGTTATAGGCGTAACTTTCCAGTATGAGTCAAACCAGAAACAGAAAGAAGTGTTGAAAAAAAAGTAAGAAGAGTAATAGAGCTTACCCATGTTTAAATTGTTTGATTTTGTGGTGAAACATATTTTAAGGATATTGTGTGTATGGTCCTAAGCTTAATGCTTCTTAAAATATATGCTACAATTAGTAATGTTGTGATGGAGATGACATTGGTTTGAACCTAGTGTGAAATACGTACTCTAAGTATATTGATTATGATCATGATAGTGACGCTTCAAGGTGCTTAATATGTTCATGGAGCAGATTCGTGAAAATTTTAAACTTGTGAGAGTGAATAGAAAACTTAGGCCTAAGAATTTATGGATTCATATGGTTGAGTATGATACTCAGAGCAGTGTGGCATGACTAGTTATTGAAGTAAAGAATAAGATGTGAATTATGAAGGTAAAAGAAATTTGAGCCAATGAATATGGAGATTTTAAAAAAACTGAGTACTTAGATGTATCATTTGTAATGTCTTTTCAAGTGGGGGATCCTACTATTATTGAGAAATTTGTAGAATATGTGGACACAAATTAGAATCATGATACAATTACATATTGTTATAGCTGAGAATAATCAATCTTGAGGTTATCTTTTGTTTGGACTCGAATGATGTTGTATTGTATTTGATTGTCAAGAAATACTATTGAATTTTTCATTTCAATTCAACCTAGTATTCTATATGATAGAGTCGATGTAATTCTACACGTAAACTACGTCATCGATAAAAGTTATGATAGTGTTGGGGGCTAGTGATAGTTTCTGATAGTGAGTAAAGTGAGAGCATTTCTATCAGAGTTCAATATATATGCACTTGTGATGATTGACTTACAGAGATTTGTACTTGATAAGATTAAAACATTTTTCAATATTCGATACATTTGAGATTCATAAATATGTGTTGAGATCAAAGAAATAGAGCTAACATCATATAGTGATATAGAGTATTACACATGTTGCCTTGCAATGTTTGAACTGTTCATATTTTAAATAGAAGGGTTGAAAAAAAAATCATAGCTGGATAACTTTGATAGACATATTCTCCTATTGAGTGCTCGAAGGATAGAGAAATACTTTGTCAACAAGCGTGATAAGGGAGCAAAGACTAGTGAAATAGAGCACCTAATTTAGTTTGTATTTATTATACTCTATTCTAGCCTATGTTTTGATATGTTTCAAAAGTAGTGCAATGGCACAAAATGCGTCTATTTTCATGTGTGAAGAGAGTAAAAGTGCATTACGTAGGGGTGTATGGATGTATTCCAATGCTGTCATACATGAGAGTTAAGTAGGGGTGTGAGAATATATTATTATACCACTGTATGTATGATCATGTTGTAGAGGCATAAGAATGTGTCCCAATGTCATTTTACGTGAGATTTTTATATAGAAATTTTTTTTAATAGTCAAACACTAACATATGTAAGTATGGAGGACGTGTTCCACTATAGGACTGTGATTGTGCTACTCGGATGTGTTCTTGAGAGAAAGAGAAAATAAGAGAGTATACAATATCAACACTAGCCGAATGAATATATCATATTGTGTGGATTGTGATTAGCTACTTTTGACAGGGGTTAAACCTTATCTTTGTTACTAACCTGATATACAGATTTGGTCTCTGAGACTTTATATAGGTGTGGATGTCAATTGTTAGTTGTTGATCCCAACAAGCTATTAAAAAAGTGATCTAAGCTTAATAAATTTGTTGGTTCGGATGAGAATTGCATTAAGTCGGTTTGGGTATCAATATTGACTTGCTTTGCCTTCGAGATTTTTGTTGTTCCTTCTACTTTATTCCACCTGTCTGTAGTTAGATATATGTTTGTGATGATAGCAAAAAAAAACATCTTAAGGGATTGGAACTAGATAAAAATTTTGGCATATGAGAAATGTCCATGATATTGGTAATACTTTTTCGAAACTTGAGTCAGAAGAAGGTTTCTCAAGTGAAAATTATGATTCGCAAACCATGTAGTTTGAGATTTTATGTGATGTTTGAGTTTTCCACTAGATAAATAGGTTGGAATACAAAAGACTATATATTAGAAAGATCTAGAGATCAATGATTGTTTTCAAGCGTGCATTCTTCAATTGACTGAGCATTCTTCAATAAAAGTGTTTTAGAGATATTATGTCTATAGAGTTGATAGAAATATCACTGCCAAAATGTGTATGGAAAGGTCATATAGTGGTTGGTAGTTTCTACATAATTCAAGACCCATTCGAGGACGACGCTGTTTTAAGTGGGGGAGAATGTAATAACCCAGATTTTTAATGAGGGGTAAATGGGTAATTTAGCTTATATTATTAATATTAATTAATAGAATTAAGGTAAGCAAACCAAAAGCCAAGACCCTCTCCCTTATTCAGTTTTTCAAAGTTTTAGTCACAAAAAGAGTAGAATATTAGGTCAAGTGTTTCTATTAGTTATATTTTTTATTGAAAGAAGCGGTGCTTTATTCTTTTTCTATAGGCAGCCATACAGACTAGCAGAAACACTCTGATTTCACATTCAGTGAATTACTTTATCTCCTTAACATATAGTTTCTTTAAATGTAAATTGCTTTTAGTGAACTCTTTAGGCAAGTGATTAACAAATCAATTTTTTTTAAATAACTTCTGATCATAATCTTTATCGATTTAGTTATTATGTTCTGTTTAAGTGGAAGTAGCAACGATGATGCAATAGTGGAAAGACATGATCTAATAACAATAATGATTGGTGTATTAAATTGTGAATTACTAGTACCATGTTAATTGAATAAATAGGCAGTTGGGTTTTGTTGTTCTTTTTGAAAATTGGTAAAATTGCTAGTGGACACCGTGATAAGTCCATGAAAATTATTTTTAGCTATGAACTGTTAACAATTCTTTTTTACACCACCTTTTTCAGTGGTATAGTAAGAGAAATTCAGTGGCGTGGTACTTTGATAGTGGCTTCACTAGTAGAGACCTAATCCCGACTAGCATAATTGATATTTTTAATTAATATTTTTGCATAGATTAAAGCTATCCGAGGTTGTTTGGTTGATGTTCTACCCGTTGCAAGATTGGAAAACTTTTCATTAGCAAGGTAAGTGAGACTTTAAGCTTTGATGCTTTCTTTTCAAAACTACTTTATGAAAATATATTTTTCTGCCTAGTCCATGTGTTGGGACAAACGTGTGCTTGGTAGAATCGGTGGTCTTGGATAAATCGTGAATATGTATTTTGTTAAGTATATTGAGAATTATTTGATGGTGAGTTGTGAGGTGATGTTGGTATATTGGACATATTTACTAGCATACATGTGCTGCCGTAATATGTTAGGAGCCTTGTACTTATTGTCGTGATATATTTACTAGGGGTATACATAGATACCGTAACATGTTAGGGGAATTATGTATGCTGCCGTAATATGTTATGGGCCTTGTTCACACTGTCGTAGTATACTTTATAGGCATTGTGTATTCTTCTGTGGCCTTGTCGGGGTGCTAGGCTGATCACCTTCACTGTTGTTTATGACAAGCCGTGAGAGTAGATGGAGTTGAGAGATATATAATGACTTTTTAAACATTTGCTGGAACTTATTGAGCATTATATTATAAGATATATGTTGTGCATATAATTTATGTAATCCTGGTGCGTTGTATTTTCTAACACTTATTCCAGGGGTATTAAAGTAGTGGGTCGAGGATCTTACTGAGTTATATTTTAATATATCTCACTCCTTACTTACATGTCTACAGATACTACCGCGCAAGCTGAAACTAGTGGGTGATGGTTTCTTTGTAAGGATTCTAATGCTAAGGTGAGCCTTCACATTGTTTGTGGGGGCTTTCATTTCAGCTTTAGCTATTTATACTACATTTCCTTTCAGTGGGTTAACATGCCTGAAAGTTGAACTCATGTAAATCTACTTTAGATGCTCCATGGTCTTAGTATAGGATTAGGGATAGAGAATTGGTTCAAGAGTGATTGTTGAATTTATAATTTAAATCAATTTTTGTTGAATTATTATTCGTTATTTATTTATGCGTTGGAGTTGCACATACCTTATCCTACTGCTTATTGACTAGTAAAGTGTGAGGAAGATTGGTTCTCCCGATAGGTGGTGTTAGCGGTTGCCAGTCACGTCTACGAATGTTTTTGGGACGTGACAAAGTTGTTAGGATCGATTAATAGTTCATACACTAAATCTGTGGAGAGGATGAAGAAAACTAGAGAGAGAGTTCTTTAGGAGAGAGAGAGAATTAATTTCATGGTAACATCCGTAGGTAACCTCCAAGGCGGACAGGCTATTTATATTAATGACTTGGAGTATGTACGTCACCTAATAATCAGGCTCCACAACCTAACAAAAGTTGCTATCAAATCCTAGGCTTTTGGTCCTTGATCATGGAGCAGTGTTTGGTAGGGTCTTGTTCATGGGTATGTAGATGTCCATACTTATGACCTTGACGTTATCAAACATTTAGAATATTTTCCCTTCTTTCTTTCGTCATTCGTGCGTTAAGATGTATCGTGGTTAATTTTTTTTTCACAGATGGCTAGGATAGACATCTTCCTCTGCTAGATGGCATAATTGACTTCAATGTATAATTATATATGTGCGATTGAAAGCGACACTAAATACTGTAAATATATGTGTGTTTATGTTGGTTGAGATTGAAGTGGTTACATCTTGGGGTTACTTTATTTACAATATAGATTTGCCAATTAAAAAAATTGTGTGGGTGAAAAAAAAGAATGATCAAATGATATAATTTTTGCGTCAGAACGACTTATTTAAATTTGAGGTTATAGGGATAACTTTCTAGTATGAGTCAAACCAAAAACATAAAGAAGTGTTGAAAATAAAGTAAGAAGAGTAATAGCGCTTACCTATGTTTAAATTGTTTGATTTAGTGGTGAAACATATTTTAAGGATATTGTGTGTGTGGTCCTAAGCTTAATGCTTCTTAAAAAAATGCTACAATTAGTAATGTTGTGATGGTGATTACATTGGTGTGAACCTGGTGTGAAATACATACTTTAAGTATATTGATTATGCTCATGATAGTGACTATTCAAGGTGCTCAATATGTTCATGAAGCAGATCCGTGGAAATTCTTGATACAAGCATAAAGAGCACAAGGATTACAAGTGATATGAGTGCAAAGAGGGTACAAGCACAAGAAGCCATACTCGAACCATATCCAACAAGATGGAAGAGTGTGAAGTCCTTTGGAAAAGAGTGGCAAACGGGTATCAAGAGCTCAAGACTATTCCCTAGGAGCCAAGCTCGGGAACTACAACGTCTTCAAGGCACATTCATGAAGATGGATGTGTTTGATCATGTCTTAAGTTCGTCCAATGGATTGTATGTATTAAAGTGTGAAGACATTCCTTGAGTGTCTTAAAAACACTACAAGGCAGACTCATTTATACACTCCAAACCCACCCTCTTCATTATGGGTAAAGGTGTAATTTCCCATCTGATAACGCTTAACTTACACGCCAATTTAGTGCAAGGCGGTCGTCGTCAATGTATTTATCCAACTTTGGAGTGGGGTCGAATCCACAGGAAACAATGTGAGTGGCGATTAAACTAATTTCAAACTACAGCTACAAGTTAAATTCAAACAACTAACACGAAAAGATAAAATGAGAGTTTTCAATGATCAAACAAATGTTAAAGTTGTAACTTGCTTCAGAACTCAAAGCCAAAATTTCAATAGTTCAAATCAATGATAAAGAATACACTAGGGTTGTGATCACTATGATTACTAATCCCCATTATATAATAGTTATGGGATTGGGTTCTCATGACTTGCGGAAAACACCAGATTATCAGTTTCTACAGTCCATCTAAGTGTTTCTCAACCTACCTAGATGTTGAACTCCCTAATTCTCTCGAACTTAAGAAGTCATTCTAATCATACTAATTTTATCTAAATTTGATCAATCTTATTACAACATTAATCATTAGATGAGAACTTAACCTTCCCAAATCCTCGTTGATAATTCACTTCTTACTAGGGTTGATTTCTTATCTCAAGCAAATCAACAGTAAACAAAGCCTCTTGTTTGCAACCAACAAAAAATAATTAATATAAAAGAATTATCAAGATGTTCCCATAATCACTCGAACCCTAACCAACTACTAAATCAATGAAAGAATAGTCATAGATCCCACAACCCTACTTGCGGGTTTATTTGTTCATAAAATAGAAAGAGATAACAATGATTGAATTCATAATTTAAAGCAATTAAACTTACAAAAGATGAAATCCAAATTTGATTCTCCTCCAAGTACAATAAGAATTTCCCACAACTAAATCAAAGGGTTGAAAATTTAATGACAAGCTTAGAGCCCAAAAAGAAGTAAACTGGTCTTTGGAATAAGTTCAAGATGTTCCGCGTTGATCTAGGGTTTCCAAGAGGTCCCAAGATGATTAAAATGGAGTTTGGGACATTATATTTATAGTATATGTAGACACCTAATTTTGTCCCTCCCGAAGCTTTATTTTATTCATTTTTGTTATCTCACCTTACCACGTACCCTCACCCATTCTATAATTCTTTTTCACAAAATGACAAAAATAACAAACCCCCAACAAACCTAATCCCCAATATTCTCTTAATAACAAAATTAACAACCCTCCCTATCAAATGAGGACACCTCACTACCTCACCCTACTTACCCCTACCCCTACCATGCCACGTTTTCTTCACCCCTCACCTACTCACATTTTCCTCACCCTTTTCCATAACAGAATGGACAAAAAGGAAGGGAATTCACAAAAGGAACAAAAAATAAAGGAGGGGGCCCACGTGCTTATTGTGGAAGGTCCATTCTTGAATGGAATATATACAACACACAATTCATAGCCATAGAGAGGGATAGGCACCATTGACACAGAGCAATAAGAGATACAGATTCTTCTCCACCATTACTCACACCAAACACACGAGAGAAGCAGCTTCTCCTCCAAAAAAAAAACTAAGCACGCATACACAGAAAATGGGTCGAGATTGAATGTAAATAGAGAAGAAAGATCGAAGGAAGGAGAGAACACTAAAATTGGGGGTTGATTTAGAAGGAAAAGGGCGTGAGAGAGAGAAAAACAGATCAGGAGTCCAACTTTCCGGTAACTTCTTGCTGGAAACCCCTCATCGCCAAAAAATGACACCGTCAGCTCAGGTTACACCCCAAAACCCACCAAAAATTAGTAAAATAGATGGTGAATCCAGTGAGTTTGAGGTTTCCAGCAAACCCGTCGCCAGAACTGTCCATTTTTCATCATTTTCAGGCGACTCCGGCACAGAAACATTCAAATTTGCCTGAATCTAATCCTCATTTTGTCAGTTTTTTCTCTTGGTAGCTCACCGAAGCATAGATTTGTACTATTTTCTAGTTTGCATTTAGATTTCGGGATTTCATTTGTTCGTGATTCGCTTCTAGTATCATGCTTTTGGGGGCTTCCGGTACCGGGTTGGAGTAATTTGTTTTGAGATTTTTCATTGGTACTCAAATTTGTTCGGTTTGGATTTCTCTGTACCAATTTTGGTTCGTTCGTCATTGAGGTTTTCTATTCGGGATTCCAAATCTGGGTTTTCTTAAATATTATTATCAACGAAAATTAGTAATCGAAAGGTCCAATTCCATCTTTTCTCATTTTATTTCGCCATATGTGTTTGATTTATGTGAGATTTAGTTGAATATTGGGTGATATTGATTTGTGTTGCTCAGCTTCGTTGAATAGATGGTTGTGGATTGTTGAAATAGTAATCTTGAATTTGTTGAAACTTTATATTGAAAAGGAATTTGGGGGGTGGAATTGAGAAATTGATAAAAAGGGGGAATTTAGATTAATTTTGGTTTATTGTTGTTTTGTTTAATTCGGAATCAACATGAATATTGTTAAACGTGATAAGTCATAGTCCAAGCTGGGTAGGCAAACATAAGTTGGGGTAGACAAAGTTTAGAATCTTTTGATTTGTTGAATGTTTAAAATTTGGTTGAATGTTTTGATTTTCTCGTATTAAAAATTTGTACTCATTTGGCTGGGAAATACCTCGGAGGATTTGTATCGATTTATCTGGGGAATGCCCCGAAGTATCTTGTACTCGAAGACGGCGCACAGTCAAGACCCAAAACTTTGGGTGGAGTTTGGTTTATGATTAGCTTAGGATTAGTTTAGAATATAGTAGGTTTACATTTCCGCTTTTTTTATGTTTCGGGTCTGTATAATCAGACTGTACACTATATTTTTGAATTCGTATGTTTGTTTGTTTGATTGATTATTTTTTTGGGTTTTGTGTGGTTTATACATCCGTAGTATTAAATTAGCCGATATGCTCCACCAAGCTACTGTGGTCGAACAATAGGATCGAGGGGGTGACTAACACCTTTCTATCGGTCAACAGAATTCCTTAACCAAAATCTCTGTTTGCGGATTAGTTTAAAAGAGTCAAAATCATTTTTGAAATAGGATTTCCAATGGTGACTTGGCACACCGGATTATGCCAAGTGGCAATTCTGAGTTTAAATGTAAATAATCCTTTTCGAAACAAAACCTTCATTTTGTTACTTTAATAAAAACCTTTTCAAACTTTAAAATAATCTTTTTTGGTAAAAAAAAGGGGTGTGACAACTCTGGTGACTCTGCTGGGGACTTTTTTTAGAATTTGAGCTTTTTTTGGAGCCGTATCAGCTTTGTTTGGCATTACAAATGTATAAAAATTGTTTGTGATTATTGTTTGTGTTATTGATATCACTGTTGTGCGTTTCTGTGCTCTTTGTTTACAATTTTTCTTTATGTGTTACTGCTTTATATCTGGCATCATGTGCATAACCCGAGTCATTCTTTCTGCAACAAGTTCGTAGTACATGTGTGTACACGATCTATAGATGATTCACCCTTATTTTAGGGAGGGAGCTGTTGGGTTGTATGGAGTAGCTGGCCAGCTAAAGCATGCCACTATTGACCATACGCTCCCCCGAACAACTTTGTTAGTAGACCCCAGTGTAGGTCAGTCTTCAGGTCATACTTATCTGCATCATTTTGGGACCTAGAGGGACCCGCTTGATCCATCATAGGTGACTCACTTCTAAACCATCCCTACGTGCTAAATGTTGTTGAAAAAAAATAGAAAAAAAGGTGAGTCAAAAAGAAAAAAAAGAGAGTTTCATAATTTTGGAGTTCTTTATGGCTTTTATTTTACACAATTCAAAAGAAAAAAAAAAAGAAGAAGATTTCTTTTACCTTTCGCATTCGTTGTCTCAAAAACATCAAAAAGATTTTCCCTTTATCTCAATTAGCATGCATTCATAATTCTGAAATTCTGAAAAAGATTTTCTTTAAAAGTTTCAAAAATGGTAGTAGTTGTGTCCATTTCATAAAATGAAAATACCAAAAATAATTTTTTTTCATAGTTGTTGGTGTCAGTTTTGTGTGATGTGTCTAATTGAGAACCCCAGAAAGATTTTATTTTCATCATCCGTCTGTAATCGCATCTCTTAAGTCAAGTCTCAGTCCATTTTAATCCTTAATTATCCAACTTGGATGAACTACGCATATCTGATTCCCGTCCCTAGGGGCGGGATACGTAGGCAACCCTCGGTGGGTCCGGTAATCTTTATTTTTGCCTTTGTCTTAGCCTTAGCCTAGGTCTTTTTCCTTATAATTTAGTGTTGTTATCAAGTCTTAGCCAAGTAGGCTGATTTTATTCAGTGATACTGGTCGGCAAATTGGAGTCATAAAGTGGTCTGTCCCTTCGACACATGTCCGCGTCAAGGTCCCCAAGGGTTGGGAATCTTTTGCACTTATCAAATTTTTTGAGATAATGTCTTATGTGTCATTGCAGGATGGATCTGTCCACAAAGTCTAAAGTCTGGATGGTTTGCAAGGTTCCTAAAAGTTAATTAAGTGGTGGGGCACGTTCAACTATGTTGACCAGCAAGAGCTCATTAAAGTATTAGGTGATCTTACGGAGCTTCTGAATATCTCGCCTCGGCCAGATCTGATAGATGCTATATTGACCTTTTGGGATCTTAGTAATTTGGTGTTTATGTTCGGAAAGTGTGAGATGACGCCTACCTTGGCAGAAATATCCGGTCTGCTCCATTTTTCTTATATTGATAAAAGCATGATCCGAGCTCGAAACTAGTCAGGCAATATATTTCTGCAAGGTTATGGGTTGAAGAGTAATAACAGGCATTTAGGTTGTCTGAATCAATCATGGATTTCCTTGGATTTTTTATTCTCGAGATTTGGGTCTTTGGAAGGTTTTGATTGCTTTTGGGATGAATTTTATATGACTAAGCAGAAGTGGGAGAGAAAATGTCTTGAAGTATTCACCCTCGCCTTGTTAGGCACTCTAGTGTTTCCACAAGAAGAAAAACGTGTTAATACACGTTTTCAATCTGTGGTGATGACTCTGTTTCATAAGGATCAAAAGGACAAGGGCTCTAAGCAAAAGGACAAGGTCACTAAGCAAAAGGACAAGGTTGGAATTCCTATCGTACCCATGATCTTAACAGAAATATATAAGGCTTTAACCAAGGTGAAGGGGGGGATGAGATTTTTTTAGGGCAGTAACCTGATATTGCAACTGTGGATGATGGAGCATTTGCATACGGCTTTCTTAGTTAGACCAGACGTGATTGATCGTTGCATGCCCAATCGAGTGAAAGTCATGGACCTCAGGATGCGCTTGGATAAATTCTCTCTACCTATGGGAGTCGATGCTTGGATTGAGTTTCTTGAGTCAAGGACTGAGGATAATATTTTGTGGACCTATTTGTGGCTTCATCCAAAAGTAATCTTATTGGGTTGTCAGATGCAACTCCTTGTGGTTATGTTAGGGCTTAATTGCACCAGACCATGCACTCCTTCTAGGGTAATGCGATAGTTGGATAGGTCGCAGGATGTGCCACCAGTAGTGGATCTTCTACAGGACGTCGAGTACTTCAAGGACCAAGCCTTAGGCGAGAGAAAATACGAGCATTTTTGGAATCATGCAAAAAATATAGGAGTGGATACTTTCAAAGAAAGTTTGGATAATCCGAGGTACACTCAAAGATATGAGATCTGGATGCAAACCATACCTCGGGGTATTATTAGGCCATTGCCCTTGCAACTTAGAGGAAGAATACACGAATAATGCATTGTCGATGACAGTCAGGATGAAAGTGCGGGGGGAAAACTGGAGACACTGAGAGTTCAGTTATCAGATAATCTTTCCAGGTGCACTCTCCATATGGCAAGGATACGTGCTAGAAACTTCTTCCCAAATATCAGAGTTTCTTTGCAGGATATGCTACAGAGTTTGAATGGGAGAAAGAGAACTTCACAAATAGGTCCATCTCAGCCAGGGTCATCCCATAGCACACCAAGGTGAAGGAGAAACTCTTATCTTTTATTTAGTTTGAGTCCTTTATTTTTCTGTCCTTGTATTGTTGTGTCTTTGTTCAGTCGGAGTCAAGTTTGTTTTAAACGTTAAGAGTCTTTACTAAGAGTATTACACATGTTATCTTATGGGTCAGGAATATTGTTTAGTCTTTGTTGATCTGTTTTTAAGCTTTCTTAAACTCGAAGGTTGTTTTAATTGTCTATTTTATGAAATGTGGTGAAGTTACAAAATTGTTTTCTTTTGTGTGTTCTTTCTAAAAAAAAAAAAAAACTTTAACTTTGTGGTGTTTATGCATGCATTGCCCAAACTACGCAAGATCTGATTCATGTACAACATGATACGCAGGCAACCTACTTTTGAGTTCGATCTAATCATTTTGTTTCATTATTTTTCCTCTTTTAAAGAAAATACAAAGCCATAAAGCATGATAAAAAGAGATGAGATTAGTGAGAGAAGAAAAGAAAGAAAGAGCAATGAGAGAAGAAAAGAGGAAGGGAAGAGACTGATGCAAAAAAAAAAAGAAATAAGGTTGAAAAGCAGAAAGAGCGAGGTGTGATAATGTAATAGGGAAAATTAGGATGATGTTAAAATGACCTCATTACCCTCAAAGGCTGGTAGAAATATGCATAAACCTAGGGTGTGTACAATGTAATTTTTATGCTTGTTTCTTGACCTAATCCTAATGGGTTTTGTCTTTGATGAGCATGTTCTTTCAGATAAGTGGTTGGTTTGTAGCACTTTGGCTAGTCATCCGTACTTCACTAGATCAAAAGCGAAGCTTGCCATGGCTAGTAGGGAGATTGAAATTCACTCATTGACCCAGATCAGTATCCCAGGGAAGAAAGTTCAGAACATAATAATGAGGTATTGAGATAGACAACAATTGCTAGATCATCGAGCATGGGCTAGTGGCATGCCTCCTCCTCCACTCCCTGAAGATATTGAGAATATCCTAAATTTCCCACCTCTCTCTCAAGCGTAATTCTCTATTCCTATCGAGTCACCCGAACATGCGCCAGGATTTATTCCACGACAATATTATTCGGGCACTTCTAGTGTGCCCCTGGCAGTGCCCCAACCAAGGCCCGCTACTCATCCGGCACCTCCAGCAGCACCTATGTTTGTGGCTCCGCCACCGCTCGAAGCTCCCACCTATGATGTGCATCCAACAATGGTTCTTCCTTGGTCTACTGGTGAGCCAGTATTGAAAGTTTCAGATAATCAGTATTATGCCAGGGAGCCTACTTTGAGGATTAATGAACCGTATGAGTACACTCATCTACCTGTATTTCCATTTGATACGGAGAAGCCTGTCGCAACAGAAGAACAGGAAATCGTAGGCCGAAAATTGAAAAGTTTGGAATATGCCATGAGAAATTTGCAGGGAATCAGAGGTTATAAGAGTGTTTCCTATAAATATCTTCATATGTTCCCGGAAGTTAACCCTTCCCTCAATTTTAAAATGCCCAAATTTGAGAAGTATGCTGGGCACGGTGCTCCTGTGGCACACTTAAGACGTTATTGCAACCAGTTGAGGGCTTTAGGGGAAGGGAAGAGTTGCTTATGGGTTTATTTGGCAAGAGTCTTTTCGATCTGGCTTCGAAATGGTTTGTCGATCAAGATATCGACAAGTGGAACAGCTGGGATGACTTAGCTTCTGATTTTGTGCAATATTTTTACTATAACGTTGACCTAATTCTTGACGAAAAATCCTTGGTCAATATGAATAAGAAAAGTACTGAAGGCTTTAGGGAATACGCGATAAGGTAGCGTGAATAGGCCGCCAGGGTAAAGCCTCCAATGAAGGAGAGTAAGCTGGTAGAGGTCTTTATTCAGGCATAGGATGAGACCTATTTTCAACATTTACTTTTGACAATGGGAAAATCTTTTATTGAAGTCCTTAAAATAGAAGAGAAGATAGAGGACGGAATCAAGACCGGACGAATAGTGAGTTTTGCCGCATTGAAAGCCACCACACAAGCGATTCAAGGTGGATCTGGCGTATTTGGAGGTAAAAAAAAAGAAAAAGGATATGGCGACTGTTGTTGCTGGACCCCATTTCTATCCCAAAAGACCACCTCTCCCCTATACCCAATCCTAAGACTAAGCCTATGTACAAGCTCCATATTTTCCTCCCCATCATCACTACCCTCTACAAAACCCACCATATGACATTCCACCCCCTCCTTACCCAGTTTATAGTGCACAGCCATATGCCCAAACCCCTTCTTACTCATAATGGCGTGGGCAAGCTCCACAAAATCGTCCATCATCTCTACTAAATTACCAAAACCCCTCCAAACCTGGTTTCCAACCCAAGCCTGAGTACAAGAAAGAGAAGGTGGTCAAATATTAGTTCACTCCTCTCGGGGAGACATATGCTAGCTTGTTTGATAGGTTGAGAAAGATGAAGGTCTTAAGATTTATTCAAGGAAGGTTTTCAAATCCACCTCTCAGGAATCTCAATTATTCTTTAAGGTGTGCATATTGTTCTAATATACCAAGCCACGATATCAAGAAATATTAGTATTTAAAGAGAGTCATCCAAAATTTAATCGATGCAAATTAAATTTTGGTCTAGGCTCCGAAGGTTCCAAATATTAACCAGAATCCGTTGCCAACCCATGCTGAAACTAATATGTTAGAATATATATATGATGGGAAAGAGTCATCAAGGTGTTATAAGCCTATTATCAGAATACAGACCAGTGAGAATAAATCATTGAATATGGCAGACTTATTGAAAGCCATATCATTAAGCCAGGAAGAAATGGGAGAAGATAAAGTCCAAGAGAGAGAAAAAAAACCGTGATCATAGTACAAGGTGCCAGAAAAGATATCAATTTAAGTTAGGACAAACCTAAGTTGACGGTGGTAGGAGCTTCGGGTAAGCCTATCTTGATGGTGAAAGGGGAATTTGCAGCGCCTATTATCATCAAACTAGTAATACAACCTCCGATAGTTGATATGAAAAAGGTTCCCTGGAACTATAAACAGACTGTGATGACTTATCAGGGGAAAGAAGTAGTGGAAGATGTAGATGAGGTAGGGGGTTTGACTCGGTCAGGAAGATACTTCGTGCCGGAAGGTTTAAGGAAGCCCAAGCCAATTGTGAGTGAGCCTTCATCTATCAAAAATCCTATCATCAAAGAAGTAGCCGAAGAATTTTTGAAAAAGATGAAGTTGCCAGAGTATTCAATAATAGATCAGTTGAAGAAGACCCCTGCTCAAATTTCCCTCTTATCTTTGTTATTGCATTCCAAGGAACGTAGTGATATTATATTGAAGGTATTAAATGAAGCATATGTTCCTAGAGAGATTATAGTTAATCAGCTCGAGAAAATGGTTGGAAAAATCTTTTAGGTCAATTGAATCAGCTTCTCTGATAATGAATTGCCTGTTGAAGGTGCGGGGCATAATAGGGGTCTATACATTACAGTGAAGTGCAAAGATTTCTACGTCACCCATGTCATGATTGACGGAGGTTTTGGTGTAAATATTTGCCCTATTTCCACTTTGACAAAGTTGAATATTGGTGTGGAGAGGATCAGACCCAACAATGTATGTGTCAGGGCTTTCGATGGAGCAAAGTCCAACTCCATTGGTGAAATAGAACTAATGTTGATTGTAGGGCCTGTTGAATTTTCCCTAGAGTTTCAAGTGTTGAATATCTACTCCTCTTACAATTTGTTGTTGGGAAGACCATGGATCCACAAGGCCAAGGCGGTTGCATCTACATTGCACCAGATGATCAAGTTTGAGCATGGCAGGCAAAAAGTGGTTATTCACGGTGAAGGGGATTTGTCCACCTACGAAGAGTCTCCCTTGTCTCTAATTGAAGCAAACAATGTAGAGGATATGTTTGTCTATCAAACTTTTGATACAATGCTAGTAAATCATATCCTTGAAGGGCAAGTCATTTTGGGACTGCAATTGTCTTCTGCTGTTATCATGATGGTGAATGAGCTTTTGAAATATGGATTCGAGCTAGGAAGGGGTTTGGGAGCGTCTCTGCATGGTATAATTCATCCTATATGTTCGAGGGAGAACATGGGCACTTTTGGTCTGGGATTTGAACCTACGACTGAAGATTCGAAGAAGGCCAAGGAAAGGAAAAAGAAAACATGGTCACTTCCCCGCCCAATGCCTCTGCTTAGTGAGTCATTTTTCAAGAGCGGTGTTACAAAGTATGTAGAATGTGAAATTGAATTGGTTGATGACTTCTAGAACCCGTTGATTGAAGTTGACATGGTTGAAATAGGAGAAGGTACCAGTAAGGCAGATGCGCAGTTCATAGGCCCAGCTGTTCATCTCAACAATTGGGAAGTTACTCCTCTCCCCGTCAGAAGGGAGTTTTGGTAGTTTATTTTGTTTTCCTTTCAGTTTTTTGAGTTATTCCAGGGTTGTAACTCCAAATTTAGTTTGTCTATATTCTGTTGTTTGTGTTTAAACCCTCCTATCTTTCCTTTTTAATGAAATGCAATGTCCCTTTTATTTTGTGTCTAATGTATTTTGTTTTGTCTTTTCTTTATACAGTTCTCTTTATGCTAACTCTAATAACATAACATGCATGTGGAATTTTCAGCCTGATCTTAAAATCCAAACTAATAAAGATATAATGAAGAAAGAGGGGGAATATGATGAAGAAGAGGCGCTGGAAGAAATAATCAAATAGTTGGAACAGTTTGAAGATAAGCCGAATCTTAATCTGAATAAAACTGAGCCAATTAAACTGGGGAATCAAGAAGAAGTTAAGGAAACTAAAATAAGTGTACATGCTTCACCACTGTTAAAAGATAGAATGATTCAAGCATTAATTAATTAAAAAGAAGTCTTTGCAGGGTCTTATGATGGTATTCCTGGTTTAAGCACTAAATTAGTGGCCCATAAATTGCCAACTGATCCCGCATTCCCTCCTGTCAAACGGAAGTTTAGGAAGTTCAAAACTGATGTAAGTATTAAAATCAAAGAGGAAATCATGAAACAACTTGAAGACAAAGTCATTCGAGTGGCTCGTTATCCTACGTGGTTATCCAATGTTGTTCCTGTCCCAAAGAAAGATGGGAAAATTCAAGTATGTGTTGATTACCGTGATTTGAATAGAGCAAGTTCGAAGGATGATTTTCCGCTGCCCAACATCTATATTTTGCTGGACAACTGCCCTAAACATGAGGTTGTCTCTTTTGTGCATTGCTATGCTGGATACCACCAGATCATTATAGATGATAAAGATATGGAGAAGACGTCTTTTATCCCCCCATGGGGGACCTATTGTTATCGAGTGATGCCGTTTGGTTTGAAGAATGCTGGAGCAACATACATGAGAGCCATGACCACTATGTTTCATGATATGATGCATAAAGAGATTGAGGTCTATGTAGATGATGTGATTATTAAATCAAAGAGTCAGGTTGACCATGTTAAAGATTTAAGAAAGTTCTTTGAAAGGCTTCGTAGGTATAATCTCAAAGTCAACCCGGCAAAATATGTATTTGGAGTTCCATCTGGAAAGCTGTTGGGGTTTGTAGTCAGCCGTCGGGGAATTGAATTGGATCCTTCGAAAATCAAAGCCATTCAGGATTTTCCCCCGCCCAAGAATAGGATGGAGGTGATGAGTTTGCTAGATAGACTAAACTACATCAGTAGATTTATTGCTCAACTCACAACCACGTGTGAGCCTATTTTCAAGTTGCTGAAAAAAAGTGCTGTGGTAGAGTGGACTAAAGAATGTCAGGAAGCGTTCGACAAAATCAAAAGATATCTGTCAAATCCGCCTGTGCTGGTACCACCGGAGCCTGGTAGGCCTTTGATATTATATTTATCAATCATGGATAATTTTTGATTGTGTCCTGGGTCAATATGATGTCACGGGCAAAAAGAAGCAGGCTATTTATTATCTTAGCAAGAAGTTCACAACATATGAGGGCAGGTACACTCTTATTGAAAGGACGTGTTGTTCCCTAACTTGGGTAGCACAGAAGTTGAAGCATTATCTTTCATCCTACACTACTTATGTCATCTCTCACATGGATCCTTTGAAGTATATCTTTTAGAAACCTATGCCGACTGGTCATTTGGCGAAGTGGCAAATATTGCTTACTGAGTTTGACATTATATATGTGACTCGAACCTCCATGAAAGCCCAAGCCTTGACAGATTATCTTGCTAAGAATCCCATTGATGAATAGTATGAGACATTAAAGACATATTTTCCTGATGAAGAAGTGTTGTGTGTCGATGAAGTCATTATAGATGCTGATCCAGGTTGGAAGTTGTTCTTCGATGGAGCTGTCAACATGAATAGAGTCGAAATAGGTGCAGTTCTTATCTCTGAGGCGGGGCAACATTTTTTGGTAATAGTGCAACTTTGATTTTATTACACTAATAACATGGCGGAATATGAAGCTTGCATTCTAGGTTTAAGGCTAGCTGTGAATATGGGAGTCCAGGAACTATTAGTGTTGGGGGATTCAGATTTGCTCGTCCATCAGATTCAAGGTGATTGGGAGATACAATATTTAAAGCTAATACCATATCGACAATGCTCAAAATATCTATGTCAACGGTTTATGTCTGTAAAGTTTAGGCATATTCCAAGAATTTGCAATGAGATTGCTGGTGCTTTATCCACTTTGTCTTCAATGCTGCAATATCCTAATAAAGACTACATCGATCCAATGCATATACAGAGTCATGATCAGCATGCTTACTGTAATGTGGTTAAAGAAGAGCTTGATGGAGAATTTTGATTCTTTGATATCAAGCTATACATTTAGTCAGAAGAATACCCAACACATGCCACCAGCGATCAAAAGAGGACTATTAGGCATTTGGCTAGTGGATTTTTCTTAAGTGGGAGAATCTTATATAAGAGAACCCCGGATCTGGGACTTTTGAGGTGTGTAGATTCAAAAGAAGCCTTGGCGATCATGGTTAAAATACACTCTGGAGTATGCGGGCCGCATATGAACGGTTATGTCTTGTCTAAGAAGATTCTTCGAGCAGGTTATTACTGGCTTACTATAGAGAGAGATTCTATTTGATTTGTTCGAAAGTGTTATCAATGTCAAGTACACGATGATCTGATACATTAACCTCCTGTTGAGTTGCATAAAATGTCTACTCCATGGCCGTTTGTAACTTGGGGAATGGACTTGATTGGACCAATTGAGCCAAAAGCATCAAATGGGCATAGATTTATTTTGGTGGCCATATATTACTTCACAAAGTGGGTAGAAACAGTAAATTTCAAGTCAGTAACAAAGAAGGCAGTGGTAGATTTTATTCACACCAACATCATTTATAGGTTTGGAATCTCAAAGATGATTATTATAGATAATGCTGCCAATCTAAATAGTCATTTGATGCAAGAAGTGTGCCAACATTTTAAGATCACACATCGAAATTCCACTCCATATCGTCCAAAGGAAAATGATGTTGTGGAAGCCACCAATAAGAATATCAAGAAGATACTGTGGAAAATTGTACAAGGGTCTAGACAATGGCATGAGATGTTACCGTTTTCACTGCTAAGTTATTGTACTACTGTTCTCACTTTAACAGGGGCAACTCCATATTTGTTGATGTATGGGACAGAAGCAGTCATTCCTGCAGAAGTTGAAATTCCCTCTCTTTAAGTTATTGTGGAAGCAATGATTGATGATGATGAGTGAGTCAAAACCCAATTGGAATAGTTGATCTTGATTGATGAAAAAAGACTGACATCGGTATGTCATGGCCAATTATATCAGAAGAGAATGGCTCAAGCGTATAACAAAAAGGTACGACCCAGAAATTTTGAAGTTGGTCAGTTGGTGTTGAAGCGTATCCTTCCTCACCAGGTTAAAGTAAAAGGAAAATTCTCCCCAAACTGGCAAGGTCCCTTCATTGTGAATAAAGTATTGCCCAATGGAGCCTTATATTTGACAGATATTGAAGGCAAGATGGTAGAAATGGCTATCAATGCTGATGCGGTCAAAAGTTATTATGTATGATATCTTGTCCTTTGTTGATTTTATTGCATGTTTAGTACTTGAATTTTTGAAGATTGATATGATGAAGGCATTTATTCTTCTATCGAAATATTGTGTCATCCTTTGTTTACCCGTTTGAGCTTAGTATTATTTTTCTTTCATATCCCTCTTTTGGAATAAAAATAGAGTCAAAGATAAATGTCAGGAAAATAAGTGCAAAAGAAAGAGTTCAAAAATTAAAGAAAAGAGAAAAAAAATCTAATCAAAACAAAGAATAAGCTGATGGAACTACGTGCCACCTGATTCTCTTCTCTCGGGAGTGAGATACGTAGGCTTCCCTATTTCGAGTTCGATCCAACCAAATAAAATTTTTAGAGTCACCCAGTCAATAAAAAATTGGGGTATGAGCTAACATGTTGCTTGAGTCGATTTCAAAAGTTGTAAGTCCTACCCCCGCTTCAAGTGTCATTTGAGCCTCTTGCCATCTTTTTCTAACCTTATCTAAAAGCCAAGTTACAACCAAAAAAAGTCCTTCAGATCAATTTTTGATAATGTTAAGTCTAAGAATGCAATGGATATGATGATACATTGTGGGGTACTGCTTGTTTTCCTCAGCGTAAGAAATTAGGAAAGAAATAAAAATGAGAGAGTCTTATTGGTGAAAACCCTCGTGGGCACCATAAGGCGATAGTGAGTTGAGAGAAATAAAAATGAGAGAGTCTTACTATTGAAAACCCTTAAGGGAACTATAAGGCGATGTGGAGTTGAGAGAAATGAAATGAGAGAGTCTTATCAGTGAAAACCCTCATGGGCACCATAAGGCGATAGGGAGTTCAAAAGAAAGGTGAAAAGAAAAGAGATTTGTTGGCGAAAATCTTTAAAGATGTCATAAATTGAATGAGATATATGAGTCCAATGGGTTGGAAGAAGCAACAGCAACAAAGGCACGAACTCAACAACAAATGGGAAGTTTGGATAGGAAGATCAGGTAGCTTAATCCAAAATGCATGTCATAGTCATTGGAGTTGGTTGTCATATTCAGATTAGTTTTCTTCTTTGTTAAAAAGAGGGACATTGCACTTTTTCTTTCATTTATATATTCATATTTTTGTCCTTTTATGTATTTTATCAAAAGAAAAGTCACCATCGTTTCTTTACACTCTTTGAGTCTATTCTGTGTCAGAACAAGTAAGAAAGAATTTCAAAACTTTTTACCGGTCTTTCCAATTGTATGAGAAAAAGCCAAGGACCAGCATACGAGAGAAACATGATCATAATTCAAAACAAGGAAAAGGTAGTCTATCAACTGACAGGTTGCTGGATTCGTAGGAGTATCAGACGTCAATAGGTGCACCTCATAGGCATGGTAAGATAGTCGGTGTTTGAGTCAAAGGCATTTCCCCGATCTAGTCTAGTTCAATGATGCAACAAGACAGGGGCAAGTGCCAACAATCTGAAATAAAATGAAGGGAATGGACATTGGAGCAGGTATCAGGAAAGCCAAGTGCTGCAAACCATCATTAAGTCTTTAACTGACAAATTTTCTTTGTTGAAATATGGGCAAATTCGCTTCACTTAATTCAGCGGCCATTGGAAAAGCACTTCCGTGGGATTTTACTTTCTGTTCAGGGCCCTACTGAAAAATGAGATTTTACTTTTGTTCAGGACCCTGCTGAAAAATGGGATTTTACTTTATAATTAGGACCCTCCTGAAAAAAGGATTTTACTTTCTGTTCAGGACCCTCCTGAAAAATGGGATTTTACTTCTATTCAGGACCCTCCTGGAAAATGGAACTTTACTTTCTATTCAGGACCCTCCTGAAAAATAGAATTTTACTTTTTTTAGGACCCTCTTGAAAAATGAGATTTTACTTTCTGTTCAGGACCCTCCTAAAAAATAGGATTTTACTTTCTGTTCAAGACCCTCCTGAAAAATGGGATTTTACTTTTTTTTAGGATCCCCCTGAAAAATGGGATTTTACTTTCTGTTCAGGACCTTGCTGAAAAATGGGATTTTACTTTCTGTTCAAGACCTCCTGAAAAATGAGATTTTACTTTCTGTTCAGGACCCTCCTGAAAAATGGGATTTTACTTTCTGTTCAGGACCTCCTGAAAAATGAGATTTTACTTTCTGTTCAGGACCCTCCTGAAAAATGGAATTTTACTTTCTGTTCAAGACCCTCCTGAAAAATGGTATTTTACTTTCTGTTCAGGACTCTCCTGAAAAATGGAATTTTACTTTTGTTCGGGATCCTCCTGAAAAATGGGATTTTACTTTCTGTTCAGGACTCTCCTGAAAAATTGGATTTTACTTATGATCAGGACCCTCTTGAAAAAATGAGATTTTACTTTCTGTTCAGGACCCTCCTGAAAAATGGGATTACTTTCTGTTCAGGACCCTTCTGAAAAATGGAACTTTACTTTCTATTCAGGCCCCTCCTGAAAACTGGGACTTTACTTTCTGTTCAGGACCCTCCTGAAAAATGAGATTTTACTTTTTGTTCAGGACCCTCCTGAAAAATGGGATTTTACTTTCTGTTCAGGATCCTACTGAAAAATGAGATTTTGTTTTTCTGTTCAGGACTCTCCTAAAAAATGGAACTTTACCTTCTGTTCAGGACCCTCCTGTAAAATGGGACCACACTTTCAAAAATAAAATACTACTTTACAATAATCTTTGTTTGGGATAATTTTCGTTCTAGTTTTAATTCTGGTTTCAGGAGCCCGACTGAAGAACAGGGTGATGTAATTACAAGTCAGGAACCCGTCAGAGGAACAGGATGAAGAAGCTAAAAGTTAAGCAATAAGGAGAGGAAATTGAAAGTAAAAAATAGCAAGTCAGGAGCTCACCTAGAGAATAGGGTGAATAAATGGAAAGTCAAGCAACAAGGTGAAGCAATTGAAAACCAAGAAGCAAGTGATAAAATTGCAAGTCAGGAGCCCACTTGAAGAATAGGGTGATGAAACTCAAGTCAAGAGTCCAAAAGAAGCTGCGTAGATAGGATTTTGTAATTTCATTTATGTTTTAACTTGTAATTTTCATTTTTGATGTAATGACAGAGCCGCGGACCGGAACCTCGATGGAACCTCGCTCGACTCTCCAACTCGGTATAGTCCTTCTCTCTCCAATCCTTTGAGATACCCGTGACTTGATTCGTCCTAACTTGGGTAGGTAGGATGTCCAAAATAAAGACTTAGTTTCCCTCTTTCTTTTTGTTTCATTTTCTAATAAGGGTCGGGATAAAATTCTGTGTCGCTGTCTACTTCTTTGTCTGAAAACACTGCGTGTTTACATTCAAAGGGGGCATGATGTAGACACCTAATTTTGTCCCTCCCGGAGCTTTATTTTATTTAATTTTGTTATCTCACATTACCATGTACCCTCACCCTTTCTATAATTCTTTTTCACAAAATACAAAAATAACGAACCCCTAATAAACCTAATCCCCAATATTCTCTTAATAACAAAATTAACAACCCTCTCTATAAAATGAGGAAACCTCACTACCTCACCCTACCTACCCCTACCCCTACCCTGCTACGTGTTCTTCACCCCTCACCTACTCAGATTTTCCTCATACTTTTCCATAACAGAATGGACGAAAAGAAAGGGAATTCACAAAAGGAATAAAAAATAAAGGAGGTGGCCCACGTGATTTTTGGGGAAGGTCCATTCTTGAATAGAATATATACAACACACAATTCACAGCCATAGAGAGGGATAGGCACCATTGACATAGAACAACAAGAGACACAACTTCTTCTCCACCATTACTCACGCAAAACACAGGAGAGAAGCAGCTTCTCCTCCAAAAAAAAAAACTAAGCACGCACGCACAGAAAATGGGTCGAGATTGAACGTAAAGAGAGAAAAAGAATCGAAGGACGGAGAAAACACTAAAATTGGGGGATGATTTAGAAGGAAAATGGCATGAAAGAGAGGAAAACAGATTAGGAGTCCAACTTTCCGGCAACTTCTCGCCGGAAAACCCCTCATCGCCGAAAAATGACAGCATCAGCCCAAGTTACGCCCCAAAACCCACCAAAAATCAGTAAACTCAATAGCGAATTCAGTGGGTTTGAGGTTTCCAACGAACCCATCGCCAGAACTATCCATTTTTCATCGTTTTCAGGCGACTCCAGCTCAGAAACATTCAAATTTACCTGAATCTAATCCTCCTTTTGTCAGTTTTTGCTCTTGGTAGCTCACCAAAGCTTAGATTTGTACTATTTTCTAGTTCGCATTTAGATTTTGGGATTTTGTTTGTTCGTGATTCCCTTCTAGTATCGTGCTTTTGGGGGCTTCCGGTACCGGGTTGGAGTAATTTGTTTTGATATTTTTCATTAGTACTCAAATATGTTCGGTTTGGATCTCTCTGTACTGATTTTGGTTCGTTCGTCGTTGAGGTTTTTTGTTCGGGATTCCAAATCTGGGTTTTCTTAAATATTATTATCAACGAAAATCAGTCATCAAAAGGTCTAATTCCATATTTTCTCATTTTATTTCATCATATGTGTTTGATTTGTGTGAGATTTAGTTGAATATTGGGTGATATTGGTTTGTGTTGCTCAGCTTCATTGAATAGATAGTTGTGGATTGTTGAAATAGTAATCTTGAATTTGTTGAAATTTTATATTGAAAAGGAATTTAGGGGTGGAATTGAGAAATTGATGAAAAGGGGGAATTTAGATTAATTTTGGTTTATTGTTGTTTTGTTTAATTCAGAATCAACATGAATATTGTTGAACGTGATAAGTCATAGGCAAAGCCAGGTAGGAAAACGTAGGTTGGGTAGGCAAAGTTTAGAATCTTTTGTTTTGTTGAATGTTTAAAATTTGGTTGAATGTTTTGATTTTCTTGTATTAAAAAATTGTACTCATTTGGCCGGGGAATGCCTCGGGGAATTTGTAACGATTTATCCGAGGAATGCCCCGAAGTATCTTGTACTCGAAGACGGCACACGGTCAAGACCCGGAATGTCGAGTGGAGTTTGGTTTATGATTAGCTTAGGATTAGTTAAGAATAGAGTAGGTTTACATTTCTGCATTTTTTATGTTTCGGGTCTGTATAATTGGACTGTACACTATATTTTAGGATTCGTATGTTTGGTTTGTTTGATTGATTATTTTTATGTGTTTTGTGTGGTTTATACATCCGTAGTGTCAAATTAGCTGATATTCTCCACCAAGAGACCACGGGATCGAGGGGTGCCTAACACCTTCCCCTCGGTCAACAGAATTCCTTAACCGAAATCTCTGTTCGTGGATCAGTTTAAAAGAGTCAAAATCATTTTTGAAAAAGGATTTCCAATGGTGAATTGGCACACCGGATTATGCGAAGTGGCGACTCTGAGTTTTAATGCAAATAATCCTTTTCGAAACAAAACCTTCATTTTGTCACTTTAATAAAATCTCTTTCGAACTTTAAAATAATATCTTTTGGTGAAAAAAAGGGGGTGTGATAGTATACAAGTTATAAACCAACTTGTATTTGATTTCCACATTATTTTACTTCAGCTGGGTAGAGTTATCCCGATTTTGGGAATCGGCGCGACACGGAGACATGCAAATTCACAATTGTCAAAAAATCTGTCAAATTCCAGTAGTTGTTTGCGATTTCAATGCGTCGTGGGGCCTGCTTAAACTCCAAATTAAGCTAAACGCACCAAATTTCCAAAAACTTGGGACTCTTGTGATCCAGTGATATTTTGATCTCCTCCATTGGACACCTGTACAGTAACACTCGCCCAATACTTTTCAGGGGTCCAACTTGCGTCATGTGCTTTTGTTGAGCATTCCGAGCCTTCTTGAGTTGTTTACACTTGATTTGAAGCTTGTATATCCTTAATATATCATCATAATACATTCAACAAGAATACTAAATCATTAAAGACATCAATTAAGAGCTTAAAACAACACACATCCTCACCGATGAACTAGAAACACAAGCTAAGCATAGGCTAAATTTACATTGAGCTTTAACTCATTGTTTTCACTCTTTTCTTGATCCAATTGACCCTTGAACATTATAAATAAGTTGTTTAAAATATAAAAACATAATAACAATCTTATTAACTCATTAAAACACACTATAACTCAACATAATAGACTAGAAAAACACCTAGCTCAAGCTAGTCACACTAGTTTTCTCGGTTGAACTCTAAATGGTCAAATTGAATCAAAACCTGTGTGGAAACACCATTAAAAATTGTGAACACATACTTGGACACATAATTTCTCATTTATATCATTATTAACACATGTAGCATAATAATCATTCTCAAAACAAGGCTAAATAAGCTAGAATAGTAGCGCTAGAATGCATAAATTCACCCAACATCACCATCTCTTTTGTAATAGACTATAAGTAGGATCCCCTTAGTATTATTTGCTTAGTTATCTCATTTTTGAAATCACTTGTAATATGAACATCACTTTCCTCTCAAGAAAAGAGTAGACCACCACTTTGACATCCCAAGGAATGGTTTCTTCTTGTGTTGTGCGTATCGGCTAGAAATGAGAGTGCTTGAGTGAACCAAGTTCCTCTTATGTTCCATAAGAAAGTGTTTCTTGTTAAATTGTTTTGTGGAGGTTTTAGAGTATTAATACACTCTTTAGTTTCTGCATTATGAGTTCTCATTGTGTCAAGTTACATATCTTCTTTTCCGTTTAGTGTCTTGTGCATGTGGACTATTTGTGTGTTTGCGGACTGTTTTCGTGCTCTTTTAGATACCGTTTGGTATCAATTCTAGACTTGTAAGAGTGAATATAAAACTTAGGCCTAAGAATTTATGGACACATATGGTTGAGTATGATACTCAGAGCAACGTGGAATGACTAGTTATTGAAATAATGAATAAGATGTGAATTATGAAGGTAAAAGAAATTTGAGCCAATGAATATGGAGATTGGAAAAAAAAACTAAGTAATTAGATGTATCATTTGTGATGTATTTTCAAGTGAGAGAGCCTACTATTATTGAGTAGTTTGTCGAATATGTGGACACAAATTAGCATCATGATACACTTACATATTGTTATAACTGAGAATAATCTATCTTGAGGTTATCTTTTGTTTGAACTCGAATGTTATTGTATTGTATTTGATTGTCAAGAAATACTATTGAATTTTTCATTTCAGTTGAGCCTAGTATTCTATATGATAGATTCAATGTGTAATTCTACATGTAAACTACCTCATCGATAAAAGTTCTGATAGTGTTGGGGGCTAGTGATAGTTACTAATAGTGAGTAAAGTGAGAGCATTTCTATTAGAGGGTTCAATATATATGCACTTGTGATGATTGTCTTAAGGAGATTTGTACTTGATAAGATTAAAATATTTTTCAATATTCAGTACATTTGAGATTCATAAATATGTATTGGGATCAAATAAATAGAGCTAACATCATATAGTGATATAGAGTATTAAACATATTTCCCTGCAATGTTTTAATTGGTCATATTTTAAATAGGAGGGTTGAAAAAAATAATCGTAGCTGGATAATTTTGATAGACATATTCTCCTATTGAGTGCTCAGAGGATAGAGAAATAGTTTATCAATGTCACAACCCGAATCAGGGCCCTGATCGTGACAGACATCCCAAACCATGAAGGCCCGAGAGCCATTCGAACTTGTAATCATATACATCATTCATATATAAATAGCAAATGTGGAAATAAAATCCGCTACAGAAACATGGTCATAATCTAAATTTAGTTTAACAATGAGGAATAACATTCAATATCAACTAAACATCATCTGAAAACCGTCTGCAAAATCTCTACTATATGATCAAATAACAACTGTCTGAAAACTGTGACAAGGCCCCCAGTAGACCAAAACTATAATAAATAATAATTGTCTGAAAGAAACTAGGCCTTTCGAAATATAGAAGGCTCACCAACTGGTACTCTTCACTCCTGTCTGATGAAATCTACTGTTTATCAGGACCCTTAGACTGTGCCTCAGAACCTGGAGGGAGGGGGTGTCAATACAGATGTACTGGTACGCAGAGCAATCCAAAATAAATCTTTTATATAAATAAAATAGTTGGGAGCTAGTCATAAACATCATGAAAGATATAATTTTCAAAACACATGGGCATTCTTGAAAAAAACATAAAAAAAATATTTCTTTCAAAAGCAGTTTCTGATCTTTGTATTACTTCTGAGATAGTTGGCACTCCCCTAAAAGTTTGATATTTCACGAGCTATATAAAATCCGCCATTGACTCGGCGGGGAAGCCCCCAACCCAAGTGTGCCGCAAGGGTTGGAGTGTCTGAGTCTGATACGCCACATGGCTCTAGGCCAGCGTATAATAATATACCCGGATCGGCAAATTATGGTTTTGGGGAACCACCTAAGCTCTCTTTATGCCCAATTTTATTATGTTCTGAATTATGCATTATTCTAGTTTCAACATATGAAAAGTCTGACTTCAAATATGCCTTCTATTTTGTTCTGAATTACCATGGCATTATCTGAATTGGTTTCATCACACCAAGACTTGCAAGTCCTATTTCTGAGCCATAATGCATTATGCATGATTCTTTCATTAAAACATATTCAGACCACCCAAACATGCAATTTAACAAAGGGAATTCATGTTCCGAAAACATAAGTCAAAACTATGTAAAATTCCCATCATTTCAATAAACAAGTGGTGGTAATGTAATCTTTAACAAACCATGCAACCCTTCTCATTATATAATTATGTTCAACATTCATCAACATAAACAACCCTCTCTCTTTTGAAATCAAAATCATAATCCAAATATAACATTCTTCAAGACATTTCATAACATGCTTTTCAAGATGCATTCAAACGATTTCATAGTATATCATAAGTAAATGAAAATCATCACAAGAGAGGAATTTTTCATGAATCATGCTCTCAATTCAATCATCAACCTTAAAACACATGCTTACAATATATATATATAATTTCAAATCAATATGGGGAAAGCCTAAAGGCCAAAATAAAACCATCAATGCTTCTAAAGCATGAATATATTCATAAATCTGAAAAATCC
>NC_061112.1:132144983-132179698 GCF_002878395.1 Capsicum annuum | reverse complement strand
ACCCTTCTCATTATATAATTATGTTCAACATTCATCAACATAAACAACCCTCTCTCTTTTGAAATCAAAATCATAATCCAAATATAACATTCTTCAAGACATTTCATAACATGCTTTCCAAGATGCATTCAAACGATTTCATAGTATATCATAAGTAAATGAAAATCATCACAAGAGAGGAATTTTTCATGAATCATGCTCTCAATTCAATCATCAACCTTAAAACACATGCTTACAATATATATATATAATTTCAAATCAATATGGGGAAAGCCTAAAGGCCAAAATAAAACCATCAATGCTTCTAAAGCATGAATATATTCATAAATCTGAAAAATCCTTTCTTAAAATCAAGATTTCCATACCCACGAGATTTTAGGAAAACCCCGCGTACCTTAAATTAGAAGCTTTTGAATGAACTCTAGCTTTTGGGATGCTATACGTATGATTGATGGGTGCCTCTTATGTTCCTCGCAATAGGGATTCCGAATCTTGAAGAATTAAGGAAAACCCACGGTTAAATCTTAAGATATTTGGGTTTTTAGTTTGAAACCCTAGGATAAGGGATAAGGGATGGAAGATACCTATTTTTCCCTTAAAACGCGTAAACAGAACCTGAAATTTTGGTGTATACGATAGGCCGTGCGTCGCACGCTTATCACATGATGCTACTATCTCAGTAACTAAAATCGCCATAACTTTTCATTTGGGTATTGTATTTAGGCGAAATTAGTATCATTGGAAAGCTAATTCAAAGAGCTTTCATCTGATATATAGTAGGTCCTCTAATTCATTAAATACAAAGAGTTATGGTCGATTGAAGTTGACCCAAGTTTCAAAGTTCACTCAAACTTGAATGATAGGAAAGCTTTCAACTCGTCCTTGAGTTAGGGGACCTCTATGACCTCAATTCATGCTTAAATAGGTTCACAAACTACGTAATTCATTAAAATGCCAAATTTTCATAGGATTTATGGTTTTTGGATCATCTATGCATAGAAACGATGGTTTTTATTCTAGATTGAAAAGCGGGGTGTTATGTTATCTCCCCGAAAGCGGGGTGTTATGTTATCTCCCCCTTGGGATCATTCGTCCCCGAATGATGGGTAGAAATGTTGAATTCTTAAAAGTATGGAACAACGTGGACATGATATGTCTTCTAAGAAAGAATATACTGATCTAAAATATTTAAATTTTCATCATGAAACTGAATTTTGAGCTGACTTGCCCTTACCTGCTTTAAGGAGCTGATTCAAATTTAGGACTCCCTTGAGGTGTTCATGATCCAATCATACGTATCAAATTGAGAAGTGATAAATTATGTAAGTACGAATCTTGAGACAACAATATTTAGATTGTACAAAGGTATTACACTTTCAGAGCTAAAATGCCTAGAGATATTTGAAACTATGCGCTGAACTCTTATGAATTGAGTCATGACTAAATAGCTGAATCTGAAACATGATGTTCGGACAGAACTAAATTAACAATTTACATGGATGGAATAGATTATCTCTTTGGATGGTCATACACACGGGACTTCAAATAGCAGGACTGGGTGAAAAGGTGGAAAACCACAATAACTTGTCTGCCTGACTGTTAAACTGAACTGCAGGTTATACTGGCTGAATTATACTGGAAACTTATACTTAATTGGAGTATCTCTTCAACACTCTTTCTAAAGAAGTTCTAGTAGCATTAGGGAGCAAAGAATCTTGGGCATGAGTTACACAAGACACCCAACTAAGGAATCAAAACAGTGAAACTACTCCATAGCATAGAATATAGACATATAACTCATAAACCAGGATAGAATACTAGGCCTTAGGCAATGCAACTTCTTATTTTCAAGCTTAGTGCACCTCTCGAATACTCCCTTAACTATATTATTCCCTTTAAATACCATACTCATTTGATTCAACTTAGAATTATTATATGGGCATTGATAAATCTCTCTACTAATGCCTAAAGTAACATAAGTCCTCTCACCATGATCAAGTCTAACTTCAAATCACAAAATTCAACATGCCACACTATGATACTAGTCTAAACCATATGATTCAATCTTCTATATATATATTTTTTTAGAGATCACACCCAGCATATCGTTCCTTTCCACTTCAATGACTAACTCTGATCTCTTACTATGGATTCACTAGCGTATATTGCATTCCTCCACTTAAATCTCAACATATCATTCAAGATATCTTTATAACCATATATGAACTCCAAGGCAAACATACAATAAGGACTAACTTCACATATTCTCAAATCCACTATCAATATAACTCCCACGCGCTACCCCAAGAACATACACACACAAATTTTCACTAACTATCACATATATCAAAAACTTGGCCCCAGATCTTACTTCACACTTATGGCCTTATTTAAAACAAGCATACTATGATCTTCCATTAACAAGAAATATTTACTCATTACCACTATCATCACATAAGAAGGAGTCACTAAAAGGTTAGAACATAAGACCTTGAAGAACGGGAGGATATTATACAAGACTTGACACTTAACTAAGGCCGAAAGAATAGCAAATCAATATCAGGGATTCATCAAAGTGATCTGAATTAGGGCATACATAACTATAAGCTGAATCTCGTCAATCATAAAGAGTATAGCATGAATTATGGGAACTGAGCACACTATAAAGCATGAGTACATGAGTCATGAACTGTATGACCTCAATTTAAAGTTCATAACATATGGAATGTGATTCCTGCTACTGAATGTACTGGAACTCCTTATTTTAGAACTAGAAAAGCACGTGATTCTCTATCATATATATGAACATGAACTATGATCATGGAAATGAAACGTAATGCATGAGTAGGTATTAGGATCACTTAAAAATACTTAGATAAGAATGGGTTGGGTCTCACCCTCACTTTCTGGTGTTCTATGTCATACTGACATCACTACTAGAATCTGAGAGCTTGACTTGGTTACTTGTTCTATCATCTCCCTCTTAGCTTTAAGTCATCATCTTAAGTTCGAGAGATACTAGAATCTAAACTGAACTACACTCACTGCACTCTAGAGTCTTGAATACGACAATACACGTAATTAATAGAACTTAACCCAAATGGCTACACCTGGAAGGGGAAAACCCACTGTTAATCCTACCTTCTGAGACACACTCTATCTTTCAATAGCCCCAATAGTCAATCACATAATACTTGAACACTTACTAACTTCGAATCCTCATGAGTATTCCCATAGTTATAGTACACACCCCATATCGATTCAACTCTTATTTCTATCAGTTCAACGTTCAAAAATTCAAACTTAGAAAATAAGACTTAATAATGGATATCACCAAACCTTTGATGAATCATACTACTAGTCTTTCTCTACCTAACAACTCAACGCTACTACTATGTCCACTAGCCACACACAACATGTAATAGTCTTAGAAAATGCCATAACTTCATATCAACTTGGGCATACTTCTACCTCATACATACAACATCATACTTTGTTACTAATCAAATGAACTTAATCTATTGCATACACCATTCAAGCCTATTAGATCACTTCTATATAACTAGTATCATTAACCAAGAAATCATCACATCCACCTTTATGGAATCAATTGTTCAAACTTAATGTCTAGTGCTAAGCATGATTTACAACTCAACCTGACAAACAATTCTCACAAAACATTTATCATTTATCTTAAGCCACTATTCTTACATCCACATTATACATTAAATTCAAGCCAATAGTTTAGCATCAATCATCTACCACTAATGAAGAAGGCAACATAATATACTAGTCCATCAAATTGGACATTCTATCCAAATACCTCAAAAAATCTACTACATACCTTCTCACAAGTAGTACTAGTTTACAACTACCAACGGAAAGAAGGTCAAGGGGGTAAAGTCACATAATAGACATGGTCAACCTTAATATTATAACCCCATAAAATCTTATCTACTTATACGGCTTTCTCATATCACACTTACTTACCCAAGCATACATTTAGACTACCTTCAAATTCCACAAACAACCATGAGTATATAATTATAACTTACTGGCTCATCTAGCCATTTTTATACTTCAACCAGACAACAATTCACCTTAACTAATAACTCCTTATCTACCTTCTACTAAACTAACACACAAGGATGTATAATTTCATTACTCAATCTCATGCGAAAAGATTCGACTATACATATATTCAACCAACACAGGAACAACAAGTTGAACAACAAGTTTTTAGTGAATCAAAATAGGCCTCACACGGCTTCACTAGACTTTGATTTTTATGTTTTTAAAAAGAAAATGAAATGAATAACAAAGAAACTACACTAGTGAATTGAATGAGCCCCACACGGATTCACTAGAATTTGATTTTTTTTTCAAAAATATTATGATAACAAGATTACATATTATAAGAGATAGAAAATTGACACACAATATTCAATGATCTAAGGATACATATCTTACTCTGTATAAATAAAAATATGAGTCAAATACTTTCCCCACAGACTACCATACAATCCACACATGCTACTAGTTACCACAATAGTCTATTACTATAAAGTGGTAAATCATCCTCAAACATCAGTTATTCAACTAAAATTCTTATTTACACAAATGTCACCCTCACTTTGACTACTAACTTTGTGACTTCATATCACCAACATCTTGGTCTAATCTCACTACTATTAGCTCATGACACCAACACTTTAACTTATAATACTAATCGTATAGAAATACAGTTCCAACATTCTGCTACACATCATTCTCCCTGAAGCATGACATCTCCACCATAAATTTTAAAAAGAGACGTAATACTCTTAATATCGCAGACCGAAAAGTATAATTTCATCAGAATTAGAGTTCACACAAAAATCAATACACTCTGAAGCACTAATAGACTCTTCTCAAGTCCTTACAAAAATTTTAAACTCTTATATGGCTCAATCAGAAAGGACCATACTATTTAGACTCTAAAATTATGCACTTGAATCACCCCAATAATGAGAAATATCTGGGCACATCAACGTAAGAAAAGAATTGGGATAACTTTACTTTCGTATGGGCAACACCATAGTATGAATTAGAGTATAGAAGAGAAACATTCTGGCTCAATAGCACGAACTAGAACAAGAAGAAAGGAAAACATTCCTAAACACCTAGCAGTCTCCTACTTATAAGTATCGCGCGCTACACACCCATAAACAAGACTATATGTCACGACCCAAACTAGGGCCCTAGCCGTGACAAATATCCCGAACCATGAGGCCCGAGAGCCCTTCTAACTTGTAATCATATACAACATTCATATATAAATAGGAAATGCAGAAATAAAATCTGCTATGAAAACATGGTCATAATCTAAATTTAGTTTAACAATGAGGAATAAAATCCAATATCAACTAAACACCATCTGAAAATCATCTGCGAAATCTCTACTACATGATCAAATAACAACTGTCTGAAAACTAGGGCAAGGCACCCAATAGACCAAAACTATTATAATTAATAACTATCTAAAAGAAACTAGGCTATTTGAAATATAGAAGGCTCACCAAATGGTACTCTTCATTCTTGTCTGATGAAATCTACTGTTTATCAGGACCCCTAGACTGTGCCTCAGAACCTAGAGGGAGGGGGTGTCAATACAGATGTACTGGTACATAGAGCAATTAAAAATAAATCTTTTATATAAATAAAATAGTTGACAGCTAGTCATAAACATCATGAAAGATATAATTTTAAAAACACATGGGTATTCTTGAAAAAAACATAAAAAAAACTTTCTTTCAAAAGCAGTTTCTGATCTTTGTATTACTTCTGAGTTAGGTCGCACTCCCCTACAAGTCTGATATTCTATGGGCTATATGAAATTAGTCATTGACTCGGCGGGGAAGTCCCCAACCCAAGTGCGCTGCAAGGGTTGGAGTGTCTGAGTCTGATACGCCACAGGGCACTAGGCCAGCGTATAATAATATACCTGGATCGGTAAATTATGGTTTTAGACAATGATTTGTTTGAACTCATACCTTCTTTGGGGAATCACCTAAACTCTCTTTATGCCCAATTTTATCCTGTTCTGAATCATGTATTATTCTAGTCTCAACATCTGAAAAGTCTGACTTCTAACATGCCTTCTATTTTATTTTGAATTACCATGGCATTATCTGGATTGATGTCGTCACACCAAGACTTGCAAGTCCTATTTCTGAGCCATAATGCATTATGCATGATTCTTTCATTAAAACATTGTTCAAACCACCCAAACATGAAATTTAACAAAGAGAATTCATGTTCCGAAAACATAAGTTAAAACTATGCAAAATTTCCATCCTTTCAATAAACAAGTGGTGGTCATGTAATCTTTAACAAGCCATGCAACCCTTCTTATTATATGATTATGTTCAACATTCATCAACATAAACAACCCTCTCTCTTTTAAAATCAAAATCATAATCCAAATATAACATTCTTCAAGACATTTCATAACATGCTTTCAAGATGCATTCAAACAATTTCATAGTATATCATAAGTAAATGAAAATCATCACAAGAGAGGGATTTTTCATGAATCATGCTCTCAATTCAATCATCAACCTTAAAACACACGCTTATAATATATATATATAATTTCAAATCAATTTGGGGGAAAGCCTAAAGGCCAAAACAGTACTATCAATGCTTCTAAAGCATGAATATATTCATAAATCTGAAAAACCCTTTCTTAAAATCAAGATTTCCATACCTATAAGATTTTAAAAAAATCCCGCGTACCTTGAATTAGAAGCTTTTGAATGAACTTTAGCTTTTGGGATGCTATACGTATGATTTATGGGTGCCTCTTGTAGTCCTCGTAATGGGGATTCTGAATATTGAAGAATTAAGAAAAACCTACAGTTAAATCTTGAGATATTTGGGTTTATTGTTTGAAACCCTAGGGTGAGTTCTTGATGAATTTGAGAGAAAAGAATCATATTTTGGTGTTTTGGGAGTTTAATCCCATGTTATAGATGGATAAGGGATGGAAGATACCCATTTTTCCTTTAAAAACGTGGAAACAGAACCTGAAATTTTGGTGCGTGCGATTGGGCGTGCGTCGCAGGCTTATCGCATGATGCTACTATCTCAGTCACTAAAATGGCCATAACTTTTTGCTTGGGTATTAATTTTAGCAAAATTGGTATCGTTGGAAATATAATTTGAAGAGATTTAATTTGATATATAGTAGGCCCTCTAATTCATTATATACAAAGAGTTATGGTTGATTGAAGTTGACCCAAGTTTCGACGCTCACTCAAACTCGAATGATAGGAAAGCTTTCAACTCATCCTTCTGTTAGGGTACCTCTATGATCTCAATTCATGCTTAAATAGGTTCACACACTAGATAATTGATTAACATGCCAAATTTGCATAGTATTTATGGCTTTTGGATTATCTATGTATAGAAACGATGGTTTTTATTCTAGCCCAAAATGCAAGGTGTTACATTATCTCCCCCTAGGGATCATTCTTCCCCGATTGATGGATAAGAATGTTGAAGTCTTAAGGGTATGGAATAACGTGGACATGATATGTCTTCTAAGATAGAATCTACTGATCTAAAACATTTAAATTTCCATCATGAAACTGAATTCTGAGATGACTTGCCCTTACTTGCTTTAAGGAGCTAATTCATGCTGAGAATTTAGGATTCCCTTGAGGTGTTCATGATCCAATCATAAGTATCGAATTGAAAAGTGATAACTTATGTAAGTACGAATCTTGGGACAACAAGATTTAGATAGTACAAAGGTATTACACTGTCAGAGCAAAAATGCCTACAGAGATTTGAGACTATTTACTGAACTCTTATGAATTGAGTCATGACTAAATAGCTGAATCTGAAACATGATGTTTAGACTAAACTGAATTCGCAATTTACATGGATGGAATAGATTATCTCTTGGGATGGTTATACACATGGGACTTTGGATAGCAGAACTGGGTGAAAAGGTGGAAAACCATAGTAACTTATCTGCCTGACTGTTAAACTGAACTTCTGGTTATACTGGCTGAATTATACTGGAAACTTACACTTAACTGGAGTATCTCTTCAACACTTTTTCTAAAGAAGTTCTAGTAGCATTCGGGAGCAAAGAATCTTGGGAATGACTTACACAAGACACCCAACTAAGGAATCACAACAGTAAAACTACTCTATAGCATGGAATATAGACATATAACTCATAAACTAGGATAGAATTACCAGGCCTTAGGCAATGTAACTTATTACTTTCAAGCTTAGCGCACCTCTCGAATACTCCCTTAACTATATTATTCCCTTTAAATACCATACTCATTTGATTCTAGAATTATTATATGGGCATTGATAAATCTTTCTACTAATGCCTAAAGTAACATAAGTCCTCTCACCATGATCAAGCCTAACTTCAAATCACAAAATAAAACATTCCACACCACGATACTAGTCTAAACCATATAATTCAATCTTATATATATATATATATATATATATATATATATATATACATTTTTTAGAGATCAAACCCTAAGCATATCGTGCCTTACCACTTCAATGACTAACTCTAATCTCTTACTATGGATTTACTAGCACATATTGCGTTCCTTCACTTAAATCTCAACATATCATTCAAGCCTATCTTTATAACCACATATGAACTCCAAGGCAAACACCCATAAGGACATACTTCACATATTCTCTAATACACTATCAATATAACTCCCATGCACTACCCCAAGAACATACACACATAAATTTTGACTAACCATCATATATATCAAAGACTTGGCCCCAGATCTTACTTCATATGTATGGCCTTATCTAAAATAAGCATACTATAATCTTCCATTAACAAGAAAATTTACTCATCACCACTAGCATCATATAATGAGGAGTCACTAAAAGGTTAGAACATAAGACCTTGAAGCATGGGAGGATATTATACGAGACTTGACACTTAACTGAGGCTGAAGGAATCGCAAATCAACATCAGGGCCTCATCAAAGTGATCTGAATTGGGACATACATGACTACAAGCTGAATCTCGTCAATCATAAAGAGTATAGCATGAATTATGGGAAATTATCACACTATAAAGTGTGAGTACATGAGTCATGAGCTGCATGACCTCAATTTGAAGTTCATAACTGTAATAACCCGTATTTTCGTGCTAAAATTATCATCGTCGATCTTTCGCGTCTTAGCTCTAATCCAAATAATTTGAATGTTAATACAAGTTTCATGATCATTATCCTAGTCTATGGAGTATTTTAGAGGTGAAAAATGTTCATAGCAATGACCTAGAACAAAGTTGAGTTAAGACCAATTGATTCATCCAGAGTTTGACATTTGATTCTACAAGGGTCAACTTTAGATGTATATATCTCTTAATATACATGTAATTTTTCATATCAAAACCTATAAAATTGTATATAATTGAATTAGCTTTCCAACGATACCAATTTTGCAAAAATCTGATACTCGAACAGAGAGTTATGCCCATTTTTGTGAGAGATAGTAAGGGTATGAGATTGGTTAGGCGTCGCCCAACCTGGCTTGTGCGATTACTTGGACGACACCTAAGTCAGTTTCAAGTGCCAAAGCCACTCCGTTTTGACTTATATCAAGGGTGTTGAATTCATTTCACACCCCTAAACCGTCCCTAATCACTCCAAATTATTTATAAGGGGTTTTAAACACATAATTACAATCCCTAAGCCCTAAATCAGTCAAGTTATGATCCAAAACCCTTCCTCTCTTCCCAAGAACAAAATCTAAGTTTATCTCTCAAGAAGCAAGAAGTTAAGCTCCGAATTCAAAGTTCTCTACATGGATTCTTTCAATCAAGCTTGAAGGTCTAATCTTTCAACGAATCTGTTACCATAAAGGTATGTGGGGTTTTCAACAAGAGCCTTCTTTCGTTCTTGTGCCCAAATTGATGTTTACGTTTACAAATATACATGAATTTATATGCTTTACTATTAATGGAAACTTATATATTATATTTTGTTCAAGAAACTATGATATTTTGATGCCTTGAAGTTGAATTCCATGAACTTTGATGATAATATCATGTTTAAAGTTAAAATTTCAGATTTTGTATGAATTATATATGGTTGCTACATAAATTATGAATCTTGAAGTATTTTGCTCAAGTGTTGATATGGGATTTAAACCCTCTTTGAGATTATGATCTTTGGTGAAGTAATGTGTTATACACACCTTGATATTTGAATGATTTGACCCTTTTGGTCTTGAAAGAGTTATTTTTGAACTCGAATGAGAAAATAAATCCATAAGTTGATTTTATTATGAAAAAAGGGTAGCATGACGGCTCCCGTTGTTGTCGGTTTTCTTTTGAAATGATCTGAGCTAAGTCCGGGAGTAGTCTTTAGCAACGAGTGGGAGGTATAACTATGATTGGTACATCCCTAGAACTACGTGCCCCTATAGGATGTGAGCCTAAGTCTGCTTGATATAGTGATCACTAGTGAACCAACGGTTAAGGTCTTACTTTGATGGCAAGGATAGGACAACTCTCCCCAACATGGGTTAGACGTTGGAATCCATGTAGCTCATATGATTTATGTCAGTTGTAAGAGACTCCCAATGTGTGTGTGTTTATTCTCCTATCTAATACGAAAAATCTTATTCTTCTATCTGATATGAAAACATATTTGTTTGAAAGACAGAGTTTGAGAAAGTCATTATTTTTTGAAAGATTTAATGAACATATATTCCAAAGAGAATTGTTATGAGATTTGATTGCTTTGATGATTTGGAATCGAGATGGAAGTGAATTGAGATTTATTATGATGACTCACATGTTTCAACCGATATATTTTACTCTCTTATGATTATGATGATTTTAATTCGAGCTAAGTAAGTCATTTATATCAGAATGCATAATTTTATAAACTGTGATTATATTAAGATATTATTTTATATATGCATTGCACCCTTATATTTTCGATACGGTTCCATGGTACTAACCCACATATTCGTATTTTCTCGAAATGTAGGTATAAGATATAGTGTACATCTTCAGATCTAGTCAGTTCGCAGCATCCAGTCAGCAGGTGATGAGTCCTTTTGATTCAAGGGCTTGAGTTAGTTATACAGTTTGAGAAGTGTTGTATTTTCTTTATTCAGTCAAATTGAGTTGTGTTAGTCGGGAGTCATGACCCGGCTACCTACAGTCAGTACTAGTAGAGGCTTCATAGACAGTCAGTACAAGCTGATGTATTTCGTTTCAGTTTTGGTTGTAAAGGAAGAATTGTAATCCTGTAAAATTCCATTTTTGTATCGATCAGATTCAGAAAAGAGTTAATTTCTGCTGATTTGTATGGATTTGTATTTTTATTCAGTTGCTTATGAGTTATGCCAGTAGAAGGGTTAGCTTGGGGTCACTTGTGACCCTAAGCACCGTGTGACGTCTCGGGACCCGATTTCGGGGCATTACAATAACATTTGGAATGTGATTTCGACTGTTGAATGAATGGAACTCCTCATTTTAGAACTGGAAAAGCACGTGATTCTCTCTCATATACATGAACATAAACTATGATCATGGAACTAAAATGTAATGTATGAGTAGGTATTGGGATCACTGAAAAATACTGAGATAAGAATGGGTTGAGTCTCACCCTCACTTTCTGATGTTCTATATCATACTAACATCACTACTAGAATCTTAGAGCCTAACTTGGTTACTTGTTCTATCATCTCCCCCTTAGCTTTAAGCCATCATCTTAAGTTCGAAAGATACCTTACCAGACTCTAAAATGAACTACACTTACTGCACTCTAGGGTCTGGAATTACACGTAATTAATAGAACTTAACCCGAATGGTTACACCTGGAAGGGGAAAACCCATTGCTAATCCTACCTTCTGAGACAAACTCTATCTTTCTATAGCCCCAATAGTCAATCACATAATACTTGCACACTTACTAATTTCGAATCCTCATGAGTATTCCCATAGTCGGAGTACACACCCTATAGTGCTTCAACTCTTATTTTTGTCTATTCAACTTTCAAAAATTTAAACTTAGATTATAACACTTAATCATGGATATCACCAAGCCTTTGATGAATCATACTACTAGTATTTCTCCACCTAGCAACTTAACGGTACTACTATGTCCACTAGCCACACGCAATATGTAATAGTCTTAGAAAATGCCGCAACGCCATATCACATTGGGCATGCTTCTACCTCATACATACAATATCATACTTTGCTACTAATCAAATAAACTTAATCAAGTGCATACACCATTCAAGCCTATTAGATCACTTCCATATAACTAGTATCATTAACCAAGAAATCAACACATCCACCTTTATGGACATCAACTGTTCAAACTTAATGTCTAGTGCTAAGCATGATTTACAACCCAAACTGAAACACAATTCTCACAAAACATTCATCATTAATCTTAAGCCACTATTCTTACATCCACACCTACATTAAATTCAACCCAATAGTCTAGCATCAATCATCTACCACCAATGAAGAAGGTAACATAATATACTAGTCCATCAAATTGGGACATTCTATCCAAATACCTCAAAAAATCTACTACATACCTTCTCATAAGTAGTACTAGTTTACAACTACCAACGAAAAGAAGGTCAAAGGGGGTAAAGTCACATAATAGACATGGTCAGCCTTAATCTTATAACCCAATACAATTTTATCTACTTATATGGCTTTCTCATATCACACTTACTTACCCAAGCGTATATTTAGACTACCTTCAAATTCCACAAATAACCATGAGTCTATATTTATAACTTACTGGCTCATCTACCCATTTTCATACTTTAAGCAGACAACAATTCACCTCAACTAATAACTCCTTCTCTACCTTCTACTAAACTAACACACAAGGACGTATCACTTCATTACCAACTCAATCTCATGCGAAAAGATTCAAAAATACATATATTCAACCAACACAAGAACAACAAGTTGAACAACAATTTGCTAGTGAATCAAAATAGGCCTCACACGGCTTCACTAGACTTTGATTTTTGTGTTTTGAATAAGAAAATGAAACGAATAACAAAGCAACTATGCTAGTGAATCAAAAGAGCCCCACACGGCTTCACTAGACTTTGATTTTTTTTTTCAAAAACACTGTCATTTGTTAGTTGTTGATCCCATTAAGCTATTAAAAAAAAGTGATCTAAGCTTAATAAATTTGTTGGTTCGGATGAGAATTGCATTAAGTCAGTTTAGGTATCAATATAGACTTGCTTTACCTTCGAGATTTTTGTTGTTCCTTCTGCTTTATTCCACGTGTCTTTAGTTAGATAAATGTTTGTGATGATAGCAAAAAAAAACAGCTTAAGGGATTGGAACTAGATAAAAAATTTTGGCATATGAGAAATGTCCACGATATTGGAATACTTTTTCAAAACTTAAGTCGGAAGAAGGTTTCTCAAGTGAAAATTATGATTATCAAATCATGTAGTTTGAGATTTTATGTGATGTTTGGGTTGTCCACTTGATAAATAGCTTGGACTACAGAAGACTATATATTAGAAATATCTAGAGATCAATGATTGTTTTCAAGCGTGCATTCTTCAATTGACAGAGCTTTCTTCAATAAAAGTGTTTTAGAGATACTATGTGTATAGAGTTGACAGAAATATCACTGCCAAAATATGTACGGAAAGGTCATATAGTGGTTGGTAGTTTCTACATAATTCAAGACCCGTTCGAGGACGAACGTTGTTTTAAGTGGGGGAGAATGTAATAACCAAGATTTTTAATCAGGAGTAAATGGGTAATTTAGATTATATTATTAATATTAATTAATAGAATTAAGGTAAGCAAACCAAAAGCCAAAACCCTCTCCCTTATTCATTTTTCAAAGTTTCAGTTACAAAAAGAGTAGAATATTAGGTCAATTGTTTCTATTAGTTATATTTTTCTACTTGAAGAAGCAGTACTTTGTTCTTTTTCTACGGGAAACCATACAGACTAGCAGAAACATTCCAATTTCACATTCAGGTATTGTGAATTACTTTATCTCCTTAACATATAGTTTCTTAAAATGTAAATTGCTTTTAGTGAATTCTTTAGGCAAGTGATTAAAAAATAACTTTTTTTAAATAACTTGTGATCATAATCTTTATCGATTTAGTTATTGTGTGTGTATGTTTAAGTGGGAGTAGCAACGGTGATGCAATAGTGGAAAGACATATGATCTAATAACAATAATGATTGGGGTATTAAATTGTGAATTACTAGTACCATTTTAATTGAATAAATAGGCAATTGGGTTTTGTTGTTCTTGTTGGAAATTGGAAAAATTGCTAGTGGACACCGTGATAAGTCCATGAAAATTATTTTTATCTATGCACTGTGAATAATTCTTTTGTACACACTCTCACCTTTTTCAGTGGTATAGTAAGAGGAATTCAGTGTAGTGGTACTTTGATAGTGGCTTCACTAGTTGAGACCTAATCCCGACTAACATAATTGATATTGTTAACTAATATTTTTGCATAGATTAAAGCTATCCGAGGTTGTTTGGTTGATATTCTACCCATTGCAAGATTGGGAAAGTTGTCATTAGCAAGGTAAGTTAGACTTTAAGCTTTGATGCTTGCTTTTCAAAACTGCTTTATAAAAATTATATTTTTCTGCCTAGTCCATATGTTGGGACAAGCGTGTGCTTGGTAGTAGGTGGTCTTGGATCAACTACGAATATATATTTTGTTAAGTATATTGAGAATCATTTTATGGTGAGTTGTGAGGTGATGTTGGTATATTGGACATATTTACTAGTGTACATGTGTTTCCGTAATATGATTGGGACATACCTATGCTGCCGTAATATGTTAGGGGCCTTTTACTTATTGTCGTAATATATTTACTAGGGGCATACATAGCTACCATAACATGTTAGGGGCATTGTGTATGCTTCTGTAATATGTTTGGGGCCTTGTTCATGCTTTCGTAGTATACTTTGTTGGCATTGTGTATGCTTCTGTGGCCTTGTTGGGGTGCTAGGCTGATCACCTTCACTGCCGTTTATGACAAGCCATGAGAGTGGATGGGTTGAGAGATATATAATAACTTTTGAAACATTTTTTGGAACTTATTGAGCATTATATTATAAGATATATGTTGTGCATATAATTTATGTAATCATGGTGCATTGTATTTTCTAACACTTGTTCCAGGGGTAATAAAGTAGCGGGCCAAGGATCTTACTGAGTTATATTTTTATATAGCTCACTCGTTATTTACATGTCTGCAGATACTACCGCGCAAGGTGAAACAAGTGGGTGACAGTTTCTTCGTAAGGATTCGGATGCTAAGGTGAGACTTCACATTGTTCGTGGGGGCTTTCGTTTTAGCTTTAGCTATTTAGGTTACATTTCCTTTCAGTGGGTTAGCATGCCTGAAATTTGAACTCATGTAACTCTACTTTAGATGCTCCATGGTCTTAGTGTAGGATTAGTGATATAGAATTAGTTCAAGAGTCACTGTTGAATTTATAATTTAAATGGATTTTTTGTTGAATTATTATTCATTAATTATTTATGCATTAGAGTTTCACATATCTTATCTTACTGCTTATTGACTTGTAAAATGTGAAGAAGATTGGTTCTCCCGATAGGTGGAGTTAGCGGGTATCAGTCACATCTATGAATGATTTTGAGACGTGACACGGACTACAAGGATCTACTGTACGCAACCTTATTGATCTATTGTACGCAACCTTATCGTTTTCACGGCTTAAACCCATGACCTCCTAGTCACATGACAACAATTATTTCTAACAATAATGACTATATAGAAGACTATATAGAGGCTAGCTTATTACATAACAAAAATGACCACAATACCCTTAATGAAAGGTGTGGCCATGAAGTTTCTTTCTAACAAAGTGTGATCCCCAAAACACCCTTAATGAAGGGTTCTTCTTCAATGCTCCACAACCGTAGGGTCATTCTTCAACATTTGTAGTCTCAGGTTGGCATCAAAGATAAGCCCCCACACAATCTTCCACACATGGGTTTACCTTATGTCATGCTCAAAACGGGTCCTCCATGCATGTTCTTGTGTCCTCGGGTGACCAAGTTTTGAGTCTTTATGCATTGGCATCCAATGACGTCTTTAAAAGAATAGATGGCCATTTGGCTCGTATCCTCCCCTTCTTGAAAAGGATTCAACCTCGAATCCATACCTTGCAAAACTAAAGAAAGGACAAACAAGCACAACTTTCTCATGGCATTAGAGTTAGGGTTAGTACAATAAATAACATCATCATGCCAAGGTGGTACATACTTGAGATATAACCATGAATCCTTTGTAGTAGTCAAGAAAAGTTTAGTAATAATGTTACAAAGGAAATGGCTATGACAAGTATCAAGAGATTAAAAAACTACAAAAGTCGTAATGGTATCACTAAGTCCAAAAAGTAAGGCTACCCTTGTCTTAGGAACCATAAAGCACAATTGTTTCGTTACCTCTTCAAGTGGCCTCATCAAATGTGGTGCCACTATTGGTATCAAAGTCCACCAATCCCACATAACTTTGTCATTCAAACAAGTGGGACAACCAACAAAACCTATACCTCTACTTAATGCAAACCCAAAACTAGCATGGATGTCATTAAAGGCAAAGAGGTAGTATAGGAAAGAATCAAGTGTAAAGACATGCACGGGTGAAGACAAGCATTTAAGAACATACACTCTCTTTTCTTCAAACAAATAGACAACTTAGCTTCCACAAGTTGGGATTCATGTAATTTAAGAAAAAGTGTGTCAAGCAAGGATGCACATTTAGAAAAATTACCCCAAGAAATCAATGACACCTTTGCCTTTGGGTTGTCAAGAAGGACTATACATTCCTTACCCTTAAGAGTACTCTCATCTTGCAAAAAGAGATTTCCATATTTAGCAGGAATATTGTCACACCATAGTGGGTTAGCATATAGGCTATAGCCTTCAAGACAAGCTATACCATCACTCTCACCACTAGGTTAATTGGGAGTGATTATACCATCTTCAAACAAGACATTATACCTAAAAAGAGCATGATCTATCCCGCGGGCAGATTTGGAACAAGTAAGTTCACTCTCTAAATGTTCATTATCAAGTTTTAAAGACGTTTGAAACACATAATTATCCCTATAAGCCAAGCAAATATTAGAACCAAAGGGCAAGCTCACGGGTTCACTCCTATTCCTTTGATTAATATTTTCAATATCATTACACACTTGAGATTCATTAATCACATCACACACATCCTCGAGTGTTGAGCAATTTTCACACAGAAGTTGATCAACATAAATTTCACAAGACGATGTACTTTCATTCAGCACAGTGGTTTCAATATTAGGTGGACATAAATCGATCTTACAAGAAGGGTAGATTTGGTCATCAATAGGATCAACTAGTGTATCCACACTCACAACAATTACATCATTATCAAGTGGCAAAGAAATAATAGACTCACATATAGGCAAGCTACAACTCACACTCAATGGGCTACTAGCCACACAATTATCATTCGCATGTACAAAAGTGTAAGAGTTAGCTATTTTACCTTGACATTCATGAGTATGTTCGCCTTTACCTCGATGTGAAAGTCCATCAGAAGATTGGGCAGCAACATCCTTCGGGAAGCTCTCATCGCAAGTTGTTTGGACAATTAGATTTTGAGAGAAGAGTTTGGGTAACAATTGGCGTATAATTTCAATATGCCGTTGCATATCTTCAAGATTGTCATGGATGATATTACACGTGGCCTTAAAATTATGGGCAGCCATGGTACCTAAACAAAAAAAAAAAGACAATAACAAAAAAATGAAAACAAACAAGATTAGTAGTAAAAGATCCTTACAACACTCAATACACTCACTTTTGTGATTCTCACAAGTGGAGTAGCGAATATTGAAAGTTGCTTATACTCCGGTATTCAATAAGATGTCAATCCTACTTGGCGGCTGGAATGGATTCTTGTTTTGATTGACTCAAGACACAAAACAAAATTCACTTACGAGCTTGAAACAAAGAAGTTACTACGAGTTACAAATGAGAAAACCACACAAATAACGAAGACACGAAAGAAACATATTCAAAAACTAATTAACAACCTAGTAGGTGATTACTAGTTTGTCTATTAGTACTAGGATCAAGAAAATTGAAACTAAAGAAACAAGAAATGAAACTTAGAAATCTGAAATTTTGAGCCTAAGGGTCGTTTTTTAGGGTGATGACATGGCAACCTCCTATTGGACATTAAAATTGTTGAAAGTTTGAGAAATTTTCTGGTCTTCAAATTGTATTGATCAAATTTCAAGTGGGGAATGGTGGAATTTCGGCTATGGGAGGGTAACAAAAAGACTTTGAAGCCCTTTTTTAAGTTCAAAAAGTGTTTGACTTTTTTGCACCTTTTTGGCTAAACACCTTTTTTTAAAGACTTTTGGCTCTTTCCCTTTTTGTAAGTCTTGGTAGGTGGACTTTCTCCCTATTGGCAAGACAACTTTTGAAACCCTTTTGTCCCAATCCCCTTTGAATGTCTTAGAGTTGTATATTTTAAGACTAACAACAAGACACACTCTCTTTCTTCAATTTCTAAGATCAAAGAATTATTTTCTCTTCAACAAAATATAATTATGGTGAAGAACACCAAGAACACAACTTTTGAATCTTGGAGTTCTATGGTTCAAGTTGGATCCCACACATCAACAACAAATTTTTCAAGATCCAACCCTCAACAACAACATAAAAAAAATGTTTTTAAGCCACAATCTCAATAACAAACTTTAACAACACTCTTTCAAGCCACCAATCCTCAAAAAACAGCAACCTTCAAAGTTCAAAAACAACTTGGAAATGACTCAAAATTTAGATCTAGACTCTCTATAAGTGTTTGTGAAGAAGGGACTAACACAAGAAACAATAAAACACACTAAAATATTCTAAATAAGTCTCAAATTTCAGCTCAAATACAAAAACGGGACAGATTTCTTTTTCTAAGATTTTCGGATTTCAACACTTTTTGTTTTTTATTTTTCAACTAACAAGCCCAAGATTGATTTTGTTGGAACAAAATCAATCCTTGCTCTGATACCAAATGATACCAAACGGTATCTACAACACCAAAACAGTCCACAAACAACCCACAATCACAAGCCTTTACCTACAACAACAAGACAACAACACGATACAAAAAGCAAACATAAACTTAAAAAGAGAAAAGATAGCTAACTTGACACAGAGAGAACCCATTAGGTAGAAACTAAAGAGTATATCAAAACTCTAAAACCTCTACAAAACAAGTTAACAAGTACCAAGTTCTTACGGTGACCGTCAAGGAAATCAACTCACCTCAAGATCCACCGTTTCCAAGCAAAGAACAATATTGGCTTTTCGAAGCCCTACACTAATGGCCTATCCAAGCCCTACACTAAGGATGTTAAACTCTTAAAGAGAGAAGAAGTCTTTCACATATTTATCCTTCCAAAGCAAAAGAACAAATGACTTAATAGAAGACTATATAGAGGCTAGCTTATTACGTAATAAAAATGACCACAATACCCTTAATGAAAGGGGTGGCCATGAAGTGTCTTTCTAACAAAGTGTGATCCCCAAAACACCCGTAATGAAGGGTTCTTCTTCAATGCTCCACAACCGTAGGGTCATTCTTCAACACTTGTAGTCTCGGGTTGTGATACCGAATGGTATCTAAAAGAGCACGAAAATAGTCCGCAAATACACAAACAGTCCACACACACAAGACACTAAACGAAAATAACAAACTCCAACTTAAACGATAAAGAACATATGTAACTTGACACAATAAGAACTAATAATGCAACAACTAAAGAGTGTATTAATACTCAAAAACCTCCACAAAATAAGTTAACAAGCACCACGTTCTTATGGAACACAAGAGGAACTCGGTTCACTCAAGCACTCTCGTTTCTAGCTGATACACACAACACAAGAAGAAACTATTTCTTGTGATGTCAAAGTGGTGGTCTACTCTATTCTTGAGAGGAAAGTGATGTTCAATATTAAAAGTGATTTCAAGAATGAGCTAACTAAGAAAATAAGACTTAGGGGTTCCTACTTATAGTCTATTACAACAAAGATAGGAAATCACACATTTACCCTTAATGAAGGGGGTGGGTTTGGAGTGTATAAATGGGGCTGACTTGTAGTGATTTTAAGACACTCAAGGTATGTATTCACACTTTAATACATACACTCCCTTGGACGAACTTAAGACATGCTCAACTGCGTCCATTTTCATAAACGCGCCTTGTAGTCTTTGTAGTTCCCGATCTTGGACAAGGCTTTGAAAAAGGTCTTCAATTCCTTTGCAAATCTGAAACTTGGACCTTCAACAAAAACTTGTAATCCTCGTGCTCCTCATGCTTGTATTGTCCTCTCCACCTTGAAAGGAATTTGTCCTTAAAATCACACCTTGCAAAACTAAAGAGAGGGAAAACAAGCACACAATCCTCATGATAGGAGGGTTAATATTAGTACCACAAATTATATAGACATGCCAAGGGGGTACACTTTTGAAATACAACCAACAATCCTTTGTTATGATCACGAAACACGTACCACAAGCATCACAAAGGACATGACTAAGATAAACATCAAGGAAAGAGGATTGCAATCCAAAACTAGCACGTATTTTATCAAGTCAAGGTTGTTCACATTTGGAATATACCCATGGGTTCTTTGTGTGTGACATGAAAAGCTTAGCATGAATGGTACAAAGGAGTGGCTTTAGCAACTATCAAGAGATAAGGAAACTACAATGGTCTTAATGGCTTTACTATACCCAAAAGGTAAGACTACCTTCATCTTAGGAACCATAAGATACGTTTGTTTCATTACCTCTACAAAGGACCTCATCAAATATAGTGCCACAATTGATCTTAAGATCCATCTTAACCACATATCACCATCATCCAAATAAGAAAACCATCCGCCAAACTCCCTACCACTACGCAATACAAATTCGAAATTAACATGGTTATTATCATAGGTAAGGAGGTAGTGTAGAAAGAAATCAAGTGTGAAGACATCTTTTCGAGGGGGTACACTTTTAAAATTCAACCAGCAATCCTTTATTTTTACCATGAAACACGTATTTTGAAAATTACAAAGGATAAGGATAAGATAATCATCAAGGAAAGATAAGCATAAGCCGAGTCAACCCTTTTTCCAACCTACTAGTGTTCCGGGATCAAAGGGATGGTGTAAATAAGGGTAAAAATCGAGATTAACCAATCCTTTTACTAGGCTATCATCCAAGACTAAAGATTTGTGGCCTAGAAGTCTTCTCTTGAGATAATCACACCTTTCTTCAAAAATTTTCCAAGCATATGATTACCTTGAGCAAAACTAGTAGCACAATTTGCATCACACAAGCTCAAAAGAGTATGCCCAATATCATGGTCAATTTTACAAGAATGAACACTAACTTGAGGATTTTGAATCACATCACTCACATGATCAAGTAGTGAACTATCCTTAAGAGAAAATTGACCAACATATGCAACAAGAGAACTACCAAGGAAAGATTCATGCTTTTCTACACTATGTAAACCCGAAGCTACTTCACATTGGATACTAATATCCTTAGTACAACATTTCAAGCCTATGGAAGTGTAGAGTTCATCAATTATACCTCGGTGTATGCTACGACAGTCCACTTGTTTGGATCTTCGCCAAGGGTGTCACTAGCTTATTTTCCATATTATCGTGTGGAATCCCTTTTTGATCCTTCTTTGATAGCATATGAACTTGATCCTATACATAAGAAGGGTCAGTGCTAGGCAAATATCTAGCATATGGGTTAGTGAGTATCAAAGATCCTTTGGGGGCAAATCCCACAAGCATATTTTTATTTTCCTTTCCAACTTCACTACTCGCGGTTTCCCTTTCCCTTGCCCTCTTTTCTTCACATTCTTCTTGTATCTCACCACTAAGTTTCTCTCCATTTTGAGGCTTGGATTCATTCTCCTTGGATCCTAACTCTCCCTCTTTTTCTACTTAGATGGTGTGTTTCAGGGTTAGTGTAGATTGGGAAGGAGACATTGGATTTAGTAGAGTGTAGGGTCTTTGAATTGAAGGATTTTGGAGTGGAGGATTCGGGTTTAGGGATGGAATTTGGGTTCCAAGTCCTCCTTGTGGAACTTGGTGGAGTGAGAAACGGCTAGGTCCATCTTGTTCTTGGCTTTGGGAGTAAAGATTGACTTGGCTTATAGCACTTGGTGGATACAATCTTTGGTGCAAGGTCTCGGTAGTAATAGTAGGTGTGGTATTTTGAGTGGTATGAGGTCGATAAATCCTTTGTCTTTCCACCCTCTCCAATATTTCATTCATTAAGGCCACATCTGAACCCAACTTCTCAACATTTGCCTTTATCCTAGCCACGCCTCGAGACAAAGTTTCAAAACTAGCTAAGAGGACATTCATAACATTATTTTCCATGGTTGGGGAATTGGAATTTTTGGGTTCCATTTGCAATTGTACCTACAAAACAAGCAAACATTAGTTCAAAAGCGCTCACATATTCTTCACACTCGGTTTCCTCACTTGGTTCTTCAAGTGTTGTAAGTCGGCTATCAACTTGTGAGAACTTGGGAATGAATCTACTCTTGAGTTGGAGTGGATTTTGGTTTGAAGACTCAAAGAAGTTTTGTATGCACTTGAGCCAAAAATAACTACGAATTATAAACTAGCAAAGCACCACAAGTAATGCTTAACACGAAAGAAGTACTCAAAAACTAGTTCACAACTTAGTAGGTTGTTACTAGTTGTCAACTAGTATAGGAGTCAATAAAAATGAAACAACTAGAGACAAGGAAAGAAACTAGGAATGTCTTATGACTTGAGTTTTGTTGTTGGTGTGGCCCACGTTTCTTTTTCTTTTTGGCCATTTGAATTTGTTGTTGAAGTGGAGTATGATGTTTTTTTTTCAAGACTTAAAGGGTTCAATCTTGTTTGTTGGTGAGGATTTTCGATTTTGAAATGAGGAAATCAAGACTTTTGATTCTCTTTCCAAATGTCAAAAGTTGTACATCATCTTTCACCAACTTGCACTAAAATGGCAAGACACCTTTTTGCCTTGTCTTTGTCCTTTTCCCCTTTTTGCCTTTCTTGAAAGATGTTTTGACTCTCTTTTGGTAAGCAAGCTTTTTGGTGAGTCTTTGTTTCTTTGCCACATTAGTGTTGTCTTGAAATTAGTCCCAAGACAAACACAAGACTTTGCCTCTCTCTTCCCTTTTTCAAATCAAACAAGACTTTTGTTGAACATTCATCTCGAGAATAATATGAACAACAACAAGAACACTCGTAGCAACAACAATATCTAATTCGCCTAACCCTTCAACAACACTAAACAAAAGCTCAAATCTTGGACCTTAGACACAAGTTTTCTAGGGGAACAACAAGGTAACACACGAAACTACTAAGACAAGCAAAATAACACCTAAAACTAGACACAAATTCGGCCAACCAATAACAACACTTCGGCCAAGACACCAAACCAGTAGAATAACTTCTTTTTGTGAGATTTTTGACCTTGGACACCTTTTCTAATGTTAGGAAACAAATATTTAACACTATAAAACAAAAAACACACAAAAATCACAAGAAAACTAGGTTTCAAATTTCAGCCTAAACGCAAAAACGTGGACAGATTACTATTTTTGAGTTTTTTTCTAGCTTTTCAACACTTTTTTTATTTTTGACTGAATAAACCCAAGGTTGATCTCGTGGGAACGAAATCAACGATGGTTCTGATACCAAATGATACCAAACGTTATCTAAAAGATCAAAAAAATAGTCTGTAAACACACAAATAGTCCACACACAAAAGACACTAAACAGAAACAACAAACTCCAACTTAAACGATAAAGAACATATGTAACTCGACACAATGAGAACTCATAATGCAGAAACTAAAGAGTGTATTAATACTCAAAAACCTCCACAAAACAAGTTAACAAGCACGACGTTCTTACGGAACACAAAAGGAACTCGGTTCACTCAAGTACTCTCGTTTCTAGCCGATACACACAACACAAGAAGAAACCATTTCTTGTGATGTCAAAGTGGTGATCTACTCTCTTCTTGAGAGGAAAGTGATGTTCAATAGTACAAGAGAATTCAAGAATGGGCTAACTAAGAAAATAAGACTAAGGGGTTCCTACTTATAGTCTATTACAAAAGAGATGGAAAATGACACATTTACCCTTAATGAGGGGGGTGGATTTGGAGTGTATAAATGGGGCTGACTTGCAGCGTTTTTAAGACACTCAAGGAATGTCTTCACACTTTAATACATACACTCCCTTGGACGAACTTAAGACATGCTCAACCGCATCCATTTTCATAAACGCGCCTTGTAGTCTTTGTAGTTCCCGAGCTTGGACAAGGCTTTGAAAAAGGCTTCAAAAGGTCTTCAATTCCTTTGCAAATCCGAAACTTGGACCTTCAACAAAAACTTGTAACCCTTGTACTCTTCATGCTTGTATTAGGTTGGCATCAAAGGTAAGCCCCCACGCAATCTTCCACACATGGATTTACCTTATGTCATGCTCAAAATGGGTCCTCCATGCATGTTCTTGTGTCCTCGAGGTGACCAAGTCGTGAGTCTTTATGCGTTGGCATCCAATGACTTCTTCAAAAGCATAGATGGCCATTTGGCTCGTATCATGAGCTAAGAAAAATGAGTAGAGATCGTAACCTTTATGATGAAGGAGAAACAAAGTAAGCAGAAAACCAAAGGAAATCAAAACTGCAACTTGATGAGAACAAACTTGAAAATTCAAAGAGAAGAACCATTATGTCTCAGATACCATGACAATTCTATGAATTGAGCATAGATTGAAGCTTTGTGATCACCATTAATGGAGAAATCAGTAGCCATAGTAGATTGAGCAATGAAGAGAGATGAACTTAGAGGGAAGAAACTCCTATGATTTTCATATATGCTAAGCTGAGAGTAAATCTGTTCGGTGCATAATTATAGAAGAGAAAAGGAAATCCTAACTAACTTCTAGTGCACAGCTGTCAATAATTAAAATATCTTCTCCACTCCAACTAACTCTAACTAACACTATTGCTGCAACTAATAATCTCAATAGTTTTAAATTTTTTTAGGAAAAAAAAAAAGTAATAGGGATAACATCGTTATGTTGAGAGTTTTGAAGGACAAAAAAAAGAAACACATGAAAGCTTTAATCATCTTATTAAGTAATTTTTGCACATTTCCTATTTTTAGAGATTTCAAAAATACATGTTTCAGAATAACTTAATTTTAATTTTTAATTAAAGGTGTGAATAAAAGTTTTAAATAAATATGTTTATCTTCTTTTTAAAATATCATTAAAAAAATTATAATCATAATACATATTTTAATTTCTATATTATAATATATTTAGTAATGGATACACCTCATAGGGGTAAGTATAGTATTTTCAATGTAAAGAGGTGTAAGTGTTTGATATTAGCATATAAGGATTGTATCAGAAATTGAGGTATATTTTCCAATTAATCTTCCAACAAGTTACGAGAACATAACTAAAATTAAAAAAGATTGAGATACGTGTAATTGTAGAAAAAAAAATGAAGATCTATGGCTTATTTATAATTGGAATTGACCAGTGGGCACCGTTCCATTGAACTTATCTTGTCTATCCTAATGATTTGGATTGGAATTGTCAAAGAACAACGCTGTTGATTTTTGTTGAGCTTGAAAACACATGTTGAATAAAACAAGAGAATTTAATGATTTTTAGGGGTTGTTAAATTTAATTAAGTGTTTACATACGACCTGAGTTAATTAATAAATAAGTAATTGGAAAGACATTGTTTGTGTTTGACGCTTTGGTATAACTGTCTAGCGCGAATAAATTTTTTTTATCCTCTTGAAGCCACACATCTTTTGGAAAAGCAGAAAATTCTGTGAAAGATCATGTAAAATTGAAATGAAATTTGTTACAAAGAGGGGAGGAAACCAGTTAAAGGAGTATTTGATTTGTAAAACTTGAAACAGGGTTGGGATGTTTAGTTCAATACTAACATGCACTCTAGTCTTGTTCAACTATTAGTTAGTAAGAATAAGGTGGAATACTTTGTTCATGTTTGAAGAAATTGATGGGATCCACCTTACTCTTTACTTTAGCCAACCTCTCAAAGTTGCCATCAAAATACTTCTCACCCCACATTTTGGCCTTTGAATAGCTGTAGTCCTCTTGATTAGTCCCGAATTCAAGGTCCCTGTAATTCAGGTAAGCAGTTCTTGGAGATTTTGCAACATATGGCTCCATTTCCTTGTACAGTTTCCTCAACCATGCCATCTTCTGGCTTGATATGCTCTCACTGTTGTCAGGCCAGCCTACCGTGTACTGAATATTATATAAATTCCCTTTTCTATGAGGGAATGGAGTTTCAGATTCAGAGATTTCATTCATTTTTCCACCTAATGGCTCCAAAATCATCCGCGGTCCTGCTTCCTCCAAGAATGTTCTTTCTATCATTTCCCAACCACTTTCCGGAATTGGAGTCTTCACAAAATCAGATGTCCCTTTGTAATAATGCTTCTGTGTTGGAATAGTCTTATCAAGCAAAACTTCAAGTGGTGAGGTTATTTTTCTGAAATAGAAATAAAAGGCTGACTGAATCCAAGAAACTTCATAGCATCTTTTCACTGCACCAGCAGTAGTATTCTCTTGCAAACAATCATTTCGCTCCAAATTAAACTCGGTGAAGTATTGTCTGAGCAAAGGAATTAACTCATCAACAGGCCCAAGATATTGTGACTGGAAAAATAATTCCACTTGCCTTTCAACACCCCCATTTTGAATAAGTAACCTAATGAACAAATTTTCAGGGAGCTGGTGTGATATGTTTTCCCATTTTTGGAGTAGATCTCGGCTACTATTTAACTTCCTATGGATCGAGAAAATAGTTACCTTTTCAGGGACACGAACCAATTTGAGTTTCCATGCTAGAATAACACCGAAACTTGCTCCTCCACCTCCACTTACCGGCCAAAACAAATCTTCATTCATCTCCCTGTCAAGAATATTTCCATTGACATCCATCACACGTGCATCTACAACGTTATCAGCTGCTAGGCCAAATTTCCTCGTCAATGCGCCGAGCCCACCGCCACCGATGAGTCCACCAGTGCCAACACTAAAACAGACACCGCCTGGAAATCCATGAACTTTACTCCTCTTGGCAATTGCATAGTAAAGCTCACCGAGGGTCGCCCCTGCTTGAACCCAAGCTGTTTCTTCATTTAAATCAATCTTGATTTCGTTAAGGTTGCTTAAATCAAGCATAACAAAGGGGGATTCAGAGCGGAAAGATGTGCCTTCATAGTTGTGACCACCGCTTTTGATCTTGATTTGTAGGCCTATTTTTTTACTACAAAGAATGACAGGCCTGATTTTGGCTTCTGTTCTGGGGGAGGCAATGAAAATGGGATGTGAAGAATTCCACCATCTTGGGTTTTTCTGAGCATACTCCAGGATAGAAGTATAAGTTGGAGAATTTGGGTTGTATATATTTTGTGTAATGTTGCTTTCGGAGTATATAGAAAGACAATGAAGAAGTTCTTGTTGTTCATGGGAGTAACATTTTGCCAAAAAGAGAGAAAGGAGTAAAACAAAGAGAATTTGAAGGCTTCCCATTTCTTCTCTTTGGAATAGAAGAAGCATAAGAGCCTTCTTTGCGGGAAATTGCTATCTAAAAGACTTTTATGGGATTTACAAAGAATGAGGTACAATACCCTTCCAAAGATCCTATTTATAAAGATGAAGTTAGGGATCGTTTGGTTGATGGTTTGTATAATACGGGGATGGAATTAGTAAATGTATTTGAATGTTATTTACTATTTATTAATATGAAGTTAGGGGTCATTTTTTTGCTGGTTAAAATAATACCTAGACGGAAGTAAATTTATTTGAATGTTATTTCTGGATTTACTATTTATATAGATGAAGTCATGTATTTGGATGGAGTATATTAGTTCTTGATTTAATCCCTTCGTTTCATTTGACTAATTGCCCCTTATTGAAATACCTTTTCAATTTATTCACTTGTCCAATTTATAAGGACAGTTTAGTGAAATAAATCTCTAATAAATATTTTCTTAAAAATAATATTACGTCAATATGAGTCAAATAAAATAAAACGGAGGAAAGTATCAACGGTTTAACTTTCACCCAAACATTATTTCCCAACAATTGGAAGTTGGAAGACAAAAGTCTTTCTAGGGCCTAAGAGTAACAGTTACTGTACTTTGCCACAAAAAATTAAAACAGCAAAACACAGATTTTGAAGGCTACCAATTGTAGACACGTGATTTTTGACACTCCTCGAATTTTTTTAAACTATTTTTGGCATTAAAATATTTGTATTTTTGTCCAATATTTATTTTAGTTTTTATTTAATTTTTAATAAGTTTAGTTGGAAATAAATAAAAATAATGAGTAAAGTTACTTTTTAGAATATTTTTATTTTATTATTTGCATTATTATTTTTGTTTTAAATAATATAAAAATTCAAAAAATATATATTTTCTTTAATTTTATTAAATAGACTAGTAGTTTTATTATTATCTTAATTATATTTATTTTAAATTATTTATAAAATTCTATTGTATTTTCAAAAATATAAAAATTAATTAATTAATATTGTTTTATTATTACTATTATTATTTATTTTAAAAAAAAAAAAAGATAAATTGGATAATTATCCTAACCTAACTACCCTATCTTATGTGTATTCCAACTTCGCTCAACCTATTCTCCATCAGCATATAACTTCTTAACCCCCCACCCCCAAAAATACGTAGATTGACTATCCTACACAAACTTAGAGAAACACAGAGTTAAAAAAAAGACAGTGAAGGAAAAACTTTTTTAAAAAAAAAATCAGACAGAAAAAAAATCAGAGAAAAGAGAGACTGAGCAAAAACGAGAGAAAAAAAAAACATCAGCAACTAAAGGAAAACAGAAAAGCATTGAAGTTGGAGTTTCGTTCGAATTTTCGGTGAAAGTGTTCGAGTTTCTGTTTTAATTTATCAATAGGTTCTTATCCATTTTTGTACTGTTATTTCATAAATATCAATTCAGTGACTTCATGTATCATTCAATATGCAAGAATTTGATTATTGATATGATTGTGATTATAAGTTGTATTGTATATCTGATTATTTAAATATTTTTTTGCTGTGTAAAAATGACGATTCAAATGAGTAGAGTTTAAATTTTTATTTAAAATCATGTATAACAGATTAGGAATAGTTTATCCTATATATGAACACTACTGCACATACAAAAACAGCACACAATAATACACGGTACACACATGTATTCACAAACTCACACACACACACGGTAGCACACACAGAGAGAGTTATAAAAGCAGATGAGAAAAATAAAAATTGTTCAAACAAAAAAAAAAATCAAATAAAAATTGTTGTTTGATTCAATAAGGAATAAAGAGAATTTAGATCGGAGAAGAATCATATTTTTTTTTTGATGAATTTTTACCAAAATGTATAAAAAAATGATGACCAATTCTCGTCCCCAAAATCAGTCGCTGCTGCCCTTGAAATTTGTTTTCCCCTCTCCAAAACCGACCCAAAATCCACCTTCGTTACTGTTCCAGCGATCCTTTTCTTTGCCGGAAAATGGCGAATCAAGTAACCAAAATACCGCGTCGTCAGAAAATCTCAAAAAAATCCACGGAATTTGGCCACCTTTTTTCCCTCCTCGCAGTGCACTAAATTATAAGATGAATAAAATTTTATTATGAAGATAAGTTTAGAGATTAACTAGAGATATTAGAATTTTCCTTCAGTTAGTTAATTAATTTGTCTTTTATTTTATAAACAAGAATTTATGAAATGTGGACCCAAAGGCTTAGGCGGCTAAGGGCTTCCATTATTTCTTTTATTATTTATTGTTTTATGTTTTGAATTCAAAGAGTTAAAATATAATAATTGTCATTTCCTTAAAGTCAAAACAATGTTCACATCTAATTAGGAAATTCATTCTTCCAGCAAAACCCATTAAAAAAGTGGTGTCTTTATTTTATTTTATTATTTTATTTTATAGTCATTGACAAAACTCAATAATTATTTTTACTAAATTTATAATTTTAAATGAATATTGCTTTAGTTTATTGTTTAAAATAAATTGCATTTCGAATAGATAAATTGTTATGAATTTATAAAAATTAAATAAATATTTTTTTTTAACATTAAACAAATTTTAGACATGTTTGAGATGTTCTTTTCAATTGAGAATGTGGCGTACACATCTTTCTGAAATATTTAAAATTTCAAGGATGCAATAATGCATTTTGACAAATATATTTTTTTCTAAAATTAATTTTCACACGATTTATTTAATATAAGATAATAGATAAATTTTTGGTATAGTAAAAATAAGCGATTTTAGGTCTTAAAATAATTTATTAAAATAATTTAAGACAAGATAAGTCAATAAAAGCGTCATGCTTGAACCACGGGATTCGAGGGGTGCCTCATACCTTCCCCTCGGTCAACTGAATTTCTTGTCAGGTCTTCTGTTTTCGCAGACCATAACAAAGAGTCATTTCCTTTTGATTAGGGATTCAAAAAGGTGACTTGGAATACCATAATTCAATTCCAAGTGACAACTCCGTTAATAAACTAATCCCTATTCAAAACTGTCACTTTAATTGGAAAAATCTTTTGACTCGGCCCTCAAGTGGAAAAGGGGTGTGACAACTCTGGCGACTCCACTGGGGAATAATAAGAATTCGAGCTTTTTATATTGACTTATACTTTCTTTAATTATTGTTGATATTGTGTTTTTTGGCCTTATGTGCTACTTGCCGCTTATTTACTGCTTTGATATTGATTGAACTGTATTATATACTGTCTTCTCTTGTGCATCCCCTATGAGTCTCTGAAATAGGATAAGAGGAATGCATCGCATGCATCCTACATTCTTTTTGAGATAGTCGGAGTGTCAAGGCACCTAATGAAGGATTATAGTCAGACATGTCACACCTCTTTTTTTAACTTCAAAAAGATTTTAAGTTTGAAAGGGTTTTTATTGTTAAAGTGACAAAAGATTGAAAATTGTTTCGAAAATAATTCACTTTACAATTAATCTCAGAGTCGTCACTTGGCATAAATCGGGTGTGCCGAGTCACCCTTGGATATCCTTTTTCAAAACAGTTTTGACTCTCTAAAACTGATTTGCGAACAGAGATTCCGGCTAAGGAATTTTGTTGACCGACGGGGAGGTATTAGGCACCCCTCGATCCTGTGGTTCGACCACGGTCGCTTAGTGGATTATATCGGCTAATTTGGCATCACAAATGTATAAACCACACAAAGCACGTAAAATAATCAATCAACAAATAAAAAAATCCAAAATTTAGTGTCCAGTCCAATTATACAGTTCAAAATAAAAAAATACGAAAATATAAACCTACGCTAACCTACACTAGTCCTAAACTACGCTCCAATGTTTTACCTGATGCCTCGGGCCTTGATCACAAATGTCCTCCGCCAACATAATACGTCGAGGCATTCCCCGATGAATAAATACAATGAGTTGTGGGCATTCCCCAGCTAAATGAATACATTCAATGAAATACGATAAAACTAGAAAAAATATTCAACACAAACATTTAAACATTCGACGCATTCAACAATACATCACTCCTAAATTTTGCCTATCCGAACCTAAACATTTTTGTCTATTCAATTCAACCTATCATGATACTATCGAATTCACAATTAGACGTCAAGTAATAATAACAATGAATCGAAACAACTAATCTATTCATCCTTTATCAAATTTTGATCCTCCGTTCCATTAACCAAATTATCACATGCTTTGATTATCAATTCAAGTTTTCAACATTCAACTCCAACATCAAACAACACATAACAAAGATTCACACATACCGAACACGCAAATCATTCCCAATTACGTAAAATTAGAGGAAGAGAAGATAGAATTGGACCTCAATGCCGCTTTCCAAACCGATGTATTATTTTGATGAACCTAGTAGAATCTGCATTCGAAAACCTCAAACTCGACCTCAATCAAAACCAAAATCTCAATAAACCCAAAGCTGAACAACCCCAAAAATATAACAATCCCAAATCGAAACACCAAAGGACCAATCGAATCTAAAACGGAGAAAACGAATGTTGGCTATTTCGAATTCGGCATTACTGACATCAACGGGGTTATGCCTTTCATTGAAAAAGGGGTGGGGATTTTTGAACTTGGACTGCTATGGCTTCACCGGAGCTTCGGCAAGCCTCAACAGTGGCGAATCCAATGAGATTGAGCTGGATTGGGTCGCGGGCTTTGGTTCTTGTGACCAGAGCTGGTGGTTTAGGCCGGAATCCGGTGGATTTCAACTGGTTTCGGATGTTTTGATATGTTTTCCGATGAATCCGTTGTTGGAACAGGAACAAACACAGGATTTGTGCCTTTTTTTCAGTTTCGACCTCTCTCCATGACTCTCTTCTCCAATCTCTCTCTCTCATGTGTGTGAATTATTGTGTTTATAGTGTATCGTGAGGATATGCTCTATGTATATATGTAGTAGTATGTAAGTGTGTGGAGTGTTTCTATGAGGTTTTTGTGAGTGAGATTGTGTGTGTGGAGTTTTTTCAAAAAAAATGGAGAGGTTTTCCATTGAAGATGATGATAATCACACCCCCCCAGGTTGTTGTGACGTGGGCTCCCTATGTTGTTATCATCTCTTTTTGGAATGTAGTGTATTCAAGGTTGGTGAAGAATTCCTTTTTCTGTGAGTATTAATGAGAATGGAAAAATCTGTGGGCCCACTCCTTTTTCAATTGAAAACCCAAAATTAGATTTCTTTTTCTGTTATGGACCCCAAAAGGAAAAGTATGATGGGAAAATGGGTGGGGTGACGTGCGTAGTAAGGTAGGTGAGGGTAGGGGTATGGGAGGTGTTAAAATTTAAAAGGAAGGGATTGTTAGGATAAGAATAAAATAAGATAAAATTTGTTAAGGGTTGTTATTTTTGTATTTTTGTAGGGTGTAATTACATGGGTGAGGGTACACAGTAGGATAAAGTAAACAATGGATAAAAACGATATCGGGGAGGGACGAAATTAGGTGACTACATCATGCCCCCTGTGAATGTAAACACGAAGTGTTTTCAGACAATGAAGTAGACAACAAGACAGAATTTTTTCCCGACCATTATTCAATGGAAGAAACAGAAAGATGAAGAACAAACGAGTCCTGACTTAAGCTATCCTTACCACCCAAGTTATGGAGGAATCAAGTGGCGGTGTCTCAAAGGATTGGAAGGAAATGGACTATACCGAGTTTGGAGAGTCGAGTGTGGTTACATCGAGGTTCTGTTCCGCAACTCTGTCATTACATCAAAATAAAAATTATAAGTTAAAAACATAAATGAAATTACAAAATCCTATCTATACAGCTTCTGTTGGACTCCTGACTTAAGTTTCATCACCCTATTCTTCAGGTGGGCTCCTGACTTGCAATTTCATCACTTGTTGCTTGGTCTCCAATTGCTTTACCTTGTTTCTTAACTTTCCATTTATTTGTTCTATGCTTTGGGTAGGCTCCTAACTTGCCATTTCATCACCCTTTCTTTAGGCGGGCTCCTGTCTTGCAATTTCATCACCCTGTTCTTTAGGTGGGCTCCTGACTTGCAATTTCATCACCCTGTTCTTCAGGCGGGCTCCTGACTTGCTATTTCATCAATCTGTTAACTTTCAACTTTTCACCATGTTTCTTAATTTTCAACTTCTTCACCATGTTTCTTGACTTTTCATTTATTCGCCCTGCTCTTTAGGCGGGCTCCTAAAATCACATAAAAACTAAAAAGAAAATTATCCCAAACAAAGATTATTATAAAGAGATTTCATTTGCGAGAAAAGTGAAGTTCTAACACAAGAATTAAATTTTGCCCCAGTTTATCATCAAAGGACATTTGCAAAAGTCACATCATTATAGGAATCAATGAGAATGACTCGACTATAAGGTACGTCTTACTAGGAATCAAGGGAGATAACTTGACTAAAAGGTATGTCTTATAGGAATCAAAGGGAATGACTTGACTAAAAGGTACGTCTTCTACGGGCCAAAGGGAATGACTTGACTAAAAGGTATATCTTATAGGAATCAAAGGAGATAACTCGACTAAAAAGTACGTCGTATAGGAATCAAAGGAAATGACTCGACTAAAAGGTATGTCTTCTAGGGGTCAAGGGGAATGACTCAACTAAAAGATACGTCTTACAGGAATCACAGAGAATGACTCGACTAAAAGGTACGTCTTCTAGGGATCAAGGGGAATGACTCAACTAAAAGGTACGTCTTCTAGGGGTCAAGGGGAATGACTCGACTAAAAGGTACGTCTTATAGGAATCAAGCGAGATGACTCGAGTAAAAGGTATGTATTACTAGGAATCAAGGGAGATGACTCCACTAAAAGGTACATCTTATAGGAATCAAAGGGAATGACTCGACTTAAAGGTACATCTTCTACGGGCCAAAGGGAATGACTTGACTAAAAGGTACGTCTTAGGAATCAAAGGAGATGACTCGACTAAAAAGTACGTCTTATAGGAATCAAAAGAAATGACT
>NC_061112.1:132102218-132144883 GCF_002878395.1 Capsicum annuum | reverse complement strand
ACTAAAAGGTATGTCTTACTAGGAATCAAGGGAGATGACTGCACTAAAAGGTACGTCTTATAGGAATCAAAGGGAATGACTCGACTTAAAGGTACATCTTCTACGGGCCAAAGGGAATGACTTGACTAAAAGGTATGTCTTAGGAATCAAAGGAGATGACTCGACTAAAAAGTACGTCTTATAGGAATCAAAAGAAATGACTCGACTAAAAGGTATGTCTTCTAGGGGTCAAGGGGAATGACTCAACTAAAAGATACGTCTTACAGGAATCACAGAGAATGACTCGACTAAAAGGTACGTCTTCTAGGGATCAAGGGGAATGACTCAACTAAAAAATACGTCTTCTAGGGGTCAAGGGGAATAACTCGACTAAAAGGTACGTCTTATAGGAATCAAGCGAGATGACTCGACTAAAAGGTATGTCTTATTAGGAATCAAGGGAGATAACTCCACTAAAAGGTACGTCTTATAGGAATCAAAGGGAATGACTCGACTTAAAGGTACATCTTCTACGGGCCAAAGGGAATGACTTGACTAAAAGGTACGTCTTAGGAATCAAAGGAGATGACTCAACTAAAAAGTATGTCGTATAGTAATCAAAGGGAATGAATAGACTAAAAGGTATGTCTTCTAGTAGTCAAGGGGAATGACTCGACTAAAAGATACGTCTTACAAGAATCACAGGGAATTACTCAACTAAAAGATACATCTTACAGGAATCACAAGGAATAACTCGACTAAAAGGTACGTCTTCTAGTAGTCAAGGGGAATGACTCAACTAAAAGATACATCTTTTAGGGGGCAAGGGGAATGACTCAACTAAAAGGTATGTCTTATAGGAATCATAGGAGATGACTCGACTAAATGGTACGTCTTATAGGAATCAAAGAAAATGACTCGACTAAAAGTTACGTCTTCTAAGAGTCAAAGGGAATGACTCGACTAGAAGGTACATCTTCTAGGAGAGAAGGTTCAATTTAAGAAGTGTATCACCCACCAAATGAAAACTAAAATCCCTGGACAAGAAAGTGTGTCTCCGAGGGATATAAGATGATGAATTTTTACCATGATTTGACTATCAAACCTGTGCAGCAACATTGCTTCCTGCATTTGTAAAAGTAAGGCATTGTAGCCCTTGATATTTATGGTATGAAGTCCTTACTTTGAAGGTAATATGTTTCCTGTTTCATCAAAGAAAACTTGTGAGTTTAAAACATGGTGGACGGTTTGTGGCTTTAGGTTTCGCGAAAAACGCTCTTGCTGTCATCACATTTAACCTTTCTTCCAACCATTACATATATCATTGACTTGATGCATCATTGACCCAAACTCAGATTATTAAGAGTGACTTTGAAACAAACACAGTATCTTTGCTTTACCATGCTCTTCATATATACCCTTTGAACCTTGGTATTTCCATGAGTTCCTCAACTTGTCTATTGACAAAACTTTCTGCATGCCTTTTTTCTGCTCCCAATCATGTCTCTTTCATGTGCTAGCTTTTGTCTTGCTTGGTGCAATTAAAGAAACTGGTAGACAGTTTTGAAATCTTTTTTCACTTGTTTTGACACGGATTTGACTCAAAGACAAAAAAGAAAAAAAAAGAATAACAATTTTTTTTATTCGAATAACTGACTCAAGAAAGATAAAACAAAAATAAAAAGAAGAAATAAAAGACAATGAATGTCCCCATTTGAAACAAAGAAACGAAAAATTCATCTAAAATCGACAATCAACTCTAATGATTATGTCATGAATTTTAGATTAAGAAGCTTGATATTTTCATCCAAACTTTCTATCAATTGTTGTTGAGTTAATGAGATTGAAATTGAGTTGCTTCCTTAGGCCAAATTCATTTGGAAACCTCGTTCGGCTAGTGGCGCCTTGAAAGGTTTTCGCCAATAAACCTGTTTCTTTCTCTCAGCTCACTATAGCCTTATGGTGCCCGTGAGAGTTTTCACCAATAATACTCTCTCATTTTTATTTCTCTCAGCTTGCCATCGCCTTACGGTGCCCGTGAGGGTTTTCACTAATAAGACTCTCTCATTTTTATTTCTCTCCTGATTTCTTATGTTGAGGAAGACAAGTAGTACCCAAAATGCATCATCATATCCATTGTATACTTAGCTTTAACATTCTCAAATATTGATCTGAAGGTCTTTCTTTGGTTGTAACTTGGATTTTGGATAAGGTTAGAAAGAAGGGATTACATGAGGCCCAAACGACACTTGAAGTGGTGTAGGACTTACAACTTTTGGAGTCGACTCAAACAAGGAGGATTAACTCATGCCCCAATTTCTTTTGACTGGGGAATTCTAAATTTTTTATTTGGTTGGACCGAGCCCTGAGTACGGCAGCCTACGTATCTCACCCTCGAGAGAGGAGAATCAGGTCATGTGTAGTTCTGGAGGCTTATTATTTTTTGCTTGATTCTTACTTTTTCTTCTTTTCTTTTTTTACTTTTTTTTTCTTTGTGATTTTTTTGGCTCTAATTTCTTGACACTCTTTTCTTCTTTCTTGGACACATTTTTCTCTCTTTCCCTTTTTTTTTAAAACTTTCTGACTCTATTCTCTTGCTCAGTACTTTTCTTTTGAACTTTGTTGGCTTTATCTTGATTCCAAAAGAGGGGTAAGAAAGAAAATAACACTAAGGCTCAAATGGGGTAAACAAAGGATGACACAATATTTGGATAGCAGAATAAAATGCCTTTGTCATATCAATCCTTGAAAATACTAGTACATAGCATGTAATGTGAAAGTGCACGATCAACATCAGTTATGACATGTTTTACAACACTAACTTACCCCGATCATGTGTGTCACCTTTTTTCTATACTTTTCAAACATACAACTCCACATTTGTTATACATCCCTCATTTTGAATGACTCATGCTTTCGTGGAGTTGATTTTTCCTGTTCCTCTTGATAGGATCACGCAGACACTGTTTGACCTAATTGAGACATGTCTTTCAATTGATGACCAAGTTATTCTTGTGATTCTCAACATAAATGTCCTTAATTTTCAAAGAAGGCTTGAACTTGTCACCAAATATCTCAGCACTCTACTATTTTCTCAGATGTTTCTTCTAACTTTCGCGCTCTGATCCAATGTTTCATGGTTAAATTGGATTTTAAGATCTAACTGAAAATTCTGCAAGCATGTCATATCACTAGAGTCAACATAAAATGTACTGTATAAAGAAAACAAACAAACAATACATATTTGAACCTAAATGACAAAAGGAAAAAACAAGATAGATCCTAAACTACAACCCTGAAATAATTCAAAAAACAGAAAAGAAAACAAAACATACTACCAGACCTGTTCCTAGTAGGGAGAGGGGTGACTTCTCAATTGCTCAGCCTGACAACTTAGCCACTGGTTTGCATATCAACATGACTAGAGCTTCCCTCACTGTGAATGTTCTGCACCATAATTGATCCATCTTGAATCATCTTTTCAATTTCTCTTTTCAAATCTCAACAATCTTCAATACTATGACCCTGAGCATCAGAATGATATGCACATAGTATATTAGGATCAAAATTTCTTGAACACCGATTAAGAGTGCACCCAAGGAGAGGGTGATCATGCCCCATTATACCAATCTCTAAAATAAACTGGCATACGACTCTCCAATTGGTGTAAAGGTATCTCTCGACTTCTTCCTCATTTCATCATCTAGCTGGGATCAAAAATTAGGCTTAGGAGGGTTTTGGTATGTTTGTGGAGTTAGAGGACAACTTTGTGGAGTTGGTGTTTTCTACTGTGGGTAAGATGGGGGTTGAACATATGGCTGTGTGTTATATACTGGATATAGAGGTGGTGGAGTAGAGTATAATGGATTTTAAAAGTAATTATGTGGAGCTTGGGCATGAACTTGGGTTTGAGCCTGAGAGTGACGACAATGGGGTCTTCTTGACCGTGTCCGCTATCCAACTACAATAGAAGATGCATCTTCCTCATTCTTTGTTTCCCCAACACTTCCTGAACCCTTTTGAATTGCTTGAGTTGTTGCTTTTAATGTTGCAAAACTCACAATGCGACCAGTATTAATTCCCTCTTCTATCATCTCTCCCATTTTAAGGGCCTCAATAAATATCTTACCTAATGCAAGTAACAAGTGTTGATAATATGTTTCATCCTGCACTTGAATAAACACCTCCATTATTTTTCTTTTTTTCATTGGAAGTTTTACTCTAGCAGCTTGTTTGGGCCATCTGATCGCATACTCCCTGAAACTCTCAGTATTCTTCTTTTTTATACTAGTTAGGGATTTTTCGTCAGGGATCAACTCCACATTATATTGAAATTGTTTCACAAATCCATTAGCTAGGTCATCCCAACTAATACACTTGTCAATGTCTTGGTCAACAAACCATTCCGAAGCTAGGCCTGAAAGACTCTCCCCGAAATAATCCATGAGTAGTTCTTCCTTCCTTCCAGCACCTCTGAATTGGTTATAATAGCGGCTCAAATGTGCCACTGGGTCCCATGTCCATCATATTTCTTAAACTTTGGCATTTTAAAGACAAGAGGAAGGTTGACACCTGGAAACATGCATAAGTACTTATATGAGATAATTTTGCAATCCCTAAGTCCTTGCAAGTTCTTCATAGCCAGTTCCAAACTTTTCAATTTTCTAGTTATTTCCTCTTGTTCTTCTTTCATAATAGGCTTCTCAATGTTAGGAGAAAATTCAGGCGGGTGAGTGTCACCGTAAAGACCAGTCAACTTGAATGTAGGCTCAGAAGTGTAACACTTTTTACCAGTAATAGCCAATGCAGGCTCTCTTGTAGAGTAGGGAGGTACAACTTGTGGATGAACATCAAAAGTAGGAGCTTTAAGTGGGGGTAGCGCCACAAAAACATAAACAGCAGGTGGAGCCAAGTATATGGTAGTCTTGGATTGGGGAGTGAGGAAACAAACATTGGAAGTGGTTAGATATTGTTTCCCCAGAGTCGATCCTGATGCATGTTGTGGCATGTCAACAAAAATGGAAAATTGTGCATGTCACATGGGAGACAAGCTAGAAAGATGCTCCAGATTATCAGTGGGAACTAGAGGAGGCAGCAACCCGTTAGCCCAAGCTCGATGCATTTCTATCATTTGCTGCCTTAATTTCCGAATGTCTTTATTAGCTCCTAAATTCTCATTTCTCAAACTCCTTATCTGATTAGTGACAACAAACTCGGTATCCTTATTGGCCATAACCTTCTCTGTGACTTGGTGCAATATGGAGGACCAGCCAAAATGCCATAAACCAACCACCTTAAACTAACTGGATAAGAGATAGCAAATGCGTTAGAGTTCAACAATTTTTCAAAACCTCTTTTTTTTCTTGAAAAGATCACTGGACCCAAGAAGGGAACCTACGTATATCTCTCCCCCAACAAGGGAGAATTAGGTGTGCGTAGTTTGTGAAGTCTTGCCACAATGGCCAATCAAACTCTTCTTTTTCTTTTTCTTGAAACTTTATGAAGAAAAGAAAATAACAAATTGTCAAAAGAATTAACGAAGATTTTTTTTTGAATTTTCAGATTTAAAATTCCTATACAAAATGAAACCTATGATTATCAAAGAAAAATCTTTTTGGATTTTTAATTTTGCATTTCATACGTAAATAAAACTTGAAACTATTAAAGGAAAATCTTTTGTAGTTTTCTTTTATTGATGCATATGACACCTACTCCAAATGAAGAGTGACGAAAAATATTTTTTAATTTTTAAAATAAGATCCCCGAACCAACAATAGGTTGCCTACGTATCTCACATCCCGAAAGAGGAGAATCAGGAGAGCGTAGTTCGTCCAGGTTGGACAATTAAGTATTAAAACGAACTAAGACTCGACTTAAGAAACGCGATTACATATGAAAAATAAAAACTTTTTGGATTTTCAATTAGACACTTCACACAAAACTGATACCAACAACTATGAAAGAGAAAAGAAATTTTTTGGCATTTTCATTATATGAGATGTAAAAAACTCCTACCATCTTTTTTTGCATTTTTTTTTATATATAAAGCTCCAATTAAAAAAAATCCTTTTTTGAAGTTTTTGAATTACGAATGCATGGCAAAGGAACAAAACGAAAATCTTTTTTATGTTTCTGAGACAATGAGTGCGAAAGGTAAAAATATTTTCTTTGAATTTTTGAATTATGAAGAACAAAAGTCATAAAGAACTCTAAAAACTACGAAACTCTTTATTTTTTCTTTTTTTTGACTCATTTTTGTTTTTTCTCTTTTTTTTTTACTTTTTCTACCTACGCACTTTACTCCAAACACATGCTTTCCCCAAACAAGTCCGTCAAATGACCAGATTACCCTCAGAGATGCAACATTTAGCACGGAAGATGCTTTAGAGGTGAGTCTCCTACGAAGAACCAAGTGTGTCCCGATAGGTTTCAAGATGATGCAGATAAGCATGACCTGAAGGCTGACCTACGCTGGGTTTTACTAACAAGGATGTTCGAGGGAGCGTATGGTCAATAGCGGCTTGCTTTAGCTTGCCACCTACTCCATACAACCCAACGGATCCCCCTCCTAAAATAAGGGTGACTCAACTATAGGTCGTGTACACATGTGTACTACGGACTTGTTGCAGAAAGAAAGACTTGGGTTATGCACATAATGTTAGATATAAAGCGGTAACACATAAAGTAAAAACTGTAAACAAAGAGCACGTCGGCACTCAACAATGATAAACAATAACACAAAACAACACAAACAAAATGTCTATACACCTATAGTGCCAAACTAAGCCGATACAACTCCAAAATAAGCTCGAATTCTGAAAGATCCCCAGTGGAGTCGCCAGAGCTGTCACACCCCTTTTTTAACTCCAAAAAGATTATTTTTAAGTTCAAAAGAGTTTTTATTGTTAAAGTGATGAAAGATTAAAAATTATTTCGAAAAGGATTCATTTTACAATTAATCTCAGAGTTGCCACTTGGCATAAATCGGGTGTGCCAAGTCACCTTTGGATATCCTTTTTCAAAATAGTTTTGACTCTCTAAAACTGGTTTTCGAACAGAGATTTTGGCTAAAGAATTCTGTTGACCGAGGGAAAGGTGTTAGGCACCCCTCGATCCCGTGATTCGACCACGGTTGCTTAATGGAGTATAAAAGCTAATTTGACATCACAAATGTATAAACCACACAAAGCACGTAAAATAATCAATCAACAAACAAAACAATCCAATACTTAGTGTCCAGTCCAATTATACAGTCCAAAATAAAAAATACAAAAATATAAACCTATGGTAACCTACACTAGTCCTAAACTACGCTCCAATGTTTTACCCGATGCTCGGGCCTTGATCACGAACGTCCTCCGCCAACATAATATGTAGAGGCATTCCCAGGTAAATAAATACAATGATCCGTGGGCATTTCCCAGCTAAATGAATACATTCAATGAAATACGCTAAAACGAGAAAAAACATTCAACACACACATTTAAACATTCGATGCATTCAACAACACATCACTCTTAAATTTTGCTTAACCGAACCTAAACATTTTTGCCTATCCAATTTAACCTATCATGATACTATCGAATTCATAATTAGACGTCAAGTAATAATAAAAATGAATCAAAACAACTAATCTATTCATCTTTTTATCAAATTTTGATCCCCGATCCATTAACCAAATTATCACATGCTTCAATTGTCAATTCAAGTTTTCCATATTCAACTCCAACATCAAACAATACATAACAAATATTCACACATACCAAACACACAAATCATTCCCAATTACATAAAATTAGAGGAAGAGAAAATAGAATTGGACCTCACTGCCGCTTTCCAAACCGATGTATTATTTCGATTAACCTAGTAGAATCTGCATCTGAAAACCTCAAACTCGACCTCAATCAAAACTAAACTCTCAATAAACCCAAAGCTGAATAACCCCAAAAATATAACAATCCCAAATCAAAACACCAAAGGACCAATCAAATCTAAAACGGAGAAAATGAATTTTGGCTATTTCAAATTCGGTGTTACTGACATCAACGGGGTTATGCCTTTCATTGAAAAGGGCATGGAGATTTCGAACTTGGACTTCTATGGCTTCACCGGAGCTTCGACAAGCCTCAGAAGTGGCGAATCTGACAAGATTGAGCCATATTGGGTCACGGGCTTTGGTGCTTGTGACCTGAGCTGGTGGTTTAGGTCGGAATCCGGTGGATTTCAACTGGTTTCGGATGTTTTTATATGTTTTTCGGTGAATCCTTCACCGAAATAGGAACAAACATAGGATTTATGCCTTTTTTTTTCAGTTCTGACCTATCTTCTCCAATCTCTTTCTCTCTCTCTCTCATGTGTGTGAGTTGTTGTGTTTATGGTGTATCGTGAGGATATGTTCTGTATATATGTGTAGTAGTATTTAAGTGCGTGGAGTGTTTCTGTGAGTTTTTTGTGAGTGAGATTGTGTGTGTGGATTTTCTTAAAAAAATGGAAAGGTTTTCTGTTGAAGATGATTACCCCCCAGCCCATAAGTTGTTATCATTTCTTTTTGGAATGTAGTGTATTCAAGGTTGGTAAAGAATTCCTTTATCTGTGAGTATTAATGAGAATGGGAAAATATGTGGGCACTACTCCCTTTTCAATTGAAAACTCAAAAATGGAATTATTTTTCTATTATGGACCCCAAAAGGAAAAATATGATGGGGAGATGGGTGGGGTGACATGGGTAGTAGGGTAGGTGAGGGTAGGGGTATAGGAGGTGTTAAAATTTAAAAGGTAGGGATTGTTAGGATAGGATTAAAACAAGATAAAATTTGTTAGGGGTTGTTATTTTTGTATTTTTGCGGGATATAATTACATGGGTGAGGGTACATGATAGGATAAAGTAAAAAATGGGTAAAAATGATATTGGGGAGGGACGAAATTAGGTGTCTCCAACACATGTTAGGCGGGGTTCAGATCGACAATGAAGGCGGTGTTGCCCTGCTACCCACCAAGTTTTTCCTCCCCAGCTCGAGTGTCCGCTCGGGTAATCCAGTCTAGACACCTATCCCTATTAGGCTTAAATTTAGAAGAATTGAAAACTCAGAATCTGTTTATCCCTATTAGGTGCCGCTTTATTTGCATCATATGCATTTGACTTAGCGGGACTCAGCACAGGGATCGGGTCTGTCTAGGACAGGAGACCTACTTTATAAAGACCAACATTTGCATCCTACGTGCTCTTTGACATTTGTTTGGAAGGCTGTTTGTTTGTTGATCGGCTTTAGGCAACTTTAAAATGCAAGAGATTAAATTATCCTCATATTTAGTGAATCATTTTTCAAATAAAAATTTTATTTTTAAAAGAAAGGAAAAATTTTAGTAACATAGTTTTACGGTCTTCATGAACTATGTGTCTGATTCTCATCTTAGTGGAATATGTAGGAAGTCCTTCGTAGGTACGACCCTATATTTTGAATAATTATTCATAAATTTATTAGGGAATATTTTGAAAATATGATTACTTTCATAATTATTTTTCTTATCATCAAGTCCAATTTTTGTATATATATCTTAATAGCCCTGAATCTTTAGGGACCATGAGGCTAAGTTTTTACAAAACAAAAAAATATATATAAATCTTAACATCCTTGAACCTTTAGGGGTTTTTATGCTAAGTTATGTACGACATATGTTTCAAGAACTACGCACACCTGATTCTCATCTTTAATGAGATACGTAGGCAGTCCTTCATGGATTCGGTAGTCTTAAAAATTTGAATTCTGGCACATTAGTTTTCTCCCAAATTAAAATAGTATCAAGGTGGTTGGTTTGTGGCTAAGTTGGCTTCTCATCCATACAACACCAGGTTCAAAGAACATGCAAGATGACCCACAGAAAATGATATAATATCTGAGATAAGGTGGTGTAGACTGTTAGAAATGAGGAATAAGAAGAAATAGCTAGGAAGGTGAAAATTTGAAGAAAAATGTGAGAAACATGCAAGTACTTGGAGAGAAAAAAAGAGTTTTTTACGAGAATTTGTACATGTTTTGTGATGTTCACTTGTCTCTAGAGTCCAAAACACAAAAGTTGGACATGTAAGAGGGTCATGCTGATCCTTTGACTTATCTAAAAAGGTTTTGAAATCAATTAAGAGGAGTAGGGGTAAAGAGAAACTGCTGACGGCTTACTTTGGAGAGAGTTTGAGGTGATAAATTCAAAATGATTGAGTTCAGAAAGGAAAAAAAAGATGATGTAACAATGATTGTGGAGACTCCATTAAGGCCGATATGCAATTCAATGGCTAAAATATTATGTTCGGCAATTTAGAAGTCAATCTGCTCCCCATGAGGAAGGATTTTTGGTAGTTTTTTTATTTGTTTTCTTTCTACTACCCAAATTACTTTAGGGTTGGAATTTGGGATATATCTTATCTTATTTTATTATAATTTTCATTCAAATCCTTCTATCTTTCAGTCAACAAATGTGTGTCCTTTTTATTTTTTATTATATATTGTTTTGTTGTCTTTCTTTTCTTTAAAGAGCTCTTTCTATGGTGATTCTAGTGATGTGTTATGCATGTTGAATTCACAGACTGATCTGTAAATCCAATCTAATCCTGAAACATTTGACCAAGAAGATAGAGTTGAAAGAAAAAATCATATAAGAAAATAAGTAAAGTGTTCAGGTATTTGGGGAGATAGTTACAACCTCACTTGAATGTATTGAGGCAATCACTTTATGAATCAGGAAATAACTTGATCATCGATTAGAAGATTCAATTCGTGAGTTTTAAATGGGGTCGACCGAAGGATATATAGTATCCACTATAAGGAAAAGCAAAAGGAAGTTAGCTCCAAAAAGGCATGAGTCACCCATCGAGAAAAAGTACAATATAAGTGGACATGTATATTTCACAAGCTTAAAAAAAGTGATGCAAGTGCATGAGCTTAGTCACAATCAATGTTGAAAAAGATGTGTCTGATCTTCATGTTCTACTCTCAGATTACATGTTATGTACTTGTGTTTTTAAGGATTGACATGATGAACGCATTTCATTCTGCTACCCAAATGTTGTGTCATCCTTTGTTTCCCCTTTTGAGCTTTAGTGTTATTTTCTTTCGTACCCCTCTTTTGGAATCAAAATAAAATTTGAAAAAGTCAAAAATTAAAAAAAAAAAAGTATCAAGAAAAATGGAGTCAGAAAAAATGTCAAAAAAAATTGAAGTTAGAAAAAGTCCCAAAAAGAGAATAATCAAAGAAAAGAAAAACAAGAGAGCCAAGTTCGATTCAAAAAAAAAAAAAGAGAAAAAATCAATCAAAAATCCAAAATCAAGCAAAAGAAATTTTCATGAACTACGTTTGACCTGATTCTTGCTATGACAAGATACGTAGGCAGCCCTCCTCTAGGGTTCGGTCCAACCAAAAGAAAATCCAAGTTACCCAGAATGAAATAAAATTGGGACAAAAGTTTATTTCCTTAAAAGAGCTGATTCCAAAAGTTGTATGCTTCACCCAGTGTTATGTAAATTTTGAGCCTCATGTCTCCCTTTCTTTCTAATCCTTTCCAAAAGCCAAGTTACAACTAAAGAAAGACCTTCAGATCAATCTTTGAGAATGTCAAGGCTTAACATCTTATGGGTGCGTGATATTTTATATTTTGGGTGTTATTTTCTTAAAAAAAAATAAGAGAAAAAAAGAATGAAAATGAGAGAGTCTTATTGGTGAAAACCCTTTTGGGCACCATAAGACGATGGTGAGCTGAAAAAAATAAAAATGAGATAGGCTCGTTGGCAAAAACTTATTGAGGTGCCACAAGCCGAAGGAGGATTGTAATTTAGAGTGAACGAATTCAACATGGCTTAGTTTCAAACTCAATAAGTGAGCAAAAGTTGACAAATGATTAGTGTGAAAAGATCCGGTTGTTTAATTCAAAAATACATGTAATAATCACTGGAATCAGCTATCACACCCAAATAATTTTTCCTTTATGTTAATTCAAAAATAGATACTGATAGAATAAAAACCACGGGAACACTAAACATACCCCAAACAGTCCACTAATTAAAAGGATTCTTGGACCGATTGGAGACCTCACTCGGATTCGACAATGACAACAACAATAATGAAATGAAGAACGTGTTTATAATAGAAACAACAACAATAATATGAAGACAAGATGAGCAACAACAAAGTGGTAACAATAACAACACCTCATGGTTTACATTAACAAAAACAAGAAACAACGATTACATTAAATAAGAGGATAGATAGTTAGACAAAATGAAGGAGTAATCTTAAAAACCCAAGAGCCTATTCCACTCTTGGACATTTAACAATACACACAAAGAATACCTAACTCCTACGTTGGCACAAGAGTGACCTCGATCTCCCAAGCATCCAACATTTCCAAGCTTGAATCCAACACGAGTGATTCCACACTCAAGTTGTTTTCCCTAGTTACAATTTCGGCCAAGGAGGGCCATTCTCTCAAGAGAGATGTTTATAAGTGTTACGCTATCATATTCAACAAAAACTAAGACTAAAAACCCTAAGAGGTTCTATATATAGTGTATTACAAAATAGAATACAAAATGACCACAATACCCCTCAAGGGTGAGGTGCCATAAAGTATAACTTAGGGGCTGTTTTTAGTGCATTTAGGCCCTTTTTTACACTTTACTTGTGCACTTCCTTGGACGGATTCAATACACACTCGTTCCCGTCCATCCTCGTGGTCGTACTCGTATCAGATGCCTATTGTCTTTTTTTTTTCTTTATCTTTTTATTTTTATTTTTGAATTTTTGTTGTTAAATGAAAAATCATTGTCATCTTTTGCGTGTTTTTGAGTCAAATTCATATTAAGACAAGCGAGGACGGACCTCAAAACTTGCTACCAACTCCTTCAATGGTACAAAGCAAGACAAAGGGCTAACACACAGAGATAACATATCTCAAAATTTTAAAGCAAAGTATTCAAGAATGCTTGTCACCCGACAGTTTTTGGACTCATGGAAGTTTAAGGGGTATATTTGAAGTTGAACCTAGAGGCATCATTCAAGAGAAATATGATTTGAGTCAAAAGGTTTTAGTAGTAAGAATTTGGGGGTCAAAAATACAAGTCAATGATACTTATCAATGGTTGAAATGGAGTTGAGTATGAAAAGTACAATATGGTCACCTTGATAGAAAAATGTCGCAAATCAACCACCATATTTTAAAAAAAACCCACAAGTTTTCATTATATGAAAAAAAAATATGTTATCTTTAAATCAAGGGATTCATTGCTTAAATATCAAAAGGTGCAATTCCTCACTTTTGCAAATGCAAAAGGCAATATTGCTTCACATGTTTAGTAATCACAGTCATGGTGAAAACTCACCATCCCATGCCCCTAGGAGATGCACTTCCTAGTCTGAATAATTCAGGTTTTCATCTGTTAGGTAACACACCTCCTAACTTGAACCATTCACTCCTAGAAGATGCACTTTTTAGTTGAGTCATTTTATTTAACCCCTAGGAGACTCACTTCCTTGTTTGGCTAATTTAAGTTTTCATGTGTTAAGTAATGCAATTCCTAGCTTGAATATTCACTCCTAAAAGACGCACTTTCTAGTCGAGTCATTTCATTTAATCCCTAGGAGACACACTTCCTAGTCAGGGTATGCTAGTTTTCATGTGTTAGGTAACACACTTCCTAATTTGAATAGTCACTCCTAGAAGACACACTTTCTAGTCAAGTCATTTCATTTAATCCCTAGGAGACGCACTTCCTAGTCAGGGTCTGTTAGTTTTCATGTGTTAGGTGATGCACTTCCTAATTTGAACCATTACTCCTAGAAGACGTACTTTCTAGTCGAGTCATTTCATTTAACCCTTAGGAGACGTACTTTCTAGTCAGGATATGTCAGTTTTCATGTGTTAGGTTGGTGATGCATTTCCTAACTTGAACCTTCACTCCTAGAAGACGCACTTTCTAGTTGAGTCCTTCAATTTAACTTTTAGGAGACACACTTTCTAATTTTGGTCATCAGTTTTACTCTGAAGAGATACATTTCCTTAGCAGGACTTTGATTCACACTCTTTACTGTACTTTTCAAAAATTGTGATCTGATGACACTCACAATTTTTTTAGTGCAAACTGGGGAAAAAATTTTATTCGTGTTTATTGAAATTTATTTTTTGCACATGACCCTCTTGAAGAATAGGAATTTATTTTATGTTCAGTACTCTCCTGAAGAATGGAAATTTATTTTTTGCTCAGGACCCTCCTGAAGAATGGGAATTTTTTTTTGCACAGGACCCTCCTGAAGAATGAGAATTTATTTTTTGCTCAGAACCCTCCTGTTAGGATCGATTAGCAGTTTACACATACTAAATCTGTGGAGAGGGTGAAGAAACTAGAGAGAGAGTTCTTTAGGAGAGGGAGAGAGAATTTTGTGGTAACACCCGTGGGTAACCTCCACGGCGGACAGACAATTTATATTAATGATTTGAAGTATGTAAAATTACACAGAGAATGAGAATAAAAGGTACAACCTAAAATTTGGGTCACATATTAATCAGACTCCACAACCTAACACCTCCTGAAGAATGAGAATTTATTTTTATGCATAGGACCCTTTTGAAGAATGAGAATTTACTTTTTGCCCAGGCCCCTCCTGAAGAATAGGAATTTATTTTTTGCTCAGTACCCTCCTGAAGAATGGGAATTTATTTTTATGCACAAGATCCTCCTGAAGAATGAAAAATTACTTTTTGCTCAGGACCTTTCTAAAGAATGGGAATTTTTTTTTTACACAGACCCCTCCTGAAGAATGGAAATTTATTTTTTGCACAAGACCCTTTAAAGAATGAGAATTTATTTTATGTCCAGGACCCTCTTGAAGAATGGAATTTATTTTTTTGCACAGGACCCTCCTGAAGATTGGGAATTTACTTTTTGCTCAGGACCCTCCTGAAGAATGGGAATTTATTTCTATGCATAGGACCCTCTTGAAGAATGGAAATTTACTTTTTGCTCAGGACTATCCTGAAGAATGAGAATTTATTTTATGTCCAGGACCCTCCTGAAGAATGGGATGTTATTTTTCTGTTTCACCTTTTATTTTGAGTTCAGGAACAGATTTGAAAAATCAAAAAAAGGAAGTCTAGGAGCCTGCCTAAAGAATAGGGTGAAGAAAAAGAAAGTCTAGGAGCCCGACCGAAAAATAGGGTGAAGAAAAAAAGAAATTCAGGAGCCCGCCTGAAGAACAGGGTGAAGAAAATCAAGTCCAGGAGCCCGCCTGAAGAATAGGGTGAATTTTCAAGTTCAAGTCATGAAGATTCAAGTCAAGATCTCAAAAAAGCTGAATAGATAGGATCTTTCACTTATATCTTCATTTTTATTTTGTTATTCATGTGGATGTAAAAAATAGAAGTCGATAACCGGAAACTAGACGGAATTTCACTCGATGTTTAAATCATTCTCACCATGTTTCCTTTGAACTACTTGTGACCTGATTCCCTTATAACCCGGGATAGCTAGGAGGTCCAAAACCAGGACTCAGTCATATATTTAATTTTATTTTATCCTCACTTTTTGAATAATCGGAGGATCAAAAATCATATCTTAGTCTACTTCTTTCTATGAAAACTCTTCGAGATTTCAAACAAAAAGGAGCAAAATGTAGACACGTGATTTTTGACCCTCCCCGAGTTTTTAACTATATTTGGCATTAAAATATTTGTATTTTTGTCCAATATTTATTTTAGTTTTTATTTAATTATTAATAAGTTTAGTTGGAAATAAATAAAAATAATGAGTGAAGTTACTTTTTAGAATATTTTTATTTATATTATTATTTTTGTTTTAAATAATATGAAAATTCAAAAAATATATATTTTTCTTTTAATTTTATTAAATAGACTAGTAGTTTTATTATTATCTTAATTATTTTTTTAAAATTATTTCTAAAATTTTATTGTATTTTCAAAAATATAAAAATTAATTAATATTATTTTATTACTACTATTATTATTTATTTTTTTTAAAAAAAAAGATAAATTGGATAATTATCCTAATCTAACTACCCTATCTTATCTGTATCCCAACTTCCCTCAACCTCTTCTCCATCAGCATATGACTTCCTGACCCCCCAAAATATGTAGATTGACTATCCTACAAAAAATCAGAGAGAAACACAGAGTAAAAAAAAGACAGTGAAGGAAAAATTCAAAAAAAAAAATCAGACAGAAAAAAAAATCAGAAAAAAGAGAGAGGGAGCAAAAACGAGAGAAAAAAAGAAAGAAAATATCAGCAACTAAAAGAAAATAGAAAAGCATTGAAGTTGGAGTTTCGTTTGAATTTTCGGTGACAGTGTTCGAGTTTCTGTTTTAATTTATCAACGGGTTCTTATCCATTTTTGTACTGTTATTTCATAAATATTAATTCAGTGACTTCATGTATCATTCAATATGCAAGAATTTGATTATTGATATGATTGTGATTATAAGTTGTATTGTATATCTGATTATTTAAATATTTTTTTGTTGTGTAAAAATGGCGATTCAAATGAGTAGAGTTTAAATTTTTATTTAAAATCATGTATAACAGATTAGGAATAGTTTGTACTGATATATGAACACTATTGTACATGCAAAAATAGTACACAACAATACACGATACACACACATATTCACAGACTCTCTCACACACAGAGTAGCACACACAGAGAGAGTTAAAAAAAGAAGATGAGAAAAATAAAAATTGTTGAAAAAAAAATCAATAAAAATTGGTGTTTGATTCAACAAGCAATAAAGAGAATTTAGATCGGAGAAGAATCATATTTTTTTTCGATGAATTTTTGCCAAAATGTATAAAAAAAATGATGACCAAATCTCGTTCCCAAAATCAGTCGCTGCCTGTGAAACTTCTTTTCCCCTCTCCAAAACCAACCCAAAATCCACCTTTGTTACTGTTCCAGCGAACCTTTTATTTGCCGGAAAAACGGCGAACCAAGTAACCGGAATGCCACGTCGCCAGAAAATCTCAAAAAAATCTATCGAATTCGGCCACCTTTTTTCCCTCCTCGCAGTGCACTAAATTATAATATGAATAAAATTTTATTGTGAAGATAAGTTTCCAGATTAACTAGAGATATTAGAATTTTCATTCAGTTAGTTAATTAATTTGTCTTTTATTTTATTTTATTTTATAAACAAGAATTTATGAAATGTGGACCCAAAGGCTTAGGTGGCTAAGGGAGTCCATTATTTCTCTTATTATTTATTGTTTTATGTTTTGAATTTAAAGAGTTAAAATATAATAATTATCATCTATATATATATATATATATATATATATAAGCGCAAAACATAAGCAAGACAAGATGCCACGTGTCAAGCTATTAAAATAGTCACGTGACAATTTTTAAGACAATATTAAAAAATATTTTAAGACAAAGTTAAAAATATTGTAATAAAAATTTTGAATTGAAAAATTAAGTATTTGAATTTGAATAAATTATCCTTTTACAAAAAATATTTTTATTATCTTAAAAATAGAAACTATTAATTAAAGAGTTTTAATAGATATATACTATTTCAAACTTATCTCTTATAAAATTTAAATGTTATAAAATATATTTAAATATAATTTATTTACATATTAGGGAAAGATAAAAAATTATTGATGATAATAATAATAATGATAAATATGAATTTAATTTTAATTTTTTTTTATAAATATTGAAAAAAAGATAAAAATATTAATATAACTAATATTAATAATAGTAGTACACACTTACGTAGAACTGCTTTTAGTTATTTTTTAAAATAGGCGTGGTAGTAGCAGTACTGAATAATAATAATAATAATAATAATAATAATAATAATAATAATAATAATAATAATAATAATAATAATAATAATAATAATAATAAATAAATAAATAAATAAATAAATAAATAAATTGTATTAATGGGTAAAACATAGTTATAGTGACAGAAAAAAAAAGTGGGAACTTTTTTTTAAAAGAACATGTGAATTAATCTTTTTGATTTCAAATATTACTCTTAATTCAAATATATACATTATAAGATAATTATTTATTTTATTTGAAAAATAATCTATCTATCTATCTATCTATCTATCTATCTATCTATATATATATATATATATATATATAAGCGCAAAACTAAAGGTAATACAAGAAGCCACGTGGCAAGTTATTAAGAAGCCACATGATAGTTTTTAGGACAAAGGTTAAAATTATTGTAATAAAATTTTTTAATTAAGAAATTAGAGATATTTAAATTTGAAAATATTAGGTTTTAGAAAAAAATTTATGACTTAATTGAAAGAGTTCTAGATGAACTCTAACTATCCATAACTTATCCCTTTCAATATTATAAAATATATTTAAATATTAAATGATAAAAAGTGGAATAAAAATAATCTCTATATATGATATTTGAATTTTAAAATAGATCATCCTTTTAAAAAATTAGAGGTATTTAATTTGAAAATATTAAATTTTATAAGAATATTATCACTAACTTGAAAGAGTCCTAGATGAACTCTAACTATTCATAACTTATCTCTTTTAATATTATAAAATATATTTAAATATTAAATAATTGTTATAAAGTAAGAAAGAACAAAGAAGAAGAACAGTATAGACAGAAGAGAGAGTAATTCTTATTACTTCTTCAGGGATGAGAGATCATAAAATTGTAAATACAATGAACAAAACCCCTCTATTTATAGGGGAAATTTACTCCTAGTCTGAGTAAAAGATGAATGCTTCAAATCCTAATAGATATCAAAGTAGATCTTGATAGACATTCACTATATAATGTAAATACATTTATAACACTCCCCTTTGAATGTCTAATTGGTAGATAATGTGCCTTGTTAAAACCTTACTAGAAAAAATCCAGTAGAAAAAAAAATCTACTGAGGGAAAAAGAGTACACATCTCTAATAATACGCATTTCGGCTGCCTCATTAAAAAACTTACAAGGAAAACCTAGTGGGACAAAACCTCGTAAGGAAAAAAGAGTACAACCGTATTAACTCCCCCTAATGAGAACATCCTTGAACCTTTACATCTCGATCTTGTGCAACATCTTCTTGAAAGTTGCAATTGGAGAAGATTTGGTGAATAAATCAGTCACATTGTCAGTTGAACGAATCTGTTGCACATTAATATCATCATTCTTTTGTAGCTAATGTATGTAGAAAAGATATGGCAAAATGTGTTTCGTTCTATCTCCATTTATGAATCTTCCCTTAAGATGTGCTATGTATGCTGAATTATCTCTGTATAAAATTGTGGGTAGATTGTCATATTTCACACCATATTTTTCTCGAATAAGATATATCATGGACCTTAACCATACACATTCTCGGCTTGCTTCATCAATAGCTATTATCTAAGCATGATTCTATGAAGTGGCTACGATAGACTGCTTTGTATATCTCCAAGATATGGCAATACCACCACATATGAACACATAGCCTATTTGAGATCGAAATTTATGCGGTTCAGATAAGTACCCATCTCAGCATGACCAATAAGATCGGGACTGCAATCTTTAGAATAAAATAAGCTCGTGTATCTTATTCCATTTCGATGTCTTCTAGTAGGAGTAGAAACATACCTTCCAAACATATTAACCGAAGAGGCTATAGGCCTTATAGTATTTGCAAGGTACATGCGTGCATCAATTGCACTAAGATATGGTACTTATAACCAATCCAATTTGATATATTTTGAATTTCAACAAATAATCTATTGCTTTGAAAACTCTCCAAGAGTTCCAATGATGTTTAAGCAATAAGCTTATACAATATAAGGATTATAAATAAGTTTCCCAGAAACTTTTATATGCTTCAAGCAGTTTGAATCCTTAAAAGTTTTCACATAAGTTTTGTCAAGTGACAATATTCAACATTATATGTGTGACATCTTCAAGTGTCTGGAGTGCAAATCAAATAAGTTTTCACTTACCAAGATGCACCCTTTCATATCACTTGATAAATGTTTCTACGTCAGTATGCTTAAATTAACGTAGAATTAAGATCCTCGTAATCTTTCATAATATTGCGCCAATATTATGTCAAAGATATTGATGATATATCATTTAGTATCGGTTCTCAATGCGACATAATATTTTGAGATCTCATCACTTCATTATTTTCAGGTACCTGAACCTCTCATAAGGTTTCATGAAGTGTTATGTCATAGGATCTTCAAGCGCATATTACCTTCTTATTATGATTATTTGCTCCTTATTTTATACAAGTACTATTTCATTTGGAACCGATTATTCTACCATGCTTCATGCATGCATAGACTTTGTCCTTTAGAGACATAAAATAGGAGCACTTGCAACTTAAATATGAGATGAGTTTGGCATTTGACTTGAATTATCTTTTGAATGAGGATCCGATGATAATTCCTAACATACTTCATAGCTGCTTATAATCTCCCCCTTATGTTAGAAAAGCTAACATACATCCTCCATCTTCTTTGATGGATCCATCTTTGTGCATCATGGTACATTCATTAATCGTATACCGCACATCAAAACTATTAGATGGAATAGATGGTTCATAACCTTGAACCAATTGAGGAAAAGAAATAATCATAATTTATTGGTCTAATGTATGCAAGTGTTATTGTATGCGACATATCATATTTCAGATCAACACATGAAGCTTTGTTCTCATTAGCGATGGTTTAGCTATTTATCGAAGGAATTCAATGCCAAACCATCATCATCAAGGTATCTTTCTTGATTGCACAATCTGAAAATTATGTTCTTAACTCAATTTTGTTGAGCAAGCAACTTTATGAATGTCAAACTGCAAGTTGACAGTAAATGTACATGTGATCATCTTATTGATGCATCATTTTAACATATCACATGATAGATGAACGAGCCTATATTCACCTTTTATATTTTCCAGATTTAAGGAATTCAATCCCAACATTAGTTGGTCCAACTAACTTATCATGAGAACAAGCGACATAAATAATTCTCGAAGAATCTTCTTGTTCTTCAATACATGTCTAATATTCAATATGCACATCTTCGAGATGTCACAATCGTTCATATCAATTTATGAACTTTTATTCTAGTAAACTTCAAGTTTACCATGACATGTACTTTTTTCTTTAGTAAATTTCAGATTTACTATTACATGAATAAATTTCAGATTTACTACTTTAGAAATAGATTTCAAAATAACTCTTTTCAGTTATTCTGCCTCATTCGGAGGTGATTTGTGATACCATCACAATCTAGTGCACGTTTGCATTAATAAGCTTCTCATTCCCCAGGAATGAAATATAAGCATGCCTTAAGCGTATCAAATTATGATAGCTTAGAACCTCTTTCAAAATATTGCTACTTTAGGAGCAACTCGAGGCATACATCTGATCTAGATAATTTTTCTCTAACATATCTTATGATCATAATACGCGTGCAAAAATATCATCATTTTTTATGATCATTATCATATTGTTCGTCCACGTGTATATTCATGCATTCAATCACTTGTCTTCTTTCAGACATATTATGCACTACTACCACATACACCTCAAGAATGAAGTAGGTTGTCATATTTCAGAATTATAATATATTGCTACCACATTCACTTCATAGAATGGAGCATATTCAATGGGTTGAATTTCATGACTTTTCATCAAAAACCTATTATTTTTTCTTAGCCATCACAAATCATCAATACATGCATTGAGATCCAATCTCAACGTATTATCCATATAAAGACGTCTTAGGCATAAATTGATGGGACTTGAACCTAACATATTATCATCCCTTTTGATAATATTGTTCTTGAGGAATAAATCTAAAATATAAATGGTTCCAAACTAATTATTTTTTCTCAAATCCAATAATAATTATATTAGTAGTAGCAAAAGAAAGATAATATAAAGAATTACTAACTTTGAAATCCTTTAGATTTATAATCTCACCTTGTTTGGCAGAGTCTCGTGCTGATAACGTGTTATAAAGTAAGAAAGAACAAAGAAAAAGAAGAGTAGAGAGAGGAGAGAGAGTAATTCTTATTACTTCTTGAGGGATGAGAGGTCATAAGATTGTAAATACAATGAACAAAATCCCTCTATTTATAGGGGAAATTTACTCCTAGTCTGAGTAAGAGATGGATGCTTCAAATTCTAATAGATATGAAACTAGATCTTGATAGACATTCACTATAATGTAAATACATATATAATACTCCATTTGAATTTCCATTGAAATTCAAGTAGTAGGAGCAGTGTTAATTATTTTGTGTTATTAAAAAAACGTAGGAGTGGTGGTATTATTTATATATAGATTATTGAAAAAAATGTTATCTTTATTATAAAACAAAAAGACTTTTATTAACTTAAAAATATAAATACGTGGTTTCTACATCGATTTTTATTCTTTCATAAACTTATTTCTTTTAAAATTTAAATGTTACAAAAAAAACATATACGAATTTCATGTATTAAATATTAAATGAAAGATAAAAATATAATTGTAATAGTAATATTATTGTTAATGATAGTATTGTAATAATAGATTTTAAATAAAGGATTGGATATACTTGAAATTGAAAATTAAGCTTTTAGAAGAAAAAAAATCATTAACTTAAATCTAGGAATCATAATTGAAGAGTCCTATATAAACTCTAACTATTTCATAAATTTATCATTTAAGATATATTTAATTGTTAAATAAAATAATAATAATAATAATAATAATAATAATAATAATAATAATTTAAAAAATAACATTTGGTGTACATACGTATAGAGTAACATGAGAAAATTGAAGGAAACGTGTCTTATAAGTCTTGAATGAAGGATTGGTGACATTGACCAACAGTTAGAGTCAAACATCATTAGGAAACTTGATTAAGTTAATTGTAGACTTGATTAATATTTTCAAAATTTCTAATCTTTTTAAAAATACAAATCAACCCAACCCACAACCCTCTTCAATCCAAATCAACCACTCTCTCCTCTCTCTTCAGCTTCTCTCAACTCTCTCCCAACCAACAATTCTGCAAAATTTCTCCCTTCAACCTCCAACGATAAATATTCGGGCAAGTTTTTTTTCAAATTTCAACCATCAATCGACGTGGATACTTATCCGGCGACAACAACTTCATGTTCTTCGTCGTCCCATTTCTTTTTTCACAGGTAAAAAATTATGAAGAAACAGAGGAATTTGAGCCAACTACTCTTCTAGTATTAAGATGTGGACTGAATAAAACCCTAATTTCTGGCATTTCTTCTTTTTGTTATCGTACTGTTGATTCAAATTTGTTGGTGATTTTTGGTCATAGTTGATGTTCTTAGTGTGTGTGTCTCTGTGATGTGTTGGTGTTACTGGGTTGATTTGTTATTTGTCTTGGTAAAAATGGTATTCCAACAGCTGAAACATCTGATGTAATAGATGAAACATATGATGCAACAAATAAAAATCTGATGCAACAGATGAAAATTTGATACAACTATGAAAATCTGATGCAATAGGTGAACAATCTAATAGATCATTCATCTGTTGCGACAGGCGACTCGTCTATTTGAAAAAAATCTAAATAATATTGATCCAACAGATAACTGATTAGTGATCTGTTTTTATTCTTTCCAATGGTTTACTCTTCATTTGGCAACAGATTAGGACTGTTTTTATTTTTTCCAACGGTTTACTCATCCGTTGCAACAGGTTGGTTATATGTTACAACAGATAACATACCTGGTGCAACAGATTAGTGATCCATTTTTATTCTTTCCAACAGTTCACTCATTCATTGCAATAGGTTGGCTATATGTTAAAACAGATAAAATACCTGGTGCAACAGATTAGTGATCTGTTTTTATGGTTTCCAACGGATTACTCATCCGTTGCAATGGGTTAATTATATGTTGCATCAAATAAAATACCAGGTACAATAGATTAGTGCTATTTTTATGGTTCCTACGAATTACTTATCCGTTGCAACAGGTCAGTTATATGTTGCAATAGATAACATACCTGGTACAACAGATTAGTTGTCTGTTGGAACTGTTATATTACTATTATGCATTAATAAATTATAATCTATGTTATGTTCTTGTTAATTTAAGATAACATGGCTCCCAAAAGAAAAGAAATCAAATCAAGTCTAAGTAAAGGAACAAGTGCAGCAGCTCAGCCACATCCACCACTCTATGAGCTTTCTTTACAAGTGTTATCTCACTCAGGAGCAGAAGATAATGAACACGAGGAGGATGAATCTTTCAAAAGAGATGATCCAAATGCTAATAGCCCTTCCTCCAAAGAGTTGATCAAAACCTTCAGCATTGATCGTTATCCTGTTATAATGCAGTGCGATGGTGCCACAGATTTAACGGGTGATCTCGTGGTTAAGTCAGTCATGGGAAAATCTTTTGACGCCTTCAGAAAAATACTTTAATAACAAAAATTGGATTCTTATTTCAGGGAAAGCTACTTTGGGCAATATCTTGATTTGTCGGAGGACAACAATGCTCGTTTCCAGATGAAAATGGTATATGATCTTCTCAAGCGCAGGTTTATGTATGAAAATAAAGATAAGATGGATAAGGTGTGGATAAATTACTGTGGCATGCCTTCTTATTTTGGTTGGAAGGAGTTTGCCATAGTTACTGGACTAAAATGTTATCCTCCTTCTCTTTCTCAAGTTATACCTACTCTGACCCAAAAAAGCACCCCGCACACCCAAAAAAGGAAAAGGCAAGTCGAGTGATCGTGATGACCTGGTGTCCATTGTTGATCCAAGCTTTAAAAACAAAAATCTGATAGAAGTGTTGAAAGGTAAAGGACTTTCAAAGAAGCATAAGTAATTATTGTGCTTGGTTTGGTTTGTACATAATGTTCTTTGGGTGAGAGACGTTAACAATAACATAAGCCTCGGTTTAATAAATCTCTCCGAGGATCTTGAGGTATTTAATAACTATCCTTGGGGTTATGAAAGCTTCAAAATGAATGTCGAATATTTTTTGACTCCATTAACGCCAAAAACAGTCAACTTATATGGTTTTCCATGGGCCTTCATGGTAAATATTTCTTTTATCATGATATGATTCATCATTTTTTTATTCAATAATGCTTTTGATTTATTGGCATTATATTATAGGCTTAGGCATTTGAAGGCATTCCTTATTTGAGACAACAAGTGAACTACCAGGAAGAAGTTTCCTGTCCAAGAATTCTGAGATGGTTGTCGGCCAAAACCTATAAAAATACAAAATTTCTTGATCTTTTAAATCCCCCCAAGGAAATAGTAAGTCCAATTCTAATCAAGATCTTGTTTTAATTAATGATTAAATAATTTCATCATCATTCTTAATATATGTACCAATTTATTTTAGATTTTCCATTCGTGGCTTGTTCCGACCAATCGAGAGTTGAAGATGCCATTTTTTCTTACTTTACGGTCTGTGCAAACTTTATTAGACCCTAAGGTCATTGGTGGAATAAAAATGGAATTGTTTAGAGCAACAACCATCACAAGAAAAACAATTTTGGAGGGTGGGGCCAATAATGCTCCTCTTACAGTTTTTGAAACAACAAGCCATTATTATTATGATCATAATGGTTGTACAAATTTTTCTCCAAATTTTGCCGCATCTAGCGAATATTCTTCATGAAAATGTCAAGACTGCAAGGCGAAACACGATGGAGTGATTAATGCTATTAATGCACTAATTGCTTCTGTAAAGGAAATGACATCTACGAGGGGTGTCATTCCATCAAAGAGGATTTCATACCCAAACACTCCACTAGAGATCAAGGCGGCTAAGAGGAGAAGGAAAGACACTTCCAAGGCATTATCAATTATGGTGATGAATTCCATTGGGTGTTGGCTGTCGTCGTTCTAAAAGAGAGGCGCATCTGATTTTATGACTCGATGTCGCAAATGAGACATTCTGGGCCGTCATCTGAGATACAAAAGCTGGCCAAAATATTGCCTACTTACCTTGACATGAGTGGATTTTTGGACCAAAAGGTTCGTACTGATTGGTCGACGATTGAAGCATACCGGGATAAAATAGCTAATCCATTTAATGTACTATATGTTGACGGAATTTCTCAACAAACCACTGGTAGCCTGTAAATTTAAGTGTCATAATTTAGTTTTATTTCATAAATTTCACAATGCTTGCATGAACTGCAAGATATGGATTATCTATTTTTTTATAACGCAGGGATTGCGGTTCTTTTGTTGCCGCCTATGCCGAGTATTTGAGTGATGGATTACAAGTACCAAATGATGGACTGATGTCAAATTAATCCACAAAAGATATGCTGCTCTTTTATGGAAATATAGAGAAGTGAAAGCTCAGAAGCCGTACACAACCGGCGTTAATGATCCACGATGACCAAAGCCGAATTCCGTAGCACCGGATGAAGAACAACTTGTCCATATTGATTAGATCTTTATAGCTTGAGTCCATCAATGTAATAACCTATCCTCCTTGGTTTAACTTGTTGATTTATTTGTACATTAGATCATTTGTACCCATAATGATTTTTTTTACATTTTATTTATTTGTTGAGTTATTTCATGTAATTTTCGAAGGCTTTGATTTATTTTATCAGACATATTTAGACATATGTTGCAACATGAGATGCAACACGTAGGTCATCTACTGGAAATTATATAATAGGTCTTCCTACCTTTATTATTTGCTCCAACAGATTACCGATCAGTTGCAACAGATAAGTTATATGTTGCAACAGATCGTAAATCTGTTGCGACAGATAGACGGGAAATATCTGCATAACGCAATAGATGAAAAACCTATTCCAACAGATAATCAATCTGTCACAAAAGGTACTATATCTGTTATGACAGATATAAAATCTGTTGTATTATAAAAATTCAACTTGGCCAAACATAAAAATTATTGCCCCTACATATGAAGTGAATTGGCTTAAAATAGAAATTTGTTATCATGTTCGTCTCTGTCTTTGTACATGTTTTTTTTATACATAGGCTTCAACCATTTAGTTAGTACCCCATATGCCCAGACCCATTGTATCTTTCCACAATGGTGTCGCACACACCAGTCATTTGTGTGCCAATTAGCAAACACTCGATGTATGCAAGCGAGTACGGCCCGCACGCTGCACCAGTTGTATTTTTTGGGAGATGGATGTTCTTATTTAGAACTTCAAAATTCCATGATTCCTTCACCAAGACTTCAGCTGAAAAATGATCCATCATCTTACTTAGCGTCAACAACTTGGGCAACAACTTCAAGAGTGGCTGCATGTGGGTTAAAAATGTCTTCTCGCTGAAGACAGGTAAGTTGTAGTCATAAACCTTAATCTTTCCCTCGTATAGTAGTATCTCAACAATGAGAAAATGGGTGACATCCACGTTCATGACTGCAAGGATTCTCTTTGCCTTGGTCCAGCTCTTGCCGTTTGGATATGGCCTCTTCCCTCTAACATATTTAATCGCTTCTTCATCCCATTGGAATGTAGAAACTAACTGATCAAATCTCAGGCCACCGAAATCAGCTATCTTACAGATTTTAGAGTACCTATCCTTGAAATTATTGTAGAAGTTGAGGTCCATTATCCTATCGGCAGCATCATAAGCATCCGAGTACACTAATTGCCTGCCTCTCATGAGGTAAAGAATTTCATCAACATACTGTGGTATAAGAAGATAATTTTTAAATAGGTTTGTAATTGTAAAGAATAAAAACACAGTCAAAAGAATCCATTGCAGAGGGTTCTCTGAATCAGTTCACAGATTACCCAGTCGATACAACTTATGCAATAGATATGTATTATGTTACAATAGAATACCAAGATTTTACAACAGATTACATATCTGCTGCATAGAATCTTCTTCATGGATTAAATTGGAAGGGTAGGTTAGCAAAGGTAAATTTGCCTTGTCCTCGTACCACACACACATATTTGTCATATTTGAGAAGTCTTTCGCGGTAAATGAATGCACGGTGTATTCTTTTTCAAACTTTATCTTGATGAATTCTTCCAGTTCCTTCTTCTTCTCCTTGCCAAGCGTTGCGAATATGCCCACCTTCTTAGGCAGCCCCTGAACTTCAACAACTATTAGAGCGGGGGGAGTTGCAATTTTTGCTGATTTTAGAACGAAGAGAATTTTTCTAATTTTTCTTCTCTTCCTCCTAACCTCCTCTATAAGAGTGCATGGCTCCCTTACCTCGTTTGATGGTATGACACCCCTCCTAGATTTCAACTCCTCGACATCTTCAGCAATAGCCTCTAGCTTGCCGAGGAGTTTATCCTCTCTATCATTGCACACTTTGTATTTTCAATAAGAATATGAGGGTGAGGAGGTGTGAGAGGGACCACTGTAAGGGTGGGAGGGACCGGTGTAGACCGAGAAGGATACCTGTGCAAGGGGTGTTTTCAAAAATATTTATTTTTTGTTGCGCACCAATATGCTCATAATCATGACTGGCAGTAGAAGCAGCAACAGGATGGCTGCCACCATCACAAACAACTCCACCAACAACACCCCCAGAAGAAGCACTCGGATCTGTTGTAGTTTGAGTTTGGTCGTGAAGAGCTTCAACATTAGACTGACCTTGCCTAACTGCTCTTCTTATGGATGTTGTTCCATCCAATTCCTTCTTTATTAACTCTACCTTTGGGTCTTTTATTGTATCAACAAAACCCAGAGTAAGAAAAAAGGTCATCCCCAGCTCATTAATGGTAGGCACGATCCAAGGATGCACAACCTATAAAAAAAGATAGGAGGAATTTAAATTATATAATAATAATTTGCAGTCAGTTGGGTTACATGGGGCTCGGGTTATGTTAACACAACCAACTTATGCAACAGAAGATCTAGCAACCGCAATAGCTGATCTGTATGTTAAAACATATTGATAATATATTGCAACAGAATACCCATCTGTTGCATAATTTGCAGTAGATAGGTAATCTGGTGAGTAGGGTTCAGAGATCAAAACAACATATGGTTAATCTGTTGTGAAATATGGATCGTCTATTGCAACAGATTATCCATATATTGCACCAGTTGCAGTTGATGGGTAATCTGTTGCAACATACTACCCACCTATCGTAACAGATGGAACATCTGTTTCAATATCTTTCTTTGAGGCAAATTATTTTAGTTGAAAGAATACGTACTACATAATCCAGAGGGTTAAAGAGATCATCCTCATTAATATTTATTTTGCTGCTCTGTACTACAGTCAACCACCTAAGGATCCTTGGATGAGAAACCTTATCCGGGTAATCCTTGAAATGCTTTTAGAGGGGAGGAATAGCTTCACATGCCCAAGCCTAAAAATTGTAAAGAGGAAGTAAGAAAAAAAAGTCACAAGTATATTCAATATAAATTAATGAATGAGTAAAAATTCTGATCAATTTTACCATGAAAGCCCAAGAAAAGCCGTATAATGTGGTCGACTTTGGATTTAGCTCTTCAGTAAATATTTGACAGTCAAGTAGTAGCTATCGTTTCCCCAGGGATAATCATTGAATTTCCCAAAATCATCAACAAGCACCAACAAATAACGTTCTATGACTTTCCTGACGTCTCTTGCCAATAAAATGAAATGGACAAACCAAACTAAGCACAATTTCTCCTTGTAGTGCTTTGGTGTGTCTTTATTCTTGAGATCCGCTATCAAGTCCTCAACTTTGTAGATAGGTCCAACAATGCCCAAAAACCCATATTTTTTTACCGTGTACTTTTTGGACACTTTGTGGGGTGTTTTCTTGATGGGAGGTTCTTCTGGAAGATCGCATCTCAAGCCCGTCACAATGGAAAACTCTTTCAATCCAAAACAAATCGGCATGCCACAATAGTTGATCCAGACTTTATCCATCTTTTTTTCGCCCTCCTTCGGACCTCCATCATACTCCGCATACATGATCCTACACTTGAGAAGGCCATATACCATGATCATTGGGAAACAGAGAGGGCGGGGCCCAGACAACTCAAGTAAGTATGCAAAGCATCTCTTCTTAAAAAGTCCATCTATGTTTTCCTTCTTCATAATACTCCTAAGTTCGTCAAAATGTTTCCCCAACTTACATTTAAGTACAAGATCACCAAATACTTCTTTAGGGTTATTCATCGGCATCGCAACTCGAAACTTGTCAATACTAATGGTTTTGACAGAATCATGCTGGAATTTCTATATTATTTCACGCCCCATTGGTGAGGAGGAGTTATCACTTTCCTCGGCTTCATTTTTCCCTTCTAGAAGTTCCTCCAAATCTATCTATACTCTAACCTTTTTTGTTTGGTGATCGGAAGTTGATCCACTTTCTTCACTTTCAGTTTCTTTTCTTTTGGAAGACATCTTTTAACTACAAACAAAAGAAAAATAAAAAATACATTGCATTTGATGTCTGCATATTTTTTTTAAAAAAGGTGAGACAAATTTCAATAAATTATTCTTACCACATAACCAAAAAAATACTCCAACGGACAACCCATCAGTTGGAACAGATGGGAAACCCAAATCTATTTGAAGACCTATTTAATATCTCCCAATAGATATTCCACCTGTTGCAACTAGTGGATAAATTTCAATAGATTATTCTATGCCACATTACAAGAAAATACTCCAATGGATAACCTATCAGTTAGAACAGATGGGGAATCTGTTTGAAGACCTATTTAATACCTCCCAATAGATCTTCCACCTGTTGTATCAGATGGACCACCACTACCACAATCAATGCCACCAAAACCACCACCAATATCAACACCAAGACCACCGACACCACCGCCAAAAAACACAAATACCAACACCGCCAACAACAGCCACCAACAAGACCATAAATACTATCCAACAATACCACGACATTCAACAAAACACTGAGATAAAAACTAGGGTTTTCTCGGGTGCTTCCTACTTTTTTAGCATCAAAACTCAAAATTGTTAACCCATTCTCGAAGATAATACAACTAAAAGTCTTCTTTTTCATCATTAACTAAAAATCCCTATTTTTTAGAATAAAGAACAAATGTAGAACACTTCTCGAACTCTATTACATGTGAAGACAGAGAAAATGACGGATACAAGAGAGAATGAAGTCAAAAAAACAACTATATGTAGTCGTAAATAGGAAGAAAAATGACCTATTTTGAAGGGTTGATAAATATGTTGAGTAGTTGCTGTTTGTATTGTTGAGAGGGAGAGGAGATCCTGAGAAAGAGAGAGGAGCGAGAACTTAAGATTTGAAATGAAAAGTTTTGAAATTGCTAATTTGGTTCGAATTGATCTTAATTAATTTTAAAAATTTTAAAAGATATAGTTTTTAAAACATTGAGTTGATGAGAACTCATTTCAACTCAGAGTGATCGATCGATGACTCGGGTCGGGATGAACACAATACCAATGCCATGCAATTTTAAAGACTCGATTGGTTTTATAGTTGACCCTGCGAGCTCATTCATTCATCCCTAGTTCCACCTAAATCAACTTAGTTACTATCACTATCCTAACATTGAGTTGATGAGAACTTATTTTAACTCAGAGTGATTGATCGACGACTCGGGTCGGGATGAACACAATACCAATGCCATATAATTGCAAAGACTTGATTGGTTTTGTAGTTGACCTTGTGAGCTCATTCATTCATCCCTATTTCCACCTAAATCAACTTAGGTACTATCACAATCCTAACATTGAGTTAATGAGAACTCATTTCAACTTAGAGTGATCGATTGATGAGTCAAGTCGGGATGAACGCAATACCAATGCCATGCAATTACAAAGACTCAATTGGATTTATAGTTGATCCTGCGAGCTCATTCATTCATCCCTAGTTCCACTTAAATCAATTGCAATGAAATCTGTTGCAACAAACGACTAAGTTGTTGAAAATTTTCAAACAATTATTCATATCTGTTGCAAAGATGACATATCTGATTTAATTGTCAAATAGAAATTTGTATCTGTTATGATAGATGACTGAGCTGTTGAAAATTTCAAATAGATATTTATATCTATTGTAACAGATGACATATCTGATTTTATTAATTATCAAATAAACATTTTCATCTGTTGTCACAGATGACTGAGTTGTTGGGATTTTTAAACAAATATTTATATCTATTGTAACAGATGACTGAGCTGTTCGGATTTCTAAACAGATATTTATATATGTTGCAATAGATGACATATCTGTTTGAAAATCTTTTTTCTCTTTTAATTTTAAAGCAAGCTTCTGTTCTGAGTAGATAATATCAAGTAGTAGTACTTACTACTAAAGGGAGTAAAAAATGTTTCTTGGATATCTCAAAAGTGAGTTCATTGACAAGTCTTGTCTTGTCTTTTCAATGTCAGTAGTCTTAGTCTTCCTCATGCCCCTCAAATTATTAAATGAAATTAATGAATATTAATTAATGAATATTGAAAACCACCACGTCTACGTACATAATATATCTATAGAAATTATCTCATCTCATCTCTTCCTTCAGCTGCAGTTTATTTTATTCAACTCTCATCTTTTTCTTTCTCTCCTCTTTAGGGTCACAATTTCTGTCTTTTCTCTTCTCTTCTCATAAAGATCTTTTCGAATCTAAACCGATCCATATCTTTCCTCGACTTAAATTTTTGTTTTGATCCCCTTTTTGATATTAAGGTATGGTTCATTATTGTTCTTTCATTCTCGTCTTCTTCTTTGCAAGTTATAGTTATTTATATCTTTTTTTTTTATTTAATTACTATTTACCCATATCATATTTATTAAAAAAATTTGAAGGAACTTTTATGTGTTGAATAAACAAATCGAGAATTCTTATTACAATATGAGAAAAAAGTCATCTGTTGGGAGAAGTTTAAAAGCCTTATTGGCAGTATCATTTTTTTTGAATGTATTTTGTTTGTTTCTTTATTATTGATGCAGTTATTGATGTTGTTGGTGGGGTTGATGTTGTTGGAACTTGTGGTGTGTGTTGTTGAAGGTTCTGGAACAAAGGATGTTGCTTGTTTATTATTGATGATGTTGTTGGAACAAATGTGTTTCTGTTTCTTTTTTGTTGATGTTTATACTGTTGTTGATGTTGCAACAGATGGAGAAATTGTTGAAACAAATAAAACCACCAGAAAAGCTAGTTTAATGTATTCCATCAGACTCCACATCTGTTGCAATAGACTCCACATCTGTTGCAACAGACTCCATATCTGATGCAACAGATGGCTAATATTCTTTTTGTGACATTAATTTTTTTTCCTTTTCTTTGTAGATATAAGGAACTGATAATTGATCAACTTTTGATGGACTATCATAAGAGGCTGCAGTAAAGATGGATTCGGAGAAATAAGCTTCTTGCAGATAGAACCACTTCATATGTGGGAGGTATGTATTACTGATAATGTTATCATGGAAACACACATAGAGTGCACTAATTTTATGAATGTTGTTTTTATTGATTAGTCATAGATCGTTCAAACAAGATGTATGTAATTTTATAGTTAAGTTTGGTAGGTCCAAACTGATAAGGCTGAGGGATCATGAATATGGTTTTGATACCCTTTTAAGATCTAATGTCAGTTGTTGCTCATGTTTATTTGTCAAGCATTGTGAAGAGATCTAGTTTTGGTGTCATTGTAAAGAGATTCAATAGCGATTGGACTAACTTTTAGGGTGCATTGGACCCTTAGAGGGCCTTCGAAGCTTAGCATTGTATCTAACAAAAATGGAAAACCAATATAGTTATTTCCCTAGCCCGAATTTATATGGTTGGGTTGCTCGCTCGGGGTGATGATTATATGCCAGAAGGTGCGGTAGGAGAATGCCTTCGAGGAAAAATGGGTGGTTGATGGAAGACTATATTATCTAAGAGCTAATTAAAGAAGAGACATAGGGTAGAAAGTAACTTCTAGCGAAGAGACATAGGGTAGAAAGTAACTTCTAGCGAATCTGGCCGATGGAATTATCTTAACAGATGTGAGATCTGAATCAAGTGCAAATATGAAAGAGTATCTGGTAATATAATTTCATCTGTTGTGTCTCTAAAAGAAAAATAATACAGATGGACACTTTGCTAGGGAGCTGTGTGGTCAGAATTATCACCTAGATAGAAAATAGAAGAAGACCAACAAAGAAGCCTCATGGACATCGAGGGTTGAAATGATGTACAACAAGTCTAGAAAACTTACGCCAACAACAACTGTAGTTAAAATAAGGAATCTAAGAGAAGGAGGCAATTTCTGAATTTTAAATTTCATCCCATGCTTTCTTGTTTGTGTTTTTTATCAGGTCTACTGTCGTTGACCTGATCGAAACCACAAACGAGATTGAAAGCAAATAGAGTATCATCTCTTCATTAGCAATATGGTTATAATTGATTGTGTTTTTATTGCCTTAACATGCTTTCAACATTCCTTGGATAAGATCAGATGCTTGCTGTAGTATGTGAATCCCGATAATTTTCAAGCTTGCCTTTAGCTTATTGATTCTGTATTCAAGTTGGTAGTTGCCGTCTTCAAAATTGGTAAGGAGTTCCTCGTATCTTGTGAGCTCGATCAGGAACACTACCTTCAAAGTTGTGGCATTCTAGAAGCCCTTCAAAACACTTTCTTCAGAAGCCTTAAAGGATACATGGAGGGTCTCTGTGTTTGTTTTAGGTCAAAATGTGTTGATGCACGTTGAAGATGTGGTCCCACTAGTTGAACAACACACTTTTATCGAGCGTTGCTCCATGCATCTTGCTCAACCAATTTGATAAATTAGTAAGCATGGAGTAAAGTAGCGTGTGATCTAAACCGTCTCTATAAAGCCTATCATATGTTACGTAACTCCAAACTCATTACCCTATCAAAAAAATATGACCGAGTTAGTGCACAAATTGAATGAGCTCAATCTCTCAGCCTTTCTGCTGATCGCTCTTATCCAATATTGATTACAAGATATCTGCTATGCAAAAGTCTACACCGTCGCCAGACATGCTTACCTGGGAGCAATTCTTCTGAAGATATCTGATTATGTCTTCTGAAGAATTGCTCCCAGGCAAGCATGTCTGGCGATGGTGTAGACTTTTGCATAGCAGATATCTTATCATCTATATTGGAGAAAAGTGATCTACAAAAAGAATGACAGATTGGGCTCGTTTGATTTATGCACTTACTCAGGAATATTTTTTTTTGATAGGGTAATGAGTTCGGAGTTACATAACATTTTATAGGCTTGGTAGAGTCGATTTTAGATCACATGCTATGTAACTCCATGCTTACTAATTTATCAAATTGGTTGAGAAAAATACATGGAGCAACACTCGATAAAAGTGTGATGTTCAACTATTGGGACCACATCTTCAACGTGCATCAACACATTTTGACCTAAAACAAACACACCGACCCTCCATGTATCCTTTAAGGCTTCTAAAAAAATTATTCTGAAGGGCTTCTAGAATTCCACAACTTTGAAGGTAGTGTTCCTGATCGAGCTCACAAGAGACGAGTAACTCCTTACCAACTTCAAAGACGGCAAAGACCATCTTGAATACAGAATCAACAAGCTGGAGACAAGCTTGAAAATTATCAGGATTCACATACTACAGCAAGCATCTGATCTTCTCCAAGGAATGTCAAAAGCATGCTAAGTCAAGAAAACACAATCAATTAATCCATATTGCTAATGAAGTAATTATACTCTATTTTCCTTTCAATCCATATTTCAATCTTAATTATACTAGACTTGCTGAACATCATTTCAACCCTCGATACCCGTGAGGCTGCTTTGTTGGTCTTCTCCTATTTTCTACCTAGGTGATAATCTCGACCATTCAGCTCCCTAGCAAAGTGTCCATTTGCATTTTTTTTCTTTTAGAGACACAACAGATGAAATTACATTATTGGATACACTTTCATATTTGCACTTGATTCAGATTTCGCATCTGTTAAGATAATTCCATCGGCCAGATTCATTAGAAGTTACTTTCTACCATATGCCTCTTCTTTAATTAGCTCTCAAATGATATAGTCTTCCATCAACCACCCATTTTCCCTCGAAAGCATTCTCCTACCGCACCTTCTGACATATAATCATCACCCCGAGCGAGCAACCCAGCCATATAAATTTTATCCAGGGCAATAACTATATTGGTTTTCCATTCTTATTTGATGCAGTGTGAGGCTTCGAGGGCCCTCTAAGGGTCCAATGAACACTTAAATTTAAGTCCAATCACTATTGATTCTCAGTAGTGACGATAAATATTGATCCCTTCTCAAAATTTAACACGCATAAACACGAGCAACAATCGTCAGTAATTCATAACAGGGTATCTGCACCATCTTCATGAGGTCCTCAGCCTTATCAATTTCGAATCCATCAAAATTAATGGTACAATGCAGGATCTTGTTTGAATGATCAATTCCTAATCGGTTAAAAACTGTATTCACAAAAATATTGTACTTTGTGTGTGTTGTCCCAGTGACCTTATCAGTAATACATACTTAACTTCCATACATATGATAGTAGATCCATCTGCATGCACCTTATTATTTCTAGCCCATATATGGCTTAAATTGAATAAATAGATGACTAGCTAGTTGCAACATATGATACATCTGTTTATATTGTCAAACAATTGGAGACATCTGTTATGACAGTTGATCAACCTGTTGCGAAAATCAAACAGATATATACATCTGTTGTAAAAGATTGCTAGTATGTTGTATTGTAAGTTATCTAACAGAAAGAATATATTTTGCAACAGATTACCCATCTGTTAGATTTATTTTAAAGCAATTTTATTTTCTTTCTGAGATACAATAATTTATAAATAGATCCCTCCTTACAAATATGGATGATCCAGATTCGTACAAGAATATTAATATCGAGTTATTTCATGAACTTCAAAGACAGTTTGATGAATTCCAGAGAGATTTGACTGACTTCGAAGCAAGACTGCCGGATGAAAAATGTTCGATTGACAATAATAATAATAGTAGTAATACTAATTAGGTAATGTTTTTTATTTTAGGGCATGTATGTATTTTATTTTACTCCTTTTGTATATCGGATCTACCCAAGGGATTCAAAAATCTATGAACATTCATTTCATTTTGTTGTCGACTTTAAATTTTTAATTCTTATTTAGTATTTAATAATAATCATTCTGTTTATTCCTTGTTCTTAACATGTCGTCGATGGTTGGTGGTAGGTATTGAGTAGCAATTTGTGTCAACAGAGGTTAATCTGCTATGACAGATCGATCATATGTTGCACCTGACGGTTATTAATAAAAAAAGGTTATTGTTGTTATTGAGAGGGTGAAAAGAAAAAAGACACGACTTTCCGATTATTCAATATGAAAAATATTTCGTAAATAAATAATAAAGAAATAAATGATAAACACAATTTATAACCACAATTTTAATAACTGATCGTGACTTTTCACCATTTTTGTTTTTGAATTTATTTTTTAAATTATTTATTATATGATAAAATGGTTATTATTTTATTAAGGAATTTGAAAAGTTTTTTTTTTTACTTATAAAATAAAAAAGTAAGCAAATTTGGATTAATGATATGATGATAGTTATTTTTTTTAAAAAAAAGTAGATTATATGTTGCAAAAAATAAATTATCTGATGCAACATGTTAACTATTGTTGCAGCAGATGATATATCTATTGTCATAGATGATTTATCTGATGCAACCTATATCAAGTCCATAACTCAATAAAAGCGGTTCTTGGAAAGAACTAATTAATAATAATAAAATCTGAAAAGTCATGACTTATCACAATATTTCTTAATTTATTTAAGTCATTACTTTTCACATTAATAAAAAATGTAATTAATAAATGAAAGTGAACAGTTAGATTATATGTTGCAACAGATATGTTATCTGATGCAACATATTTTATATTTGTTGCAACAGATAAAATATTTGTTGGCACAGATGTGTTATCTGATGCAACATATATAGAATCTGTCACCACAACTCAATAAAAATGGTTCTCCGAAAGAACTAATTAATAATAATAACCTGAAAAGTCATGACTTATATCACAATATTTATTTTCTTAATTTAATCAAAAATGTAATTAATGTATGGAGGTGAATAGTTGCGCCTTTTTGCCTTCATTCAAATTCAATCCTCTATAAATAGGTCCCTCCTTAATTAATCGTTCATTCAAATACACTCTATTTATTTATTGCATCTCGTCTTTCATATTACACTCTAGAAGATAAGATTATGGCTAACCTAGTGTGGGACGTTGCTTTTCTGCAAGACGTCGTGAATAAACTTCGGAATCAAGTTCGTGACCTGTAATTAGAACTGGGAGGAGTTAGAGCAAGAATGCTCCACGAGATACGCAGGCTGGGGAGGGCCTTGCTACTTCCGGTTGAAGATTGGCCGGTTGGCAATGATGATGATGATAATAATAATAATTAGATTATTATTTTTCTTTTAGTCTATTATATGTATTTTTATTTGTTTTTGTTTAATAAATAAATTATGTTTGATCTTTGATGTTTTAATCCATATTTAATTTTCATTCTGTCTATTATCTTTTTAACAGACATGTCGACGATTCGACGTAAAAAGGAATAATTTAGAATCCAGTAGCAATAGCAAGATTTATCTGTTGGGTTTGTATTTGTGGCAGGGGTTGATGTGTTGTTCAAAACAGATTACTCATGTTGCAACAGATAAGAAGTTGATGTAACTGATAAATACTCTGTTTCAACAGAAGACTAATTTATTGCTTTGCTTGGCTCTGACGTTTTAATTCGTACTCCCTTCGTCTCAAATTACCCATCCCAAATTGAGATGCCACATTGATTAAAAAATAATTAATAACATGTCTAGTTTATTACTTATCTTATCTTGAGCCGGGGGTCTATCGAAAATAACCTTGCTACTTCTCCAGAGGTACTGGTATGGACTGTGTACATTTTACCCTCCCTAGACCTCACTATGTAGGAATACAATGGATTTGTTGTTGTTGTAACATGTCTAGTTTACCATAACCCACTGATCAGTTGGTGGGATAGTAGACGTATTTGAAATAACCATTGTTTGCTATTCAATTAAAATTTCATAAGAGAAGAAAGCTTTTAACGTCGGTCGGCGTATAATCCCCCTAGTAAATGATGTTTCAATTTTAGTTTGAAGAAAAAGTGATTAATGCAATGGGTAAAACATGGATTTTTTTTTAATCTTTTCTTGATTAATGAAAAAGACAAGTAAAATGAGAAATCGAATTAGGAAATTTGGGACGGATAATTAGATGTAAGGAATAATTTTGAATCCAATAGCAATAGCAAGAGTTGAAAACATATTGGTTATCTATTGGGTTTGTAGTAGGGGTTGATTTGTGTTGTTTCAAACAGATTAATCATTCGTTACAACAGATAATTAGTCCGGTGCAACAGATAAACATTCTGATGCAACAGATAATTAGTCTGGTGCAACAGATAAACATCTTGATACAAAAGATAATACGTCTGATGCAACAGATAAATCTTCTGATGCAACAGATAAACAGTCTGATGCAATAAATAAATTTTCTGATGTAATAGATTAATCATCTGATGCACCAGATGATTGATCTGTTTAAATTATGGGTACTTATGCTGGATTCATGATCGGGGTTCTATCCATTTTTGGAAAAACAAAAGTATACCCAGATGAAAAATATGAATAAAAATCATAATTTTACTTACCAAAGTCACCTATGAAGTAATGCCAAAGTGGAAAGTGATCTAGTAAACAAAATTTGACCTAAGAAATTGGTCAGATCACAGCAGTAACGCTATACCAACAACAACAAATGGTCGACAAGAAGAAGATGAAGATGATAATGAAGTAGAAGATGATGATAATGAAGCAGAAGATGATGAATAAAGAAGCAGAAACAGAAACAATGAACAACAAAAATTGCTAAGAGAGAGAAAACAAAAATGGATGAGAAGAGAGAGAAAGACGCCTTTTTTCCCTCCGTTTCTCATTATTTTAGGTATATATTAGGACCAAAGTGTAAATTTAAAAACTTATGGGTTATTTTCAAACTTTTCCAACTTTCTTAATCCATAATAAAGTAATCGTCACCTCCAACTAATAATTAAGACTTGCGTCACCTACACCTCATTTTAAAACTCTTTTGTCACCGGTGGCCCAAACCCCCAAGTAACATGTAGTAGTAGTGATAATAATATTTAAATCTATCTTCAGTTATTTGTATATCTATAATAGATAAATAAATAAATTTTAAAATTAAAATATTTTTAAATTCAAATTAATTAATATTGAAAATCCTATAATACCCCAACAAAGTTACCTATATCTAAATAATTCAAATATTTTGAATTATTTGAACATTAAAATATATTATTCTTTATTTTTGAAAAATTGCAGCTTTAAATATTTTTCTCAATTCAAATATGAAAAATAAGTTAAATAGTAAATAGGATAAGAAAGAGTAACAACTTAATCTTTTTGTAACAAAATGATATGATTTTGAATTCAAATTTCAATTTAAAAGAAATTTGAATTGAAATGAAGTTCTAGCTTCTTGACCTCTCTTATATATACTCCTAAAAATAACATGTAATGCAAGATATCTTTCATTAGTTTTATTTACTGATTTTCTTATGTTTTTCATTTTTTTTTAAAAAAATTGTGTTTTAACATTTTTGTTTTTAGTATGTAGATAAGAGCTGATCTTATTATAAGCTATTCTTCCTAATATGTTCATACATGAATTCAAGTAAATAATATTTTCATTTTGATATTATTCGTTTGCTTTAATAAAAATAAATATGTTTTCTTTTAATGGGGCTCTTGTACAAATCCATATGAAGCATGAATACCCAAACCATTGTTGGATAGTAGGATTTTGGAGATGTGGCGAGGGACAAACATATGGGGTCTGTGACATGGCTACGATGGTTGGGTGACCCTTTTCTCCTTAGTAAAAATGTTGTGAGGCTTTTCATTATGCATTAGCATGTCTGTCGTGTAAAGATCCTTCATCTGGGCACTAAGAAATTACTGGTCAACTTTGTTTATTTTTGCTCTACATTTCATCTATTCTTATTAAGTTGGAGATAAAGGTGATATGAGGGCTTTAGACCTCTCTTGAGACTCACTATACTCCAGGTCATCTTTTGAACCAGTAGGTGATGATATTTCATTACAAATTTTAGTCAAGTTATGCTTTCTAATGCAAATAAGAATATGAGTGTATGTGTACAATGTTATTATATATTATCTTTTTATCTTTATAAATTTCTCTTAAGCATTGAAGATGATTCTAGAATAGTATTACAATACATTTACATATTTACACATTTCTAAGAGGATTACATTTGTACACATTTATGTATTTCAATTGATTTATAATTTTCATGATTTTATTTGCAAATTTATATTTATATGTAATTTTTCTTTACTGATTTTGCACGTCATTTATATTGTATCAATGAGTAATATTTTGCGTTCCTTCAATATTTCTAATATTAAATTATTTTTTATTTTTATAATAATATATATAAGAGAGATTAAAAAGGTAGAATTTAATTCGATTTCAACTATCATTCAAACTCAAATAACATATCAATTTATTGAAAGAAGATAAGTTCTTCATTATTATTATTTTTTTCAAACACAATTCATATTTATCTTAAAGTATTATATTTAAATTGAAAGAATAATTTAAAATCAAATCACCTATGACATATTTCGTTATAGTAAATAATATATATATATATATATATGACAAGAAGCCATGCGGCAAGTTATTAAGAAGCCACGTGGCAATTTTTAGGACAAAGGTTAAAATTATTGTAATAATATTTTTGAATTAAGAAATTAGAGATATTTAAATTTGAAAATATTAGGTTTTTTAAAAAAATTTATCACTAAATTGAAAGAGCTCTAGATGAACTCTAACTATTCATAACTTATCCCTTTCAATATTATAAAATATATTTAAACATTAAATGATAAGAATAGGAATAAGAATAATATCTATATATAATATTTGAATTTTAAAATACATCATCCTTTTAAAAAATTAGAGGTATTTAATTTGAAAATATTAAATTTTATAAAAATTATTACCATTAACTTGAAAGAGTCCTAGATGAAATCTAACTATTCATAACTTATCTCTTTTAATATTATAAAATATATTTAAATATTAAATCTATATCTATCTATCTATCTATCTATCTATCTATCTATCTATTTATCTATCTATCTATCTATCTATCTATCTATATAGATATATAAGCAAAACATAAGCAAGACAAGATGTTACATGTCAAACTATTAAAATAGCCACGTGGCAATTTTTAAGACAATATTAAAAGATATTTTAAGAAAAATTTAAAAATATTGTAATAAAAAATTTGAATTGAATAATTAAGTATTTGAATTTGAATAAATTATCCTTTTACAAAAAAGATTTTCATTATCAACTAATAATTAAAGAGTTCTAATAGATATATACTATTTCAAACTTATCTCTTATAAAATTTAAATGTTATAAAATATATTTAAATATAATTTATTTATATATTTGGGAAAGATAAAATACTATTAAAATAATAATAATAATAATAATAATAATAACAATAGTAATAACAATAATAATAATTAGTTTTAGTAGTGTTTGCAATTGTAGTAATACAACGTACATAGTATGTAGAACTATAATA
>NC_061112.1:132088095-132102118 GCF_002878395.1 Capsicum annuum | reverse complement strand
TTTGCAATTGTAGTAATACAACGTACATAGTATGTAGAACTATAATAGTAATAATAATAATAATAATAATAATAATAATAATAATAATAATAATAATAATAATAATAATAATAATACAATAATAATAAATAAATAAATAAAAAATAGCAATAGTAGTACATACGTAAATGGTAAATAATATGATTTGATTTCAAATAATTTTTTAATTTAAATATAATATTAGAAGATGAATATGCGTTGTATTTAAAAAATTAAAGATAATGAAGGACTTATCTTCTTTCAACAAATTGTAATATTATTTGAATTTGAATGAAAGTATAAATGGAATGAAATTCTACTTAATCTATTTGAATTTGAAGTACATTATCCTTTAAAAAAATATTTTTATATAATGTGGTTTGATTTCAAATAATTCTTTTAATTCAAATATAATATTAGAATATAAATATGCATTGTATTTAAAAAATTAAAGATAATGAAGAACTTATCTTCTTTCAACAAATTGATATATTATTTGAATTTAAATAAAGATTGAAATGGAATGAAATTCTACTTCGTAATCTATTTGAGTTTGAAGTGTATTATCCTTTAAAAAAGATTTTCATTATTTAAAAATAAAAACTCAAAATTAATGAATTCTCATAGACATTTACCATTTCAAACTTAGCCTTTTTAAAATCTAAATGCTATAAAATATATTTAAATATAATATATTTACATATTAGAAAAAGATAAAAAAAAAATTACTATTAAAATATCTATATATCTATATATATATAAAAGCAAAACTAAAAGTAAGATAAGAAGCCACGTGGCAAGATATTAAAAAGCCACGTGGCAATTTTTAGGTCATAACTTAATAATATTGTAATAATAATTTATTAAAAATTTTAAAATATTTGAATTTAAAAATATATTATTTTGTAATTGAAAAAAAGATTGCATTATCTGAAAAATAGAAATTCATGGTTAAAGAGTTTTGAATGAACTTTTACTATGTCATATTTATCTCTTTAAAAATTCAAATAAATATTATAAAACCATCTAAATATAATTTATGTAAATATTAAATAAAAGTTAAAAATATAACAATAATATTAATAATAAATAATAGTAATAAAATTAGTAGTAGTAGTGGTGTGTAGTAGTAGTAGTAGGTAATAATAATAATAATAATAATAATAATAATAATAATAATAATAATAATAATAATAATTAAATAGGTAAATAGTAGTAGAGACAATACATATAATAGAAAGGGTAATAGGAGTAGTAGTATAATAATGATAAATAATAAGTAAATATTAAACTCTTATATTTCTTAAAGTTATATGTATCAAATATAATGATAAATATATTATTATTATTATTATTATTATTATTGATAAATTAAAATAATATATATTTTTGGTGTATATCTAAAACTTATCCTTACTTGCAATTATTTTAAAATTTAAAATATAAATTAGAATTTATTAATTAAATTCAACATATATCTACTAGAAATACCTTTATATATTTAAGCTATCAATTGATTTTTATAAAAAAAAATTATCAATAACAACAAAAAAAGAATGAATGAAAGATAGAAAAGAAAATAAAAGAACTTAAAAAAAGCATGAAAAAATAGTAAACTACTAAAAGATAATTAAGAGATTGTTAATTTTAAATTAAAATAATTACAAAATAAAACTACATAGAAAATAGTTAGTTGTCATACTAGAGTGTTCTAATTGGACTATTATTGTTTAACTAATCATGTAAGATGTTCTCTATTCTATCATTTTTTTTAAATTTCAATTGGAGATACAATATCTTCAAAATGATAAAATAATATTTTTTTAAAAAGTAATATTAAATATATTTATTTCATATCTTGAATATCTATATCTTTATCTTCTTTATTAATAATGAGTTAAAAGATTAGAAATATTTAAATTTGAAAATATATTATCCCTTATTAGAAAAATGATTTTCATTACCTTAAAAATCAAAACTCGTGGTTAAAGAGTTTTAAATGAACTTTTACTCTTTCATGTATTTATCTTTTTAAAAATTAAAATTAATATATAAAACTATCTAAATAAAATTTATTTAAATAAAAAAAAGATAAAAATATATTAATAATACAAATAATAAATAATAAACAGCAAAAGTAGTAGTGCGTGGTGCGTAGTATGTGTAATAATAATAATAATTAATTAAATAAATAGTAATAATAGTAGTAGTAGTAGTAGGATATTGGTTGGGATAAATATAAATTTTAAAAAATAGAGGAGAAAAATCTTATAAATATTATTATAATTTAATAATTTACAATTAAATATAAATAAAAATTCCTCCAATTATCCCACTTATAAAGATTATTATTAAATTTAAGTTAAAATTAGTTGTTGATTGTGAATTCTCCTTTTATATAGCAACTATAGGATTTTGCTTCTCTATTTTTTAAAATTTATATTTATTCCAATCAATATCCTAATCAGTTAGTTTTTTGAAGTTAAATTTAAATAAAATTCAAATTTGAATGAAGTTTTTTAAACTTTTTTTTAAAGTAATATAAGTAATATGATTTAACATGATCGAACAAGATATTTTAATATAAAATAATTACAAATAATATTTTAATATTATCTGCGCATCGCGTGGGTACGTATACTAGTTTGCTTAAAGTCAAAACAATGCTCACATCTAATTAGGAAATTCATTCTTCCAGCAAAACCCATTAAAAAAGTGATGCCTTTATTTTATTTTATTATTTTATTTTATAGTCACCGACAAAACTCAGTAATTATTTTTACTAAATTTATCATTTTAAATGAATATTGCTTTAGTTTATTATTCAAAATAAATAGCATTTCGAATAGATAAATTGTTATGAATTTACAAAAATTAAATAAATATTTTTTCTTTTTTAATATTAAACAAATTCTAGACATGTTTGAGATGTTCGTTTCAATTGAGAATGCAGCGTACGTATCTTTCTGAAATATTTAAAATTTCAAGGATGCAAAATGAATTTTGACAAATATTTTTTTTTTTCTAAAATTAATTTTCACATGATTTATTTAATATAAGATAATAGAAAAATTTTCGGTATGATAAAAATGAGCGATTTTAGGTCTTAACATAATTTATTAAAATAATTTAAGACAATATAAGTCAATAAAAGCGACCGTGCTTGAACCACGGGATTCGAGGGGTGCCTCATACCTTCCCCTCGGTCAACAAATTTCTTATCCGGTCTTCTGTTTTTGCAAACTATAACAAAGAGTCATTTCCTTTTGATTAGGGATTCAAAAAGGTGACTTGGAACACCATAACTCAATTCCAACTGGCGACTCTTTTAATAAACTAATCCTTATTCAAAACCGTCACTTTAATTGAAAAAATCCTTTGACTCGACCCTAGAGTGGAAAAGAGGTGCGACACCAATTTCTTTTATTTTTTTCAACATAAGGGGCTTCATGCAAGAAATTGCAAAGTAGTATTATAAAATGGGCTTTCTATAACCAAACTGACAGAGCATGAGCTATTATGCTTTGGGGAAAAGATTAATATTCAAGTGATTACCTCTCAAATTAAACTATTCTATAGGTAACATTGTGCACTAAAGCTCTCGTTATGCGATGGGTTCGAAGAAAGGTCAGACCACAAGGATCTACTGTACGCAACCTTATTGATCTATTGTACGCAACTTTATCGTTTCCACAGCTGGAACCCGTGAACTCTTAGTCGCACGACAACAATTATTTCTATTTTATAGTAGTTAAGAATTTGTTCATTTGTACACTTTTTTCTCATGATGTACTAGACTCAAAGTCAAATTCTTGAATAAATATAGAGATAAGATTATATATAGATGGGTTTAGCTAGGCGTGGCACGGTCTGGTATGGTGTTGTATTTGAAACTTCTTTCCCTCTATGTATAAGATAACTAGCATCGTCAAGTGCTTACGTATCAACATTATTTATTTTATTCTGAGATTTCCAGATGAGCCAACATTAAGGTAAGAGGAACTTACTAACTTGATGAGCCAGCATTAAGAGGAAAAGATTTTGCAAAGCTGTGAGGATTAGACTTAAACTCTCTTTGTTTATGTTCTTCAACCAGAATTGCAAATGCCTGTGCCATGGAGGGCAAAGGATTCATCATAAGTATACTGCCTCAGATTATAGTGTAGACCTCGTTAAGACCCATGAGAAATTGTCTATTTTGCTCGTCCTCATGTATAGTCTCCTTAGCTCCACAACTACACACAACTGCATTGACCCTTAACACACAAGGTTCTTAGCTCCTCCCCAAAGTTTCTTCATCCTAGAGTAATATGTAGTGATATCTAATGTTCCTTGACTGAGATCATTGATCTTCTTCTGTATTTGGTAGGATTTTGCTCCATTTGTCTGATCGTACCGATCTTCTATCTCACTCCATAATTCCAGGGAATCAAACACATATTCTACACTATCGGAGATATCTTTGTTTAACGAGTTTAGAATCCAAGATGGGACCATAGCGTCACAGCATTCCCATTGTCGATAATTAGGAGATGTTGGTGACGGTTTCTCACACCTCGCCATTGATAAACACTAATTTGTTCTTCACTGAGAGGGATTGGAGCACACCTCTCCTCCATGATCGATAACCAACACCATCAAAAAGAGCAGGTACTAGAGACGCACCTGCGCTATCAGAAGGATGTATATACAATGGGTTCCCCACATCGATTGTTCTAGGAGCTGATGTGTCCTGATCTACTACCTCTATAATACTGAATAAGATGTGAATTGCACAAAACTGGAAATTTGAGCCCAAAAAAACTGTCAAAGAACGAACTTGAATTGTTGGTGAGCTAAGCAAAATGAGAAGAGATCATAACCTTCACGATGAAGGAGAAACAAAGTATGCAGAAAATCAAAGGAAATTGAAACTTCAACTCAATGAGAATGAACTTGAAAATTCAAAGAGAAGAACCATTATGTCTCTGATACCATGACAATTCTATGAATTGAGCTTAGATTGAAGCTTTGCGATCACCATTAATGGAGAAATCAGTAGCTATAATAGATTGAGCAACGAAGAGAGATGAACTTAGCGAGAAGAAACTCCTATGGTTTTCACATATGCTAAGCTGAGAGTAAATCTGTATAGTGCACATCATTATAGAAGAGAAAAGGAAATCCTAACTAACTTCTAGTGCACAACTGTCAATAATTAAAATATCTTCTCCACTCCAACTAACTGCTGCAACTACTCTAACTAACACTACTGATGCAACTAATAATCTCAATAGTTTTAAATGTTTTTAGGAAAAAAAAAAGTAATAGGAATAACATCGTTATATTGAGAGTTTTGAAGGACAAAATAAAAATACGTGAAAGCTTTAGTCATCTTATTAAGTAATTTTTGCACATTTTCTATTTTTAGTGTTAGAGTTGTGAACCGAATTTTGTTGATGGGCCTTTATGTTCTTGGGCCTAGGACCTATTTGTACGCACGTAATATATAAGTGCAATTTAGTGGGTTTTTTTATTATTCAGAAAATTCAACATTCTCCATATTGTACTCTCTTTCCATTATAGTGAAACCTCCTGTACCTCTACCCGTTATTTTTCTCGTAAGGGTTTCCACATAAATCTGTGTGTTATTCTTGTTTTTCTTTTACTTGTGGTTTTCTTATTCTATCCGAATCCTAACAAACTGGTATCAGAGTCTGTTCGATTGATTTCTCGGGGATGGCAACCTTGAAGTATGATATTCCACTGTTGGATCGCAACACCAATTTTTTGTTATGGTAGGTTAAGATGCGGGCTGTGCTCGCGCAGATGAATTTGGATGATGCTCTATTAGGGTTTGATAAGATGCCCTTATCATGGACGGACGAGGACAAACAGCGTAAGGATCGGAAGGCTCTATCTCAGATCCACCTTCATTTATCCAATCAGATTCTATAGGATGTTTTGAAGGAAACCACTGCTGCTGCATTGTGGTTGAAATTGGAATCGTTGTGTATGATGAAGAGCCTGACAAGTAAGTTGCATCTCAAACAACGACTTTATTCCTATCGTATATCTGAGGGTGCGTCTTTGGAAGATCACCTATCTGTCTTTATAGAAATCGTCTCTGATTTAGAGACTTTGGAGGTTAAGTAGATGAGAAAGATTTAGGGTTGATTCTATTGTGTTCGCTGCCTGCATCATACACGACCTTTAGGGATATGATTTTATATAGTCGTGATACCCTGACCATAGATGAAGTCTATAATGCATTGTTCTCTAAGGAGAAGATGAAGCATTTTATGAATGGGTCAGAGACTCAAGGAGATGGTCTCCTTATTCGAGGAAGGAATTATGAGAGGAACTCTGGGGGTGATGATAGAAACATATCAAAATCCAGAAACAAAAACAAAATCTATAACTCCTACAAAAATAAGGGCCACATCAAATTCGAGTGTTGGAAGTTACAGAATAGAGAGAAAAGAGAAACTCCAAAATAGAAGGAAACCAACTAGAGAAGTTCGGTAAAGCTAGTTTTTTTGAAGATTGCGGTAGTGATGGAGAACTCTTAGTTATTTCTGATGGTAACTCCAAACCCTATGAGGATTGGATTCTTGATTCAGCTTGCATGTTTCATATGTGTCGCAATTGGGATTGGTTTACAACATATGAAGCAGTCTCTAAAGGTGTTGTGTTGATAGGAAATAACACACCTTACAAGATAGCTGGTATTGTAACAATCAGAATTAAGATGTTTTATGGGGTTGTGAGGACACTTGGTGATGTGCGGTATGTCCCAGACCTGAAGAGAAATATTATTTTATTGAGAACTCTTGATCCGAATGGATATAGGTATACTAGTGAAGGTGGAGTCTTAAAGGTTAATAAAGGTGCTCTTGTTGTTATGAAGGGAAAGAAAAAGTCTGCAAATTTGTATGTCTTGCAGGGCTCTATGGTTACAGGTGATGCCGCAATTTCTACCTCCTCTCTATCAGAAAGTGACGTAGCTAAACTTTGGCATATGCACCTGGGGCATATGAGTGAAAACGGGATGATTGAACTAAGAAGGATAGGGCTTCTTGATGGGGCAGAGTATTACCAAATTAGAGTTCTGTAAGCATTGCATTTTTGGGAAGTAGAAGAGAGTCAGATTCACTAAAGGCATCCACTCAACTAAAGGCACACTTGATTACATTCATTCTGATCTTGGGGTCCTTCTAGAGTACCTTCTAGAGGAGGTGCAAATTATTTGTTGACTATTATTGATGAATATTCCAGAAAAGTTTGGGTGTTCTTCCTGAAGCAAAAGAATGATGTGTTGCCTACTTTCAAGAAGTGGAAGATTATGATTGAAAACAAACAGGGAAGCAGGTAAAATTCCTTCAGACTGATAATGGTTTAGAGTTTTGTTCAAATGAATTTAATGCTCTATACAAGTCAAAAGGAATTGTGAGAAATTTGATAGTTCGTCATACTCCGCAGCAGTATGATGAGTCTAAATGACTAAATAGGACTATAATAGAGAAGGTGCGTTGTATGCTCTCTAATGCTGGTTTACCCAAGTCTTTTTGGGCTGAATCTGCTTCCACAACTTGTCTTCTTATTAACCGCTCTCCCTCAGTCGCGATTGATAAAAACAGTCCATAAGAGGTATGGTCTGGTACTCTTGTTAGTTATTCTGATTTGAGGATATTTGGATGTCCTGTGTATACTCATGTTGATAATGGAAAGTTGGAGCCTAGATATGTCAAATATTTATTTATGGGTTATAAGCCTGGTGTTAAAGGTTATAAGCTTTGGTGTCCAGAAAGCAGAAAGGTTATAATTAGCAGGGATGTTGTGTTTGATGAAACTGCCATGCTTTGGGCTTCCTCCGAATCTAGTGCTTCACCCTCAGATGAGCTTAGTGACATGAATTAGCAAAAGTCAAGCACCCATGTTGAATTTTAGATTGGAGTAGAGTCTACTCTAGTGGCTACCTCTCAGTCTAGCTCAGAGATACAGAGTGATACTTATTCTTCTTCACCACCAGTGGTGCCATAATATTCTATTGCTAAAGATAGCCTAGAAAAGATATTAGACCTCCTCAAAAGTATGCTGAAGCTGATTTGGTTGCTTATGCATTGAGTTTAGAAAAAGGTATTGATTTCGGTGAAGATCCTTCTTCTTACTCAGAGGCAGTTAGTTGTGATGATTCCGGTCAATGGATGATTGCTATGCAGGAGGAGATGAAATCACGTTATAAGAATGACACATAGGATCTAGTGAGATTGCCTTAAGATAAGAAACCTATCTGTTGTAAATGGGTATTCAAAAAAAAGAAGGAACATCAGGAGTTGAAAATGCTAGGTACAAAGCAAGACTAGTTTCTAAAGGTTACAATTAGGTTCTAGGTATTGACTTCACAGATGTGTTTTCTCCAATTGTAAAACATAGTTCAATTTGAGCCTTGCTTGGTATTGTGGCCATGCATAATCTTGAGCTTGAGCAGTTGGATGTCAAAACTATATTCTTACATGGAGAACTTGATGAGGACATATATATGCAACAACCAAAGGCTTTGTAGTCTTAGGAAAGAAGGACTATGTATGCTTGCTGAAAAAGTCTCTTTATGGCTTAAAGCAGTCACCCATGCAGTGTTATAAGAGGGTTGACTCTTTTATGACCTCTCATATATTTCAAAGAAGAAGCTATGATAGTTTTGTCTACTTCAAGGAGGTAAGTGATGGTTCATTCGTGTATCTTCTCTTATATGTTGATGATATATTGATTGCAACAAAGGATATGAGAGAGATAATAAAAGTCAAAGCCTAGCTCAATAAGGAGTTTGATATGAAGGATCTAGGAGCAACAAAGAAGATTCTTGGAATAGAGATTCTTAGGGATAGAAAGAATTGTAAGTTATACTTGAGTTAGAAAAGATATATTGAAAAAGTGCTTCAAAGGTTCAATATGCAAAATGCTAAGCCTGTTAGTACTCTATTGGCAGCTTGTTGTAAAGTAAGAGAACATGTTTGTAGTTTTGATGATTGACAAATAAGAACCTGATTTACTATTTGTTGTCTTTTGTATGTTGTATCCTGTGAACCACGTCCCTAAAAGTTGTGAACTAGGTCCCAGAGCAAGTGAAGTAAATACACAAGGAAATCAAGTGCAAATAAGAAAGATTGGAGCCATGAAATAAAGAAGAAAATCAACAAAAGATCAAACAAGGAAAGAAAGAAGCAAAGAACGAATGAAATAAAGGAGCAAAGAAGGAAAGACATAAAAAAGCAGAAATTGAGTCTAAAGAGGATTCAAAAGTTTCCTTATATGATGCAATCTCCTTATAAGGAAAGGAATCACTTAATTCCTTATAGGAAACCATGTTCCATTTGGAGAAGGAATCCCAGTCCGTGATATTCTAGGATATGATGAATCTCCAGCATATATATGGCATGAAGATCATTGAGAGCCTCACCTATTACTTATCCATGAAATATATCATCTTGAGAGCAATAGCCATCAAAGCAAAAACTGAAGGAAATCACCACAGCAAAACAGAAACCTGGTTCACAGTTTCTGTTCGAGTTTTCATTACTTAAAGCTGAAGTTTAAGAAGTTTAAGGATAGAGTTAGTAGTCTTTGTTGAGTTCATCAGTTGGTATCAGAGCGGGTATTTTCAAATAAATTCTAACACCTTGAAAAGGAACCAGATGGCTGCCCACCAACATCTCAGGAAGGTGATTCACAAATTAGACCACCCCTCTTTAACGAACAATATTATGGGTGGTGGATGAATAGGATGATGGACTTCATTATTGGAGAAAATCATGATCTCTGGAATATTGTTTTGGATGGACCAACAATCCTAATGAAGCTTGGTAAAGATGGAAAGACACGGGTTCCTAAAGAGAGATTGGAATTTGATGATAATGACAAGATAAATGTTCAAAACAATGCAAAGGCCAAAAAATTCCGAATCTATGGTATTGTCCCTGATGAGTACAATAGGATATCCTTGTGTACCACTACAAAGTAAATTTGGGACACTTTGCAAACAATTCATGAATGTACTAGTCAAGTAAAGAAGTCTAAGATTGATGTACTAAACAGAAAATATGAATTATTTAGGATGAAGGAAGGAGAGACCATTCAGGAGATGCATACCAGATTCACATCAATCATTAATGAGATTTACTCTCTAGGTGAAGTTGTTCCTAATGGTAAGGCTGTTCAAAAATTGCTCAGTGTGTTGCCGGAGTCATGGGAATGTAAGGTTGAAGCTATCCCCGAGGCTCATAACTTGGACACATTAACCATGGATGAGCTCATCGGAAACTTAAAAACGTATAAGATTAAGAAAAATCAAGAACGTGAAATTATTGGGGTCACAAAGGAAAATAGTTTTTTTCTAAAAGATGCTGAAAAGGTAGATTTTGAATATGAGAATTTGGCACCCATGACTACAAGATTTCAAAAGGTGTTGAGGAAACGCCTGAATTCACAAAATAGGAACCAGGTTTCGAGAAATTATGAAAGGAAAAATCATGATGAAGTGTGTCACAAGTATGGCAGTCCTGAACACTTCATCAAATTTTGTCCTTTATGAACAGTGGAGCACAAGAAAAATAATCAACAAAAGAATGACCTGGTTCTTCCATCACACAGAATGATGAAAAAAATGTAAAGCTGATGTTGCTGTTAAAAGGGCTCTTGCTAAAATGGAAAACTCTTCTGATGAATTTCAAGATGAAGAACCACAAAATCGGTCATTACTGGCTATGGTGGAATCCGATGATGAGGACACTCTAGCACTTGTTACAATTGCTTATTCAGATGGTGAACAAATGAAGAAAATTCCAAAGAGGCCATACTTTCACACACGACAAGTTCAAACTCAGGCGATACTGAACAAGGAGAATCTGAGGTATGTTTTCTTGATCTTAAACCTGAACTCAAAAAATTTTCTAAACGAAAACTTGAAAATTTGGCTTATGTTCTTATTATGCCTATTATTCTGCTTGTTCTGACAAAAATAAGCTTATGAGTGATTATGCATCTTTAAGAATGGACTATCAAATTCTTGATGAAGAAAACTGTTCCTTGAAAAACTCTTTAAAGGAATTTTCTTCTAAAGGAGAATGCCAAGCAACTACTTTTCAACAATCTTTAGAATATGACATCAAGAAATTGACTATAAATCTTCAAGATCTTACTAAAAAAAATAGGTTGCTGCAGGAAAATCTTACAAGGACTAAAGATAAGTTAGAACACAATAAAAAGTGGACCAGGTCCTCAACACTGTTAACTCAAATTATGGATAGTCAAACCATCACTAGACATGGGATTTGTTTTAAACCTGAAGAACACAAGTCCTCACAAGGTAACCCTACTACATTAAAATTTTGTACTCACTGTGGAAAGGAAGGACATCCTAGAAATCAATGTCAAGGTCAAATTCAAGCAAATCATAAAAATATTAATTTTGTCAAAAAGAGACCTGGTTCAAAGATAATCTGTGTACCCAAGATGAATCCTTAACTAGTGTTTTAGGGGAAGGTGAAAGGAAAATACCAATCAAGATAGCTGAATAATACATGCTTTGGACACATGATCGAAATGCGAGAAAGTTTCCTCTCACTCACGTATTTCCAAGGTTACAAATTAGTCCTTGGTAAGAAAAAAAAGGATTGAGACATAACTTGCTAGCATCTCTTAGATGCATGACAAAACAAAGCACTTAAATTCTGAAACTTGGTTCTAAATGAAAGTGTTATGAATGTCATGGTTCATGAGTTTCCCAATGCTAAATTCAGTGAAGCAATTCTCAGAGTGATAAAAAATTAAGAAGAACGTTAGAATGTGCTAACTTCAATATTGAAGGTTCGCTTACAATAATCGGGAAAATTATGCAACAGGAACCTAGTTTGTTTAATTTTGCAGAAAGATGATGAAACAATTAGTCTTGTTATTAGCAATCTTGATGATCGTGATATTAAAGATCTAGTTGACAATTATAGATTTGGTATTGCTGGAGATGATTATGAGGATATGAAAGTTGATGTTCTTGTTGTTGTCTTGGACGAGACATGTTTCTTTGTGATTAAATCTTGTAGTCTTTTATTGTTTGGAGTGTTTCTAGTGTTGGTTTCTTTCTCACCAACACTAAAAAGTGTCCAAATAAAAGCTTGAACTTGAAATTGTTGATGTTGTTAATGTGAACAAAGTGTGGCTGATTTGATGTTGTTGTCATTCTAAGCCTTGACCATGTTGAAGGCCTTGTTGTTGTGGAGTTGGACGTTGGAATTTGTTGTTGTTCTTGGAGAATGTTGTTGTTGTTCTTGGTGTTGTTAGTGTGTTCTTGTTGTTCTTCACCCTTTTCATCTTTTTGTTAAAACAAAAAGTGAAGATTAGATCCACAAAAGGTGAAAGACCAAATTGTAGTACTTGTTGGTGAAAGACTTGATCACATCACGCAAAAGACTTGACAACCACTTTCCACCTACTTTCCTTGATTTAAGGACCTTGTTTTAAGAAGAAAGTACCAAGAAGGTCAAGTCTTATTTTGAACTTGAAAATGAAGATCCAAGACCAAATTTCCCTCCATTAACCAAATACACCATTTCCAAATTGTATATTGGTCAAGACTTGAAATTGGAAGGTAAAATTTTTACAAAACCAAGGCCAATAGTGGACTGCCACATCACTAAATTACTATTCACACAATATTTTTAGTTCAACTTTTAGATTTCTTAGTTTCATTTTATTGTTTCTTAGTTTTGTTTGTTGGTTTGAACAGTAATTGACGACCTAGTAATCTCCTACTAGCTTGTTAGTTAGTTTTTATGCCCATTTATTCGTGTTAGCGTTATTTTGTGCTTTTCTTATTTTTGAATCGTAGAATTTCTTGGTTCAAGTTCGGACATTATTTCCTTGAGTCTTCAAACAAAGAATCCATTTCGACCAAGGAGTAGACTCACCCCTCGACTCATCACAAACTATAAGCCGACTTGCAATACTTATGAATCCAATTATGAAATGATGAAGTGTGTGAGAGTGTGGTGAAGTTGTTTCTATCACGACCCGAACCGGGGCCTAGCCATGACGAGCATTTCGAACCATGGAGGCTCGAAACACCCCTATCTGTCTGGAAATCATGCACCTAATTCATATGATCAAAGTAATGCAGAAAAACACAACAATTCGAAAACATGGTCATAAATATGAAAAGAAACAATAACGGGGAGATAAGGTTCCCTCAACATCAATTAACCTCTAAACAATTGTCTGCGAAAATCTCTAACAAATGAATGAGTCAAGTAACCGTATATAAACTGGGACAAGGCCCCCAGTAGACCCTAAAACTGAATATAAGATAAAAGGACTGCAGGATATAAGACTTTCCGAAATACAGAAGGCTCACCACTTATTTCTACAGCCCAATCTACTAATTCTCTTGACCCCTAGACTGGGCCTCTGAACCTGAGAGGTTGGAGAGGGGAGGGGGTCAGAACAAAAGTACTAGTATGCAGAGATATCAAGACCAAACATAATATTTTTTTACAATGCATAGTTGAGAGCCATTATAAAGCAATTTTGTATCAAATCATTTGAAAACACATGGGTGTAATGCAATAGTTTCTCAACAACAATGAAATGTAACTGAGCTAGGTGGAATACCCTACATAATTTACACGAACTGTCAAACCTCGGTTGATGCCGAGATTAGAATATAAGTGAGGGAGAGACACACAAGATCACATAACATGGTGTCTCGACCCAATGGTAGTGCCCAATATCACTTAGCCCGGGCTCCTACCTATAGTCCCAATTTGGGAATAACATGAATTCAAGTACACAAGATCACTTAGCCTGGTACCAATATTCTATGTCGGCAAACACGTTTTCCATCAATGAGCCCTTGTGTCTCAAACGCCTTTTTCGGGCATACACCTTTCTCATGTAAAATCAATGCATTCAAATTTCATCTTATTCAATCACATATCATATTCTAAAGGGTATCGTCATACCCAAATTGCAAGTC
>NC_061112.1:132085413-132087995 GCF_002878395.1 Capsicum annuum | reverse complement strand
TCTTAGAGTAAGTTTTTTTTGTTTCGTTTGGATAATTTTGTTTCTAGTTCAATGTTACCGATGGCCTAAAATCTGCTATATTAACTAGATAATGGTCTGCCCTCTAATTCTTTTGACCCGTAAAGTCCATGGAATAGTGGGTGAATGTCCATGGTAATATTGGTGATCCTACAAACCTTCAAGGATCTTTTCTTTGACCATCGAAAGTTCATTTAGAGTTGGTCAAAGAGGGAATGATCCAGAGTTTGCAGTATATCCACCTTGAAGATTGCAAAGAGTGTGCATCTTTGTATGCTAATTGTGTAAAATATGGTCTATCCCTTCATCATAATTAAGATTACTTAGGCATTTTAAATCCGCCGAATTATATGTTGCCATAGAAAAGGTCCGGTTCTTCCTGCTTATTTTTCTTTCTGTTTTGGATTACTATACACTGCCCCAGTATGCTTGCAAACATAACTTCCTTCTCTTTATTTGATTTGCTACTTGTTCCCTTTTCTGGTTTGTTTTGGAGTTGTCAACAATGTCAAATTTTCCTTTCTCTTTTAGATGTCAACTTTGATCTTGCTTATATTTGTCTGTTTGTATGTTTCTCTTGATTAGTAATGTTGGACTTATGTTCAAATGTCATTTAAGTTCAATAATAGTCTCTCGTCTTATACATTTGCAAGAAGTAAAGTTTCTAAGTTCATTTTTGTGTCGCTTAGGATGGTCGTTCATTAATATTTCTTTACCTTAGCCTAATTTTGGTTCTAGGTCTAAAAGTCTTAAAAGTTTTTTATTTACTGATATTAAGCCATGTTTTCCACTTATTTCCTGATACATGTATTTGAAATATATGTTTTAGTCAGGTGAACTTAAATGATGCCTTCTCGGAAAAAAAGAGTGAAAAGGAATTAGTAAACCAATATGATCTCTTTTACGTAAATCATGTTAATATTATTTTCATTTTTCATAAAAAATATTCTTTAAGTCATGTCATTGTTCATGCATTAGGTATTAACATTAGCACATGTGCTAATTACTTCACTTTTCTTTTGCATGTGAATACGGCCGAGTCCCACATGGACTCCTTTTCCTATGCATGTCTATTGTGGGCCATCGAGGCCCAATAACTCCGAGTCGATTTTGAAAGACTAAGCTCAAAGGAAAATCTAAAACTGTATCGCATGTGGATACAAGAAGATAAAAGAAGAAGGGAAATGGGTTAAAGTTCCATTCTTGAAGCGGCAACGAAACCCGAGCCTCATTTTTTTTTATTTATTTGTGGTTGTTTATTTATTGTTGTTGTTTTATTATTGTTTCATTTATTTAGGCCTCAAAGACAAAGTTGTATTTAATACAAATGGAGCAACATTCGAGCCAAAGGCTCGAAAATTAGATTAGGACAAGTGAAATGGGTCGGAATCCCAACTAGACTAGGACAGGTCTCGTTGATTTAGGCTCAATGGCCTAAATCTTTTACTTTTTCCTCCCTCCCCCCTTTATGTGTTTATTTGATTATTAGTTTTGATTAGACTTAGTTAAAATCCCTACTAAGTTGCCTAAATCTATTTTACACAAGTATTTCAACAAATTAATCTTTTCAGAAGTTAATCAAAAGATGTTTTCAAACAGTTTGGATAATCGCAAGTTAGCAGACGTTTTAGGTACCTAACACCTTCCTAAAACGTTAATAGGAACTGCTTATTCAGAATATCTTAACTTAAATGATTTTTTTGTTTTGGATCATTTGAAGAAACTCTCTAAAAGTTTCTTAATTCTTTTTTAAAATTAAGTGGCAATTCTCTTCTCAAAAAGTTAAAATTTCCGCAAAACAAGTATTGTCTGAGCAAAGGAATTAACTCATCAACAGGCCCAAGATATTGTGACTGGAAAAATAATTCCACTTGCCTTTCAACACCCCCATTTTTAATAACTAACCTAATGAACAAATTTTCAGGGAGCTGGTATGATATGTTTTCCCATTTTTGGAGTAGATCTCGGCTGCTATTTAACTTCCTATGGATCGAGAAAATCGTTACCTTTTTAGGGACATGAACCAATTTGATTTTCCATGCTAGAATAACACCGAAACTTGCTCCTCCACCTCCTCTTACCACCCAAAACAAATCTTCATTCATCTCTCTGTCAAGAATATTTCCATTGACATCCATCACACATGCATCTACAACGTTATCAGCTGCTAGACCAAATTTGCTCGTCAATGCGCCGAGCCCACCGCCACTGATGAGTCCACCAGTGCCAACACTAAAACAGACACTGCCTGGAAATCCATGAACTTTACTACTCTTGGCAATTGCATAGTAAAGCTCGCCGAGGGTCGCCCCTGCTCGAACCCAGGCTGTTTCTTCATTTAAATCAAGTCTTGATTTCGTTAAGGTTGCTTAAATCAGGCATAACATAGGGGGATTCAGAGCGGAAAGATATGCCTTCATAGTCGTGACCACCACTTTTGATCTTGTTTTGTTGGCCTATTTTTTTACTACAAAGAATGACAGGCCTGATTTCGGTTTCTGTTCTGGGGGAGGCAAAGAAAATGGGATGTGAAGAATTCCACCATCTTGGGTTTTTCTGAGCAT
>NC_061112.1:132045627-132085313 GCF_002878395.1 Capsicum annuum | reverse complement strand
CTTTAGTCTGTTTTGCAAATGCTTTGAATTTTGATTGCTTCTTTCTTTCTTGAGTTTTCTTTGTTCCTGTTTGATTCATGGACAAACTTAACTTTAGTTACGGTAGTTTGGAATAGTTCCTTCAGTTCTAATCAATGTTGCAGCTTCCTTGTTTTCTTTGGGTCAATAGAAATCATCTTCTAAGCATTCCTGGACTTTAATTAGCAAAATTGTAGTTGTAGACCTAGAAAAGGGTATTTGGATGTTCAAGTTACTGACTTGTCGATAAAGGATAAAATCAACTTTAAACAACCAAAAATCCGGTATTTTACAATGTTCTATTCACCTATTTTGCTCTAGTTTAGTCAAGTAGAATCGCCTCGATCTATTTGAATGCAGTAGATGTGTAACTGTCCTTAGGATATTTAGCTTCTCTGTTACAAAATTTTCCCCTTTTCTCTTGATTTTGGTATGTTTTATTTTCTTTGTCGTTATGGTTATTTTTCTGAAAACTCACATGTGGTAGAAAATATAGCGTGCCTAGACTGGTCTATCATCATTGTGAGTTAAAAGATGCATTTTTAGATGTGATGTATATGATGTAACTTGAAACTTTGATTTAGTATAACCTTTTCTCTTTTTTAAAATCCTACATCATACCTATTGACTTATTTTCTAATTTGTTTTGTTAGAACTATTACCTATTAGTTGAAATGTTTAATGCTAATTCGCTATATGGCATCCCTTTCTTGACAATGTGCTGATGGTTTAAGAATATGCGTCTTGGACCTGATATGGTAATTGAGGGGATCTTCTCTTTGTAATACATGCCGCTGCTTACGCATATTAAGTCACCATGATGTTTCAATTGGTTTAAAGTGTGTCATTTCTACATATTCATTGATCATTCCATTTTAATTAGGAGGATGGTACACATTTTTCTGTGTCTTTATGATCTATTTAGAATGAATACTGGAGTGTAAAACCCACCTCTTTGCCAATACTCTTCTTTGTTTAATGAATGACATTTTTTTTATATTCAATCTGCTTTTGGCCATCTGTTAGTTATCATATTGTGATTCTCTTTATATTTTTCCTGGGTCGAGTATGTATTATTTAAGATTCATATTACGCTGCCACTTTTAATTAAATCCGCAGTAATCTTTGTCCATTTTTTTCCTCTCTTTGATGGGTTATGTGTTAACTGATTTTAGCTCCTTTCTTTTTTCGCGATGGGTCATGGATTAATCTTATTTCTTGTTTCCTTTCGTTAATCATGTGCTTATGTTCTTTATTCTTCTTGTTTTTTTTTGCATGAATGAGTCCAAACGGACTCTTTGCATTCCGCAATGGGCTAGTGGGGCCATCTTCCTAGTCAATTCCTAGAGAAAGCCTAAACAAATTACATGGCGTATAAGAACGAGGAGTTGAGAGAAGGAAATAGATCAAAGGCCTATGTTTGAAGCCGCTACGAGACAAAAGTCTCATTTATTATTTCATTCTTGTTTAATTATTATTGTCTTTATTTATTTATTTTGTTTATTTATTTTATTCATTCATTTGGGCCACGAAGCCAAGGTTCTATCTAATACAGGTGGAGAAAGATTCGAGCCAAAGGCTCGACAATTAGATTAGGACAGGTGAAATGGGTTGAAAGCCCATTTAAACTAGGACAGGTCTCATTGATTTGGGCCGATGGCCTAAATCCCTTACTTCCTCCCTTTCCCTCTCTTCTTTATGTTTTTTTTCCTTATGTGCTTGGAGAACCTAGTTAAATCCTTTGTTAAGTCGCTAAAAACTAGTTTTGCATAAACACCAAAATATTTCCAAAATCACTCTCTTTTCAAAATATCAATCACTTTTCGACAAAATTAATCTTTTCGAAGTTAATCAAAAGATGATTTTCAAGCAATCTGAATAACCGCAAGTTAGCAGACGTTTTAGGTGCCTAACAGCTTCCTAAAACGTTAATAGGAACCTCTTATCTAGAATCTCTAAATTAATGCAATTTTTCTGTTTTGAATCGGTTGAAGTAACTCTCTAAAGGTTTCTTAATTCCTTTTCAAAATTAAGTGGCGACTCTCTTTCAAAAGTCAAAATTTCCGCAAAACAATAATAAAAAATGCGGAAATATAAATCCTATTCTAAACAAATCCTAGACTAATGCTCTACCCGATGCCTCGGGTTTTCCTTACGAACGTCCTCTGAGTACAAGATACCCCGGGGCATTCCCCGATGAATATTACATAAGATCTCGGGGCATTCCTCCGCTAAATAAATTCATCTTTCAGTGCCAGAAAACCCAAACTATTCAATAGAACTTCAAACATTCAACAAAATTTCAAATATTTGACCAAGCACTTAATCCTAAATTTTTGCCTATCCGAACCTATATTTACCTATCCATTTCAACATAATCCTATCGAGTTGACAAACTTGATATTTATTTTGAATTAAACAGAGAAACAATAGATCAAAGTTAACCCAAATGCATATTACCAAAGTTGCAATTCCCATCCCTAATTTCATGCTCAATCACACGCTTAATTCATTCTTCGATTAGCGATTCAATTTTCTCTTCAAAATCCAAAACCAACATCAACCGTACACACAAAAAATATTCAAGCATGACATCCACACAAAGACATTCATCTACAAAAATAATCGAGATTCAAGATAAAGATAGAGAACAAGAGAAGAAATGGACCTCAAATTTTTCTTTTATGAATGTTATCCTATTGAAAAAAAGAGAATCCACGTTGAGAACCTCGACAATGAACTAAAATCCAACCTGGTATTTGGGAAATTGTAACCTCGAACAGAGTAGCAACAGAGCAATCTGCCTAGAAACTATTTCAACGAAGGAAAATCGATGAACCCAAAGCCCGATTTCAAAACTGAAATGCTAAGATAGACGATCCAAAGCCTCAGTAAACATAATAAAAGACCAAAATCGATGTATCCTGAGCAGACAGAAGCAAAACACAATGGATTAAGACAGATTCCGGATCGACAAGGCCTAAAACTGCTGGACAACCACTGGTTTCGGCGATACTAGCTGTTTCTGACTGTTCACGACCAGATTCGTCCAAGATTGGGAAAAACCTAGAGATTCCGGCAAAGTAGTCACCAGAACAGTGACTAAACGCATGAAAAATTCTTTTTCCCCCTTGATTCTCACTGCATCTCACCCATTTTCTTCTTTTCTCACTGTTTTCACTCATGTTTTCGAATTTCAATAAGTGTGTATGTAGTGTGTTTGTGAAGAAAAGAAAGAATAAAAAATGGTTCTCTTTAAGTGGTCTGTGTTAATGAAGTGTGCATCAATGGTGGAATTCTATTGTTGTTCTACCATGGAAATTAAAAAAATAGAGGGGGTCTGTGTGAATATCCCTCTCTCTCTCCTTGTTGTTGATTCTTTTATGGAAAAAACAAAATGGGAAAAATATGAGTGGGGTCTGATAGGGGTGGAAGGGGGTAGGGTGGTTAGGTAAGGTAGTGTTTGTTAAAATTTGATTGGTTGGGTAGTTCATTTTGTTGAAAGTTTTGTTATTTTTGTCTTTTTCCTGTGCAAGAATAATCAAATGGGTGGGGTGTATGATAACGTGATGTAAAAATGGATGAATTGGACTTGGGAGAGACAAAAATAGGTGTCTAGAAGGATGAATTGTTCAACAATCTCGCAAGTCTCAAATTTGATCTCATTGATCTAAAGGCTTGCTCAGATAAAGTTGACACAGAAAAATGCCCTCTCAAGAAACAAGTTACAGAACTTAAGATGTCAAACAATAATCTTAAGTCTGAAGTTCTCAAACTTACTCTCTCTAAAAATGGGAAAAAGGCCATGAGTAAAGAATAAGAAAATGTTGAACTTGAGTTGGTTAGATACAAACAAGAGTGCTGTTATTTAACTGAAAAAATGAATAAGTTGAGTCATGAAGTTTCTAAACTAGAACTTGATCTAGAAAGTGCAAATGGGTGGACAAACTCCTCAAGAATTGTTCACAATTTGAGTGAAAGAAATTTCAATGAAAAGGCAGGATTGGGATTCCACAAAAGTTTTGGTGATCTTAAGAATTTATGTTATATCTATGGAAACCTTGGACATCCCACCACTGAATGTCCAGTGGCTGAAAAAAACAAATCAAACAATCTAAACCTGGCTAACAGATCTTCTCAGACCAAAAAGAATAATACCAATTCTACTCAGAGAAACAGGTTGAACTACATGCTGCCTGCATGGACTAGAAGGAACTTATTTCACCCTTTCACTCATAAAATAGGACCCAAGCTTGTCTGGGTTCCTAAGCCTAACCATTGATTTCTTGTGCAGGAGAAGGTGAAAGGAAGAAAAAGGCACTGGTACTTAGACAGTGCTTTCTCAAGACACATGACTGGTGATAAGAAAATGTTTCTTTCACTCTCCAAAATAGATGGAGGAGGATTTTCTTTTGGTGATGGAAAAAAGGGAATCATCAGTGGAGTTGGAAGAATTGGCTCAACTGAGTGAAAAGCATTGGAGAATGTCTATCTTGTAGAAGGACTAAAGCATAACCTTCTGAGCATCTCTCAACTGTGTGAAAAAGGGAATAAAGTTATTTTCACTGTTACAGGTGTTAAAGTCAAAAGAATGGACACCAAAGAGATTGTGCTCACTGCAAGGAGATAAAAAAAATATATACAAAGCTGACATTATGGCACTAGCAGGACCTGAGCTGACTTGTCTGCGTATTATAGAAAATGATCCCCTTCTTTGGAACAGAAGACTTGGTCATGCAAGTTTGAAACAGCTAAACATACTTTCATCCAAATACATGGTGTATATACCTAATTTTGTCCCTCCCAAAGTCTAATTTTATTCATTTTTAGTTCACCTTACCACGTGTCCAACCCCATGTAATTATATCCCACAAAAATATAAAAATAAACAAAAAACAATACCTCTAACTAATTTATCTTATCCTAACAACCTACCCAATCAAAAGCTTCCACCTCCCTACCCACTCACATTTTTATCCTCACAATAACAAACTAAAAGAAAGAATATATGGAGGACCCACCAAAATTCCCACATCATAACAAATCCATGCCCATTATAAAAGAAAATTCTAAGAGGGAAAAAAGGGGCTCATTCTTTGATCATCATATTCTCCATAATAATAACAATCACAAAATAATCTTCCTCACAAGAACAAAAACAACAACAACAACAACAAAAAGGGCGCTGGTGAATAGTAACTGATGAACAGTATTGGTGAATAGTAACGGCATGAAAAGTGACGGTGAACGGGTCATTATTTATCGAGTTATATTGGTGGTGTTAAGGTTCGGCTCGAGGTTTTTGGGTGTGGACTCTCTTTATTCGAATAACATTGAGTTTGAAAGCTTCAAAGTTAAGGTCCAATTCTTTTTTCTCTTTCATTTAATTCTTATGTGATTGTGATTGCGTGTGATTCGATACCGTGGTTAGTTTGTTGATGTGAACTGTTGGTGACATTTGAGTGCGTGACGTGCTAAGCAGGATTGGTGAATTTTTGTTATTCTCGATTGGTGGATTATGTATTGAAATGGGTTAATCACGTGGTTGAGAATAAATTAGGGTGGGGATTAAAAATGGCGGAAAATGAATATTCATTAATTTTGATGTATTGATAATGTTGAACATGATAGAATTATGATACGTTGAACTTGGTAAGCAAACGTAGGCCGGGTAGGCAAATTTAGGAATAACGATTTGTTGGAGTGTTTGAATATGTGTGTGAATGGTACTTTCTACTTTATTGCACGAAAAGTTTAAATTGTACTCATTTGGCCGGGAAATGCCCCGAAGTAGCATGTACCCAAAGAAGGCTCGTGATCAAGGCCCGTAATGTCGGGTGGAGTTTATTTTAGGATTAGTTTAGAATAGAATAGGTTTTATATTTCAGCACCTCTTTTATTTTGGATTGTATAATTTGGACTGAACATTATTTTGGTTTGTTTTGAATTTTGTGTGATTTATTTATATTGCATGTTTTTTGGTGTTTATGTGGTTTGTACATTTGTAATGTCAAATTAGCCGATACGCTCCACTAAGTGACCGTGGTGCCTAACACCTTCCCCTCGGTCAACAGAATTCCTTAGCCAGAATCTATGTTCGCGGATCAGTTTTTAGAGTCAAACCATTTCGAAAAGGATTTTCCAAAGGTGACTTGGCACACCGGATTATGCCAATTGGCGAATCTAAATAAGAAAAATAAATGTAAATAATCCTTTTTTTTTTCGAATTTTATTTTTATTTTTATCACCTTAATAATAAAACCCTTTCGAACTTAAAATACATATCTTTTTTTTGGGTCAAAAAGGGGTGTGACACATGGTATTGGGATTACCCAAGACCAAGTTTAAGGAAGAAAAGTTATGTAGTGCATGTATAAGGGGGAAGCAAGTAAGATCTTCTTTTAAGTCAAAGAACCATGTTAGCACTACCAAGGGTCTCGACCTGGTTCATATGGACTTATGTGGACCCATGAGACTTCAAAGTAGAGGTGGAAAAAGGTATGTTTTTGTTATTGTTTATGATTATTCCAGATTCACATGGACTTTGTTTCTAGCCTCTAAGAAAGTGCCTTTGATGTCTTTGAAATCTTCATTAAGAAAGTTGAAAAGAAACTGGGCACTTCTTTAGTTTCCATAAGGTTTAACCATGGTACAGAATTTGAGAATGAAAAGTTCTTAGGGATCTATTCAACAAATGGTATAGATCACAATTTCTCAGCTCCTAGAACACCACAACAAAATGAAGTGGTGGAAAGGAAAAATAGAACCTTGGAAGATATGGCTAGAACAATGATGCTTGCAACAAATGTTGCTAAAAACCTTTGGGCTGAGGCAATAAGTACTGCAGCATATATCATAAATAGATGCATGATCAGACCAATGTTAGAGAAGACTCCTTATGAATTACTAAAAGGAAGAAAGCCTAACATTTCTCATTTTAGAACCTTTGGTTGTAAATATTTCATACACAATAATGGAAAGGATAATCCGGGAAAATTTGATGCTAAAAGTGATGAGGGAATCTTCTTAGGGTATTCACTTCATAGTAAGCCTTATAGGATTTTAAATAACAAAACTGATTGTGTTGAAGAAAGCATACATGTAATCTTTGATGAATCCTGTGTTAAGACTAACCCGCAGGAAGGAAGTGCCACTGAGGAACAGGTTATACAACTCGGTTCATCAACTGGAGCTACCAAACGTGGAGACACTTTGATATGGGGAACTGAAGCTGAGGGCATAGTGATAGAGGGAACTGATCCTTAATATGCCCAGCTCAAAACATCAGCAGTAATCTTGATAGCTCACTAAGCTTGATTTCAAAAGGATATAAGTATCAAGGATCATATCCTATTAAGAATGTTCTTACTGATCTCACATCTGGGATCACCACAAGGTATAGATTGAGAAGTATGTGTACCTTCAAGGCATTCCTATCAGAAATTGAGCCAAAGAAGATAACTAAAGCATTGCTTGATACTGATTGGATCATAGCCATGTAGGAAGAGTTGAATAAGTTTGAGAGAAGAAAAGTATGGTACTTAGTTCATCTCCCTAAAGATAGATCAGTAATTAGGACTAAATGGGTGTATAGAAACAAAGTTGATGAGCATGGAACAGTTACAAGGAACAAGACAAGATTGATGGTCCAAGGATACAACCAAGAAAAAGGAATTAACTTTGATGAAACTTTTGCTCCTATAGAAAGGCTTGAAGCTATAATATTACTTGTTGTTTTTGCTGCTTACATGGAGTTTATCCTTTATCAGATGGATGTGAAGAGTGCATTCCTAAATAGCATTCTTAAGGAAGAGGTGTATGTTAAACAACCTCCAGGATTTGAAAGCAAAGAGTTTCGGATCATGTGTACAAATTAGACAAAGCTTTGTATGGGTTGAAACAAGCTCTAAGAGCTTAGTATGAGAGACTGTCAAAGTTTGTATTGGAACATGGACATACCAGAGGTAAAATTAACAATACCCTTTTCTTGAAAACTTATGGGAAGGATTTGTTAGTTGTGCAGGTGTATGTGGATGATATTATTTTTGGCTCAACAAATATGATTATGACTCATAAGTTTACCAAACTCATGAGTTGTGAATTTGAGATGAGCATGATGGGAGAGATGAATTACTTCTTGGGCTAGCAAATAAAGCAGTCAGCTTCGGGGACAATGATTCACCAACAGAAGTATGCCAAAGAGCTTATCTATGGAAGAGGCAAAAGAGATAAGTACTCTTATTGCCACTGCCACAAAGCTAGAATTGGATAAAATAGGTTCAGATGTAGAGAAAAAGATGTATAGAGGTATGATAGGGTCATTATTGTACCTCACAGCAAGTAGGCCTGATATTGTGTTCAGTGTAGGGCTATGTGCCAGGTTTCAAGCAAAACCCAAAGAATCACATCAAAAATCTATGAAGAGAATCTTCAAATACTTGAAGGGAACCAGTGATCTTGGCTTATGGTACCCTAAAGGTAGTAGCTTTAATCTAGTAGGTTACTCAGATGTTGATTATGCAGGATATATGGTGGACAGAAAAAGCACTACAGGAATGGCACACTTCCTTGGATCATGTTTGATTACCTGGTCCACTAAGAAGAAAAATTTAGTTGCCTTGTCTACTGGTGAAGCTGAATATGTTGTTGTAGGTTCCTTTTGGGGTCAATTACTATGGATTAAGCAACAACTCATGGACTTTGGTATAGATATTGGTTGTGTTCCTATTTTTTGTGATAATACAAGTGCTATTAACATAGCTAAAAATCCTGTTCAACATAAAAGAACCAAACATATTGCTATTAGGCATCACTTTCTTAGAGATAATGTTGAAAAAGGTCATATATCCATTATGTTTTTTTCTACTGAGGAACAGATTCCTGATATTTTCACTAAGGTCTTGAGTAGAGAACACTTTGAAAAAATAGGTTAGCCTTGGGGATGATTAAAATTGCATAAGTCTCCCTCAATGTTTGACTAGAATAAGTTGATTTTACAAGTGATTGTTGGTTAATTCAGTCTCACACATTAAGTTGTGTATCCTAAGTCCAAGATTTTAGAGTATGTTGACTCGTGTGTATGTTGCTTTTTGTAGAAAGACTTGATTACAGAAGCTATTTTGTCTATTTTGTCATTCAGGTATGATTATTATTACTTCAAAGTAGCTTAAAGAGAAACAAGTTGTTTTCCTGGTTCCTTCTTGGTCCATTTAAAATGCCAAAATACAAACAGTCCCTTCCCTTTCAAAAAGTTGGCACTTCCTTTCCTATCAGGATTGAAACACTCATCATTACACCTCTTCCAAATATAGTCCCTCACCCTTTCAACTTCCTCACCCTTCCCTCTTAAATATTCTTTCTTTTGTTTTGATTCTACACTAAAAATTCTCTTCAACCTCCTCACACTCAAGAACACTTTCCTGGTTCAAAAATGGCATCACTCTCATCATCTTCCTCCTCCTCTTCTTCTTCTTCTTCTTCCTCTACTGACTCTTTTCCAAATCCCCTCACCGCACTTATCCTTCATCTAAACATCACCTTACCTCCCTTAATTCCTCCTCCAATCTCCCAGAAATTCATGGATTTCTCAGTCTTCAAAAATTTCCCAAACCTTTTTGCCGAAATTCCCTCACCTACTTCATCCTTCTCGCGACCCCTTCTTTCTTATCCTATCCCACTCAAAATTATTGATGGGGATGATCTTCCTAATGATAGAGATGATCTTTCTATTAAAGACTTCATCCCAAGAAGTTCGAGATCTCAGTTCAAGAAAAAACCCTCTGTCCATGTCGAAGACACTGTGCCTTCAAACCCTCTCCAGTTGTCTCTAATACTCGAACCCCACATACTCTAGGAAAGAATAAATGCAAAGATTCTACATTGGCTGAAGCTCTTAGAACCAACAAGAGGAAACATGTAGTAATTTCTGATCCCACTCCTCCTGTCTCTTCTCCTGCATCCTCTCCTAATCTTCTTCTTTGATTAGTTAGGAAAAATAATACTGTCAGGGCAAAAGCTTCCAAATATTTTGTGTCTTGAAATAATTCCTCTAAACTTGCTTCAAAGTCTTCCTCCTCTTCAAAATCCTCCCCCACTGTCAAAGCTTCCCCATCCAGAGTTTCTCCCAGATCGTCTACCCGTTTAAAGAAATGGGTCAGCAAACCTGTTCCTTCTGACTCATTTGACTCTGACTTCCATCTGGACACCACTTCTGAAGTGGATCTCAATTTTGAGGCTCCTTCGGCATCCTCTCATTAAGATACTCTTGAGGCTCATCGTCTTCACTTTCAAAATTTCAAATTAGCTAGAGGGAGAGTAGTTAGTGGATCTGGGGGTGCTGCTATGCAGACTTTACTGGAAAAATTAGGGTTTTAGGGATGGTCTCATCTCTTTCTACAGGGAGACCTTCAGCGAAGATTTGCTCGACCTGAAATGTATGAGTTCTATATGAATGGGGTGGGATTTGGTGAGTTGTTTTCTACTACAATTAGAAAGGTTACACTAAACCTTTACAGTGCTGATATTGCTAGGATTCTGCATATTCCTTCTAGGGGGTGGGGTCACTATGTCAAAGAAAGTTGGCCACCACTTGATAATCTTGCCTTAGCTCTTAACATATGTAGAAAGTTCTCTAGGAATCCCTACTTGGTCAATCATAGAAGAGTGTTTAAGAGGGAGATGTCTCCTCTTCACCAATTGTACTTTGATGTAGTGCATAAGATGATTCTTCCTAGGAAGGAGAGGAGGACTGTGGCTAGCTTTCTTGATCTCACTCTCATGGAATTATTAGATACTGGAGTAAGAATTGATCTGCCTCAACTCATACTAAAGCATATGCAAAGGGTTCTACTCAAGGAAGTAAATGAACAGCTCTACCTTATCAATTTTGGCTCACCCCCATATTTGAGGACTTTGGTGTTTTTGTTCAAGTGTGGTCTTCACAGACTACCAAGAATATCATAGGGCATGTGAACCACATGATGCTACCTATTTCCATGAGGAGTGTTGATAATCTGATGCAAAGATTAAGAAATTCACTGGCTGAAAAACAAGCTACGGTGGAAGTTTCTCAGGTAGTTTTGGAGGCTGCACAGGCTTCTCATGAAGAATAAAAAGGGATCCTCCATGCTCAAATTGCTTCCCTTAATTCCTTGTTGGAAAAAGTAAGAGATGAAAATGCAGATCTTATTAGGAAACTCACCTCTCTTATTCCCTCCTCTTCTTCTACTTAGCCTCTTGACTGATATCTTAAGCCTATCTCTTTTTGTTCCTTTCCCTGATAGCTTGTTCTCTCTTAGTTTACTTTTTGGTATATGTAGTCATCTATTAAATGAAATGGTCTTAGTTGTTTTACTATTTTCTGCTCCTATTTTCTCATATTGCATTCATGTTCTCTTATTCTGGATTTTGATTGTTTTACTGATAACCTCAACGGCCATGAATTATTAGACATTTTTCACTTGTTGAGCCAGCTTTTCAATGATGTCAAAAGGGGGAAGAGTAGGCTATGAAATGCTTATAACTCAATTGGACTAACCTGTTTCATTCTGTGCTATTCTTTTATTCAAATTCCTTATTAAATATGTCAGGGGTTTGTGATATTGTGCTGCTATGTTTTTCATCATCAAAAAGGGGGAATTTTTTAAGTCATGTGGATTTTTGATGATAGACGTGTGAATGAAACATGTTGTGAAAGCTGGTCCATTCAAGTGTACAAAGAAAAGCTGCAGGCAAGACTGTTGATAAGAAGATATTGCGTATAGACAGGAATGGATAAGCAAAAATTTTCAGCAACAAGGAGTGAAGTTACTTAAAAGAGTTGAAAGAAGAAAGAAGCATAAATCAACTAGGAATCCATCACAGGAGTATTACAAGTGTTCATATATACAACAAAGCACGATCAAGTAACTTACTCAATGCACTGAAAAGAAAATCAACAATCAGCAAAATAGTTCTCATACTTGAAGAAGAACCTGGTTCCTTACTTAAGTCGTAGACTGTGTGTAGTAGGTAGGTTATTTTAGTTGTAATGAGTCATTGTTCAAGTCTCAATGATCTATAAACTGAGTTAGGAGTTGTGTCTTCAACTTAGGGAACTCGAAGACTTGTGAACACTTATCTTGGAAAGATTTGTGTTTTTGTAGTGTTAGGAGTTAGAAGTTTTAATTCCTAGTTTACAAGAAGTCTTGTAATTTTGTTGATTTTTGAGACTCAAGTATTATAGTAAAGTTGGGGTTAAATCCTGTAGAGGTATAGGTCGTGGTTTTTTATATCTTTCTTGAGTCGGGTATTTTTCACGTAAAAACACTGTGTTCAACTTTTACTTCTGTGCACCTCGTTTACTTACCTATTCCACTGATAGGCAATTAGTAGGGATCGTACTTTAACAGTGAGGATTAGACTTAAACTCTCTTTGTTTATGTTCTTCAACCAGCAATGCAAATACTTGTTCCATGGAGGGAAAAGGGTTCATCATAAGTATACTGCCTCAGATTATAATGTAGACCTCATTAAGACCCATGAGAAATTGTCTATTTTGTTTGTCCTTATGCATAGTCTCCTTAGCTCCATAACTACACACACAACTGCATTGGCCCTTAATACACAAGGTGCTTAGCTCCTCCCCAAAGTTTCTTCATCGTAGAGTAATATGTAGTGATATCGAATGTTCCTTGATTGAGATCATTGATCTCCTTCTGTATTTGGTAGGATTTTGCTCCATTTGTCTTATCGTACCGATCTTCTAGCTCACTCCATAATTCTAGGGAATCAAACACAAATTCTACACTATCGGCGATATCTTTGCTTAACGAGTTTAGAATCCAAGATAGGACCATAGCGTCACAGCGTTCCCATTGTTGATAATTAGGAGATGTTAGTGACGGTTTCTCACACCTCGCCATTGATAAACCCGAATTTGTTCTTCAAGAGAGGGATTGGAGCACACCTCTCCTCCATGATCGATAACCAACACCATCAAAAGGAATAGGTACTAGAGACGCACCTACGCTATCAAAAGGATGTATATACAATGGGTTCCCCACATCGATTGTTCTAGGAGCTGATGTGTCCTGATCTACTACCTCCACCATACTGAATGAGATGTGAATTGCACAAAACTGGCAATTTGAGACCCAAAAAACTGTCAAAGAACGAACTTGAATTGCTGGTGAGCTAAGCAAAACGAGCAGAGATCGTAACCTTCACGATGAAGGAGAAACAAAGTAAGCAGAAGACCAAAGGAAATCGAAACTGCAACTCGATGAGAACGAACTTGAAAATTCAAAGAGAAGAACCATTATGTCTCTGATACCATGACAATTCTATGAATTGAGCTTAGATTGAAGCTTTGCGATCACCATTAATGGAGAATCAGTAGCCATAGTAGATTGAGCAACGAAGAGAGATGAACTTATAGGGAAGAAACTCCCATGATTTTCATATATGCTAAGCTGAGAGTAAATCTATACGGTGCACATAATTGTAGAAGAGAAAAGGAAATCCTAAATAACTTCAAGTGCACAACTGTCAATAATTAAAATATCTTCTCCACTCTAACTCACTGCTGCAACTACTCTAACTAACACTTCTGCTGCAACTAATAATCTCAATAGTTTTAAATGTTTTTAGAAAACAAAAAATTAATAGGAATAACATCGTTATGTTGAGAGTTTTGAAGGACAAAAAAATCACGTGAAAGCTTTAGTCATCTTATTAAGTAATTTTCGCACATTTCCTATTTTTAGAGATTTCAAAAATACATGTTTCAGAATAACTTAATTTTAATTTTTAATTAAAGGTGTGAATAAAAGTTTTAAATAAATATGTTTATCTTCTTTTTAACATCTCATTAAAAAAATTATAATCATAATACATATTTTAATTTCTATATTATAATATATTTAGTAATGGATACACCTCATAGGGGGTAAGTATAGTATTTTCATGGTAAAGAGGTTTAAGTGTTTGATATTAGCATATAAGGATTGTATCAGAAATTGAGGTATATTTTCCAATTAATCTTCCAACAAGTTACGAGCACAAAACTAAAATTAAAAAAGATTGAGATAGGTGTGATTGTAGAAAAAAAAAATGAAGATCTGTCCCTTATTTATAATTGGAATTGAAAAGTGGGCACTGTTCCATTGAACTTATCTTGTCTATCCTAATGATTTGGATTGGAATTGTCAAAGAACAACGCTGTTGATTTTTGTTGAGCTTGAAAACACATGTTGAATAAAACAAGAAAATTTAATGATTTTTAGGGGTTGTTAAATTTAATCAAGTGTTTACATAGACTTGAGTTAAGTAATAAATAAGTAATCGAAAAGACATATTGTTTGTGTTTAACACTTTGGTTTAACTGTCTAGAGAGAATAAATTTTTTTTATCCTCTTGAAGCCACACATCGTTTGGAAAAGCAGAAGATTCTGTGAAAGATCATGTAAAATTGCAATGAAATTTGTTACAAAGAGGGGAGGGAACCAGTTAAAGGAGTATTTGATTTGTAAAACTTGAAACAGGGTTGGGATGTTTAGCTCAATACTAACATGCACTCTAGTCTTGTTCAGCTATTAGTTAGTAAGAATAAGGTGGAATACTTTGTTCATGTTTGAAGAAATTGTTGGGATCCACCTTACTCTTTACTTTAGCCAACCTCTCAAAGTTGCCATTGAAATACTTCTCACCCCACATTTTGGCCTTTGAATAGCTGTAGTCCTCTTGATTAGTCCCAAAATCAAGGTCCCTGTAATTCAGGTAAGCAGTTCTTGGAGATTTTGCAACATATGGCTCCATTTCCTTGTACAGTTTCCTCAACCATGCCATCTTCTGGGTTGATATGCTCTCGCTGTTGTCAGACCAGCCTACCGTGTACTGAATATTATACAAATTCCCTTTTCTATGAGAGAATGGAGTTTCAGATTCAGAGATTTCATTCATTTTTCCACCTAATGGCTCCAAAATCATCCGCGGTCCTGCTTCCTCTAAGAATGTTCTTTCTATCATTTCCCAACCACTTTCCGGAATAGGAGTCTTCACAAAATCAGATGTCCCTTTGTAATAATGCTTCTGTGTTGGAATAGTCTTATCAAGCAAAACTTCAAGTGGTGAGGTTATTTTTCTGAAATAGAAATAAAAGGCTGACTGAATCCAAGAAACTTCATAGCATCTTTTCACTGCACCAGCAGTAGTATTCTCTTGAAAACAATCATTTCGCTCCAAATCAAACTCGGGGAAGTATTGTCTGAGCAAAGGAATTAACTCATCCACAGGCCCAAGATATTGTGACTGGAAAAATAATTCCACTTGCCTTTCATCACCCCCATTTTGAATAAGTAACCTAATGAACAAATTTTCAGGGAGCTGGTGTGATATGTTTTCCCATTTTTGGAGTAGATCTCGGCTGCTATTTAACTTCCTATGGATCGAGAAAATAGTTACCTTTTCAGGGACACGAACCAATTTGAGTTTCCATGCTAGAATAACACCGAAACTTGCTCCTCCACCTCCTCTTACCGCCCAAAACAAATCTTCATTCATCTCTCTGTCAAGAATATTTCCATTGACATCCATCATACGTGCATCTACAACGTTATCAGCTGCTAGGCCAAATTTCCTCGTCAATGAGCCGAGCCCACCACCGCTGATGAGTCCACCAGTGCCAACACTAAAACAGACACCGCCTGGAAATCCATGAACTTTACTCCTCTTGGCAATTGCATAGTAAAGCTCGCCGAGGGTCGCCCCTGCTTGAACCCAAGCTGTTTCTTCATTTAAATCAATCTTGATTTCGTTAAGGTTGCTTAAATCAAGCATAACAAAGGGGGATTCAGAGCGGAAAGATATGCCTTCATAGTCGTGACCACCGCTTTTGATCTTGATTTGTAGGCCAATTTTTTTACTACAAAGAATGACAGGCCTGATTTCGGCTTCTGTTCTGGGGGAGGCAATGAAAATGGGATGTGAAGAATTCCACCATCTTGGGTTTTTCTGAGCATACTCCAGGATAGAAGCATAAGTTGGAGAATTTGGGTTGTATATATTTTGTGTAATGTTGCTTTCGGAGTATGTAGAAAGACAATGAAGAAGTTCTTGTTGTTCATGGGAGTAACATTTTACCAAAAAGAGAGAAAGGAGTAAAACAAAGAGAATTTGAAGGCTTCCCATTTCTTCTCTTTGGAATAGAAGAAGCATAAGAGCCTTCTTTGCAGGAAATTGCTATCTAAAAGACTTTTAAGGGATTCAAAATTACAAATAATGAGGTACAATACCCTTCCAAAAATCCTATTTATAAAGATGAAGTTAGGGGTCGTTTGGTTGATGGTTAGTATAATACGGGGATGGAATTAGTAAATGTATTTGAATGCTGTTTACTATTTATTAATATGAAGTTAGGGGTCATTTTTTGCTGGTTAAAATAATACCGAGACGGAAGTAAATTTATTTGAATGTTATTTCTGGATTTACTATTTATATAGATGAAGTCATGTATTTGGATGGAGTATATTAGTTCTTGATTTAATCCCTTCGTTTCATTTGACTAATTGCCCCTTACTAAAATACCTTATCAATTTATTCACTTGTCCAATTTATAAGGACAGTTTAGTGAAATAAATCTCTAGTAAATATTTTTCTTAAAAATAATATCAAGTCTACATGAGTCAAATAAAATGAAATGGAGAAAAGTATCAACTGTTTAACTTTCACCCAAACATTATTTCCAAACAATTGGAAGTTGGAAGACACTAGAAAAGTCTTTCTAGGGCCTAAGTGATACGATAAAAACTTGAAAGACACGAAATCACTCAAAAATAGTCCACAAACACACTCCAAAACAGTCCACAAATCACTAAGATCCTTGGACCGATTGGAGACCTATCTCAGATTCACAAATACAACAAGAATACAAGGTGAGCAAGGTGTATTTCACACCAAAACAAACAAGAATACATAAAGAACAATATGAACACAAGGCACAAGAATTGGATTTATCAATAGCAACACAAACACTAAACACGATTACAAGAAAGTAAAGGGATAGATAGATAGACCACATGAAGGTTTAATCTTAAGAACCCAAGAATGGACACTCTTGGACCTTTAACACTACACACAACAATAAACCTATCTCTTACGTGACACAAGATCGGATTGCACCTCTCTAGCATCAACGTTTCCAAGCAAGCAATAACAAAAGAGAATCCACCCTATCGTTGTATCCTAGTTTCGGTTTTGGTGCCTTAAGGAGAGAGGACTTGTCTTGTTTAGTCTTTCAAGATCCACAAATATCATCAAAAACTAAATCTAAAAACCCTACAATGTTCCTTTTATAACTATTACAAAATATAAGTTAAAATGACCAAAAGGCCCTTCAAAGAGTGGGCACCCATCTAGTGTAATTTATGGGCTGATTTGGGTGCATTTTGGGCCTTTTTTACACTTCAATTGCACATGCCAAGGCTCGGGTCCAACACGCACTCTCCTAAGTCCATATTCGAGATTATTCTCGTATTATCCTCTCCCTCTTGAGATGAATTTATCCACAAATTCACAGCTTCACCTCGTTCAATTGGTCACTTCAAAGGAAACCTACTCAAAACAATCCACAAACAAGTCAAAAAATAGTCCACAAAATCATGAAGAATCTGGGGACTCAATAACAACAAGTCTCGGCCAACATTTTTATTTTGAACCTCGGCTTCCTCTCCATCTTAAGCCTTGTCTTCAATCTCATCCGAAATAAGTTTCCTACCATCATACAAGTATTGTAGTAGTCTCCATATCCTTCATGTTCCTTTCTACCATACTCCTCTACATGGATATATTAGTTTTGGTGAAGTAGAGTTTCAATTGAGAGGAATGATTTGGTAAGGGAGAGCTTTGGTTGTGGCGCTTGGATGGGAGGAAATTTGCTTCCAAGTCCCTCTTGTTGGACTTGATCTAATTGAGGGGGAAGTGACTCATTTAGGTCTCGGGTTTGAGAACATTTGTTGACTTGGATTATGCCTATGTTATTTAGTGGTGGTCTTGGAGGGTTGATTGTTTGAGGTAAAACTTCGGGAGTAGAAACATGAGAGTTCCTTCGGCTCTCCACTCGATCCAACATCTCAAGTATCGTAGACATATCCAAGCCCAATTTGTCAAGACCCGTATTCATCTTAGCTATTTCTCGGGCAATAGCATCAAGGTGGGACAAAATGGTGTCCATTATTGCAAAGGAGTTACCTACAAAACAGAAAATACGTTGGTTGTACAAAAACATCCTCACTCTCTCTTTTATTTCTTGTCTCTTGGATCCCTCACACTCAATCTCACAAGTGTTGTAAGCTTGCTTGTACTCCGAGAGGTGTTAAGAGGTGAATCAAGTGTGTACAGCAACTCAAAAGAATAAAACACACAAAAGAATGTAGACACACACACAAACGAAAAAAATACGGTTTCAAACCAACTCACAATCTAGTAATTAGTCACTAGTTTGTAAGTTAGTATGGGAATCAACAAACGAAACTAAAGACACAAAATGAAAATAAAAGATCAAAATTTGAGCTTAAAATTTGTCAGTCAACAGTAATTGGTGACGTGGCAGTCCTTGATTGGCCTCGGTCAACAATTTTATTTTTCAAATTTGGAAGTCTTGATCAATTCTACAATTTGGACTTTGATGGAAATTGTTCAATAGAGGAAAATAAAAACTAGTCTTTGGAATTCAAATTTCAAGACTCAAAAGTCTTTGACTAGACTTGTACTTCTCCTTAAACATGGACCCTTGTTTCATGGGAAAGTGGAATTGAGAAGTGATGTAAAGTCTTTTGGTGGTTGGGGGTCTTTCAAGACTAACAATTACTTACACCTCTTTCCCTCACCTTTTAGGATCTATCATTCACTTTATGTTAACAAGGTGATGAATATGGTGAAGAACTTCAAGAACACAACAACCACAATAAGAACAACCAACAAAAATCTCCCAAGAACAACAACAAGTTCCAACGCCCAATTCCACAACAAAAAGACCAATAATAAAACCACCAACAAATGGCCAAGTTTCTTTGGTGTTGTATTTTCGATTTTAACACTAGATGAAGGTTGTGATGAACAAAACGAACACAACAACAACCACCAAGATAAAAAAAACAACATCAACCAATGCCCAACAACAAGTTCACCACGCAGCCAAGTTAAAACAACAACTTCAACTCATGGCCACTTCTTGTTCACAACAACAACGTCAATTTTTAAAGCTCAAATCTAGATATAGACTCAATGTATTAGTGAGGAACAAAACTAACACTTAGAGACAACAAATACAAGTAAAAATCTAGGACAATACACAACAAGAACACACTTTTCGGCCAAGAACACAACACGAACAAATTGCTATTTTTTCTGGAATTTTTCAGTTTTGAACACTTTTTATTTATTTATTTATTTTCACTAACAAGCCCAAGATTGATCTTGTGGGAACAAGATCAAGCCATGCTTTGATACCAAATGATACGATAAAAACTTGAAAGACACGAAATCACTCAAAAACAGTCCACAAACACACTCCAAAACAGTCCACAAATCACTAAGATCCTTGGACCGATTGGAGACCTCTCTCGGATTCACAAATACAACAAGAATACAAGGTGAGAAAGGTGCATTTCACACCAAAACAGTAACAATACATGAAGAACAAGATGAACACAAGGCACAAGATTCGGATTTAACAATAGCAACACAAACACTAAACACGATTACAAGAAAGTAAAGGGATAGATAGATAGACCACATGAAGGTATAATCTTAAGAACCCAAGAATTGACACTCTTGGACACTTAACACTGCACACAACAATAAACCTATCTCTTACACTACACAAGATTGGATTGCACCTCTCTAGCATCAACGTTTCCAAGCAAGCAACAACAAAATAGAATCCACCCTATCGTTGTATCCTAGTTTCTGTTTTGGTGCCTCAAGGAGAGAGGACTTGTGTTGTTTGGTCTTTCAAGATTTACAAATATCATCAAAAACTAAATCTAAAAACCCTACAATGTTCCTTTTATAACTATTACAAAATATAAGTTAAAATGACCAAAAGGCCCTTCAAAGAGTGGGCACCCATCTAGTGTAATTTATGGGCTGATTTGGGTGCATTTTGGGCCTTTTTTACACTTCAATTGCACATGCCAAGGCTCGGGTCCAACACGCACTCTCCTAAGTCCATATCCAAGATTATTCCCGTATCATCCTCTCCCTCTTGAGAGGAATTTGTCCACAAAAAATTAAAACAGCAAAACACAGAATTTGAAGGCTACCAATTTCATTTAATTTCTTCAACATAAGGGGCTTCATGCAAGAAATTGCAAAGTAGTATATAATAAAATGGGCTTTCTATAACCAAACTGACAGAGCATGAGCTATTATGCTTTGGGGAAAAGATTAATATTCAAGTGACTACCTCTCAAATTAAGCTATTGTATAGGCAGCATTGTGCACTAAAACTCTCGTTATGCGATGGGTCCGGAGAAGGGCTGAACTACAAGGATCTATTGTACGCAATCTTATTATTTCCACGGCTTGAACCTGTGACCTCCTAGCTGCAGGACAACAATTATTTCTATCTTATAGTAGTTAAGAATTTGTTCATTTGTACACCTTTTTCTCGTGATGTACTAGACTCAAAATCAAATTCTTGAATAAATCTAGTGATAAGATTATAGATGGGTTTAGCTAGGCATGGCACGGTATGGTATGGTGTTGTATTTGAAACTTCTTTTCCTCTATGTATAAGATAACTAGCATCGTCAAGTGCTTACGTATCACCATCGTATATTATTTATTTCTTGTTTTGGTAGAATTGTAGTTCTCGGATAAAAAACTGAAGCTTCTCTAAAGGATCATAGTATAACGTTTAATAAACTTTGTTACAAAAATGAGGCAGCATTCTAGATTTGTTGAGCAAAGATGTATAAAAGTCGACAAAATGATCTTACTACATTTATAGCACATTTACCAAAATTGACAACAATGAGTTGAACTTTTTGTTCTTGAAAAAGAACTTTTAAATTTATGAATGTTGGAAACTTTAAAGAATTCAATCATGAACACAATTAAATCATTAGACAGAAATAGATCTGTAGACACGTAATTTTTCCCCCCTTAGAAGTTTGATTTTATTCATTTTCTACCTTAGCATATCATGTACCCTCCACGATGTCATTTTTTACCCACTCTTATTTTATCCTACCGTGTGCCCTCACCCATGTCATTATACCCCGCAAAATACAAAAAAAATAATAATAAACGAATAATAAAATAACTAACCCTATCTTATCCTAACCACCTACCCAATAAAAAAATAACACCTCACCGCTACCCCCCCATCCCACGTTACCCCACCCCCTCTCTTTTTTTCTTGTCCAAGAAGAAAGCACACAATATATACCTACCCACATACACCAAAAAAAAGGGAGGAACAGTAACAGAAGGGGAACCAAAAAAAGAAAATCAGCTCTCTCTTTTTCTCTCTCTAAACTCACACTCTCTCTCTCCTCTAATAAACTTCGCCGGCGACTGCCGCCCTCAGTCCATTCGCCACCCGCGACGCCCAATGGAACCACCGCACCAGCCTTGACCCGACTTCACCGGCGACGGCGGCAACAGCGCCGTCGTTTCTTTTTCTCTTCCCTCGCCGCTCCGTTCACCGGCGAAACAACCACCGTAGGGGAACACCGTTCGCCGATCGGACCCAACCCGATCTCCCAACCCAAGAATTCGACTAGCTCCTACAGCCGCGGTGCATCGGCCAGCTCCGGCTGCAGCTCGTCATCGCCTAGATCTGCTGCCACCATCAACAACCACCCGCCGCCGTCCTTCCCTCCCTCCGGTGATAACAGTCACCGTCGACAACAACCCGCACCTCCTCCGCCGTCAACACCCAACCCCCGAACGGCAGTCATCATAGCCGGTCAGCCGCCGCCGTCTCTTCGTCACCGGAACTCCCCAGAGCCCGATCTGTGTTGGGTTTTGGTTTTCTGCTGTTTGTTGGTTGATCTTGGTTTCGTTTATTTCTTGGTTCATCGTCGATAGTGGATCTCGAGTCATCTTTATCGAATCGTGTTGTCGTTCTCGGTTGTGGGTTTCGTATAGTAAAGTTTTTCTTCACTGGTTTTGGAGCTGTCCGGTTATTATTTTAATACCGAGTTTGGTTTGTTCTTTGTGAGGTTCTCCGATCGAGTATTTTGGTCTTTGGATTTCTTTATTATCGACGAGGATTAGTTTCGTCAAGGTCCATTTCTTCTAACCAAATCCTTAATTTATTTTGACTTTTTATTGATGTTGTTGGTGTGGATGATTTATTTGTTGTGTGTTTGGTTTGAATCTTCGTTGTTTGTGTCGTGTTTGATGTTGGTTTCGGATTATGAGATGTGATTGAAAAATCAAAACATGCATTAATCATGTGGTTTAAAGGAAATTCGGGGCGCGAGTTAAAAATTGTTAAAGTGAATTAGGATTAATTTTGATCTGTTGTTGTTTCGATTCGTCGTTATTGTTACTTTCACGGCTAATTATCAATTTCGTGATAGTATCATGATAAGTCAAATGGGTAGGCAATCGTAGGTTCGGGTAGGCAAAAATTTAGAAATAAATGTTCCGTTGGATGTCGAATATGGAGTATGTGTTGAATGTTTTCTACTTCATCGCATTCGATTCAAATGTATTTATTTAGCCGGAGAATGCCCCGAGATCATTTGTATTTATTCACCGGGGAATGCCCCGACGTATCATGTTGGCGGAAAATGATCGTGATGAAGGCCCGCGGCGTCGGGTAGGGCAGTGGAGCTTAGATTTAGTTTTAGACTAGGATTTATATTTTTGTATTTTTTTCTATTTTTCGGACTATATAATTGGACTGGACTTTTACGTTTTTGGACTGTTCTATTTTGTTTATTGTTTGATTATTTTGTGTTCTTTTGTGTGGTTTATACATTTCATAATGCCAAAATAGTCGATACACTCCACCAAGCGACCGTGGTCGAACCACGGGATCGAGGGGTGCCTAACACCTTCCCCTCGGTCAACAGAATTCCTTAGTCGGAATCTCTGTTCGCAAACCGGTTTAAGAGTCAAACTGTTTCGAAAAGGATTTTCCAAAGGTGACTTGGCACATCGGATTATGCCAAGTGGCGACTCTGAATAAAAAATGCAAATAATCCTTTTCCAAAACAAATTTTCATTTTTCTTGTCACTTAAATAATAAAACCCTTTCGACTCTTAAAATATACATTTTTTGGAGTATGCGTAAAAAAGGGGTGTGACAAGATCTAGAAGAATCGTAGGAACATTAATTTTTAATCATAGCAATAACTTGATTGATGATGACAAGATCTTCTAAACTTTGAAGATTGTTTTGCCATATTTTTTTAATGAGATGGAGAGAAAGAGAAGCAGCATAATCTTCTGATCTTCTAAACTCTGAAGATTGATTGTATGTCGTCTCACGTTGAAAAGGTACATTTTCTATAAGTCTCCATCAGACTTAAGAAAAGATCCACAAGTTTCCTCTAATTCGAAATTAACCTCATACTAATAGATATTTTTACCATTTAGACTCAAATATACTTTATTAGATCATGAATTGACTTCTTTAAAAATAGCACAACTAATGTAAAACACTTTAACATGTGAGCCACACAATAGAAATTAAGAAACTTCAAATAACTTTGGGATTATTATTTACAAGTTTATGCACTCCAAGTCTTCTTCAGCTATCACTAGAATAAAGTGGAATACTTTGTTCATTTCTGAAAAATTGTTGGATCCACCTTACTCTTCACTTTAGCCAATCTCTCAAAATTGGCATTGAAATACTTTTCACCCCATATTTTGGCCTTGGAGTAGCTATAGTCCTCTTGATTAGTGCGAAAATCAAAGTCTCTGTAATTTAGATAAGCAGTTCTCGGAGATTTTGCAACGTATGGCTCCATTTTTTTGTATAGTTTCCTTGATACGTTCTCAGTGTTATCGCTCTAGTTGACCAAGTACAGAATATTATACAAATTCTCTTTTCTATGAGGGAATGGAGTTTTAGATTCTGAGATTTCATTCATTTTTCCACCAAATGGCTCAAAAATTAACTGGGGACTTTCTTCTTCCAAGAAGAGTCTTTCTATCATTTCCCAAGCACTTTTTGTGATTGGAGTTTTCACAAAATCAGATGTCCCTTTGTTATAATTCTTCTGTGTTGGAATAGTGTTATCTAGCAAAACTTCAGGTGATTCAGTAGGTTCTCTGAAAAAGAAATATAAGACAGACTGAATCCAGGAAACTTCATAGCATTCTTTCTCTGCACCATCAGTAGTATTCTCTTGAAAGCAATCTTTCCGTTCCACATTAAATACAGGGAAGTATTGTTTGAGCAGAGGAATTAACTCATCAACAAGCCCAACATATTGTGCCTGGAAATAGAATTCCACTTGTTTTTCAACATTATTTCCTGCTGATGATCCCCCATTTTGGACAATTGCTCTGATGAACAAATCTTCAGGGAGCTGATGTGATATTTTTTCCCATTTTTGGAGTAGATTTCGGTTACCCTCTAACTTCCTACGGATCGTGAAAACAGTAAGCTTTTCAGGAACACGGACTAATTTGAGTTTCCATGCTAGAAGAACACCGAAACTTGCTCCTCCACCTCCTCTTATGGCCCAAAACAAATCTTCATTTTTCTCTCTTTCAAGAATTTTTCCATTAACATCCATCACACGTGCGTCTACAACGTTATCAGCTGCTAGACCAAATTTCCTCATCAATGCGCCGAGCCCACCACCACTGATGATTCCACCAGTGCCTATACTAAAACAGACACCACCTGGAAATCCATGGACTTTACTTTTTTTGGAAATTGCGTAGTAAACCTGGCCGAGGGTCTCCCCTGCTTGAACCCAAGCTGTTTCTTCACTTAAATCTATCTTGATTTTGTTAAGATTGCTTAAATCAAGCGTAACAAATGGGTATTCAGAGCGAAAAGATATGCCTTCATAGTCATGGCCACCGCTTTTGATCTTGATTTGTAGGCCTACTTTTTTACTACAAAAAAGGACAGGCCTGATTTCTTTTTCTTTCCTAGGGGAGGCAATGAAGTGGGGATGTGAATAATTCCACCATCTTGGGTTTTTCTGAGCATATTCTAGAATAGACAAATAAGTTGGAGATTTTGGGGTGTATATAATTTGTGTAATGTTGTTTTTGGAGTATTTGGAAAGACAAAGAAGAAAGTCCTCTTCTTTGGAATAACATTTTGCTAAAATGAGTGAAACCAGCAAAACAAAGAAAATTTGAAAGCTTCCAATTTCTTTTCGTTGGACTAGAAGAAGCATAACAGCCTTTAATTTTTGCAGGAAATTGCTATCTAAGAGACTTAAAGAAATTCAACATTACAAAGAAAGAGCCATCATGGTTTGAGGGGAAAGAAGATGAATTTGCTCATAAGTACCCTTTCAAATACTCCTACTTATAGAGATATAGAGATGAAGTTAGGGATCGTTTGATTACTGGTTAGAATAATACAAATATAGAAGTACATGTATGTGAATTTAGTTCTGGATTTACTACTTACAGAGATGAAGTGATGTATTTGATGTATTTGCATGAAGTATATTAGGTTCATATTTACTCCCCCATTTCATTTTTCTGATTGTCCCCTTACTAAAAACAATTCTTTCAATTTATTTGTCTGAATTATAAGGTTAATTTAGTAAAATGACTTCTAACAAATATTTTTAAGTTAAGTGTTGAGCCAACATGTATCAAGTAAAATGAGGCGGATGTAGTATTCAACTGTTTGACTTTGACCCAAAGATCTTAATGTATTTGATCAATGCATAATAGTTTCTCATTCAATGTATTTCAATTCAATATTCAAACGTCATTACCCATCACTTGGAAGTTGGAAGACACTAAAAAAGGTCATGCTAGGGCCTAAGAGTAACAGTACTTTGCCACAAAAAACTAAAAGAGCAAAACTGACAGAATTTGTACGCTACCAATTTCTCTTCCTTTCAACATAAGTGGCTTCATGCCAAATAAAAAAAAAAAAAAAAAAAGCTTCATGCAAAAAAATTTCAAAGTAGTAAAATGAGCTTTCTATAATCATTATGACAAAGCATGAGCTATTATGCTTTGGAGAAAAGATTAATTTGCTAATAATTATCCTTTCGAATTAAATTATTTTGTACTTAAATAATTTATTCGTTTATACATTTTTTTTTCTCATGATGTGCTAGACTCAATGTCAATATCTTGTATAAATCTAGAGATAAGATGTTTATATAAATATTTGGTTTCGGGAGTCGATTAAGATCTATCCTATACATAATATGAAAATTGTTTTTTTTTGTTCTCTAGATCCGAGTATTCAGCTGAGAAGACTTGTGCTATGAACTGTCCATAAACATATAACATATGCTTTAATGACAGATCTCAACTAATGTTTGTATTCTAGGAATCTCCACTTATAGATGGGCTTAGCAGCCATGATTATCATGTGAGGAAGTGGACAGGTACCTCCTTTCAGTGACATTGTTTAAGTTATGCCTTCAACGTATAGATTTTTATATGTTTACCTTACTTCAAAATAACTTTGAAAATACCGAGTCTGAAGTTTCACTAAAAGGAATATGGTTAAAGTTTAGCTATTTTTAAAACTTATAAGTAAAAATTGAACATAAATAATAAAATCTATCGACTTTTAGAAATAACTTTCCGACACATCAAATGTGTGCGTTAGTTGCATTTTTATTGATTATACTAATATTTTATCATATATGAAAATAATGGTGTTATTCCTATTTATTTTAAAAATATATCTAAATCCTTATATAAGGGAAATCTTTCAGATAATTTGAAATTTTGAACCAAAAGATAAGTAAGATCAAAACAAACTAAATTAAAAACGAGCAATTTTATATATAATTAAATATTATAAGTAATTAAATAAAAATATGAAGTACAAATTAGTTACATTTTAAAGTGCAAGAAAGTTACTTCTAGTTAGGGATGAGCATGGTAAGGTATATACCAAATTATCATACCGAATCGAAATTTTTGATATCGTGGTTTTGGTATTAAGGTATTTGGTATGGTATATGTTATACATTTTAAATTTTTTTGGTATATGGTATGGTATTCGGTATTTACAAATGACATACCAAAATACCGAATACCATACCGAAGTATATATAGTTACATAAATAACTTTTATACACACAGACAAATATAATACTTAGTATTAGTATAAAAATGTTTAGACATTGAAACTTTCGTTATTCTATCTTGATTGAAATGCCTTTTTTGTATAATTGACTAACAAAAAGAATTGTTTGTACTTCTTTTTCAATATTTCTACATATGTAATGTGTATTTATGATACAATTAAGACGCAGTTTTGAAAATTCAAAGTAATAATACTCTAGTATACGAGTATATATTGTCGAAGTTGTACAAACTATGGTTACCGATTATCATACCGCAAAATACCGAAACCAAACGTCAAAATATCGAACCATACCGAATTAATATGGTATGGTAATGGTATAATGTTTTTAAAAATCGAATACAGAAATTATCGTACCAAAGTTTCAAATACGTACCTACCATACCATATCATGCCCACCCCTACTTCTAGTATATGATTTCCCAGAAATAGGAGGCAACTAATTTGGATTTACGTCAGGAAATCCCACAATGACTGGTGCTCCCTACCAAAGGCACTTCATACCCGGATTGGAATTCGAAACTCAGGTTAAGGATAGAAAAGTACTTACCACTCCACAACAATCTTTTGCGGTGAGCGTGCTCATATTATAAATATGTATAGTGTATTTAACCCAAATAAAGAAACTAAAAGGAAATGGAAGGAGGAAAAGAAACAAAATTTGTACCCCTAAAAGATGATCAGCATTTATAGAACATTTACTAAAATTGTTACAATGGTTCTCTTATTTTAGTTGTAAAAGTTCAAACAACCAGCTTTAATTTATATCTCACGTGCATAAAATCTTGCATGGACTCCACTGCATATCAGTATGATAATTGATAAGGTGGAACACTTTGTTCACTTCTGAAAAAGTTGTTGGGATCCACCTCACTCTTTATTTTAACCAACCTCTCAAAATTGGCATTGAAATACTTTTCACCCCATATTTTGGCCTTGAAATAGCTATAGTTCTCTTGATTAGCTCCCAAACCAAAATCCCGGTAATTCAAATAAGCAGTTCTTGGAGATTTTGCAACATATGGCTCCATTTCCTTGTACAGTTTTCTTATCCATGCTATCTTCTGGCTTGCTATGCGCTCACTATTATCATCCCAGCTCACGAAGTACTGAATGTTATACAAGTTCCCTTTTCTATGAGGGAATGGAATTTCAGATTCTGACATTTCCTCCATTTTTGCACCAAATGGCTCAAAAACCATCTGGGGTCTTTCTTCTTCCGTAAATAGTTTTTCTATCATTTCCCAACCACTTTTCGGAATTGGAGCCTTCACAAAATCAGATGTTCCTTTGTGATAATCCTTGTTCGTAGAAATCGTCTTTTCTAGCAAAACTTCAAGTGAATCATTTGGCTTTCTCCAGGAGAAATACAAGACTGATCGAATCCAGGGAACTTCGAGGCATTCTTTCTCTGCATCACCAGTAATATTCTCTTGAAAGCAATCTTTTCGCTCCAAATTAAACTCAGGAAAGTATTGTTTGAGCAAAGGAATTAATTTCTCAACAGGCCCAAGATACTGCGCCTGAAAATAGAATCCCACAATTCTTTTGGAATCATTTCCTGGTGGAAATACGCCTTTTTGAACAAACGCCCTGATGAATAAATCTTTAGGGAGTTGATGTGATATGTTTTCCCATTTTTGGAGAAGAGTTAGGTTGCCCTCCAAATTCCTACGAATTGTGAAAACAGTAACCTTTTCAGGAAGACGAATCAATTTTAGTTTCCATGCTAGAATAACACCAAAACTTGCTCCTCCACCTCCTCTTATTGCCCAAAACAAATCTTCATTCATCTCTCTGTCAAGAATTTTTCCATTAACATCCATCACACGTGCATCTACAACATTATCAGCTGCTAGGCCATATTTTCTCATCAATGCACCGAGCCCACCACCACTGATGATTCCACCAGTGCCAACGGTGAAGCAGACACCACCTGGAAATCCATGAACTCTACTTTTATTGGCAATTGCATAGTAAAGCTGGCCGAGGGTAGCCCCTGCCTGAACCCAAGCTGTTTCTTCATTTAAATCAATCTTGATTTCATCAAGATTACTTAGATCAAGCATAACAAACGGGTATTCAGAGCGAAAAGATATGCCTTCATAGTCGTGGCCACCGCTTTTTATCCTAATTTGTAAGCCTATTTTATTAGTACAAAGAATGAGAGGCCTGATTTCTGATTCTTTCCTAGGGGAGTCAATGAAGAGGGGGTGTGAAGAATTCAACCATCTGGGGTTTTTCTGAGCATATTCCAGGATAGAAGCATAAGTTGGAGAATTAGGGGTGAAAATATTTTGTGTGACATTGGTTTCAGAGTATTTAGAAAGACATTTGAGAAAATCTTTTTGGGAATATCATTTTGCCAAAAAGAGTGAAAAGAGCAAAATGGAGAAAATTTGAAGGCTACCCATTTTTTTTTTTGCAGGAAATTAAAAGGGGATTCAGAATGATATATAAGGAATTTTATATCATGCTTTGAGGGGAAAACAGATGAATTGATCCAATTTATGTAGAGTGTTAGCTCTGTCTATCCCCACAACTTGACTTAGAGGAGTTAATTTTTGATACGATCGAAAGTCAAATAATGATAATTATCTCAAAAATCACTTAATTTTAGTTTGTAATGAAAAACTTACTCAATTATTGTCATTTCACCTACCTAGTCACCCAGTTATTGTCATTTCACTTATTCTCAACTGATTCGTTCCAATAATATAAAAGGCGAGTCAATTTAATTGCTAACTAAAATAAATGTATTTTAATAAAAGATTGACTTAAAAAGTTGTGATGCATAGAAGGAATTATATCGTTTATGGAAATAAAGTGATATGGTCCATATTGAAATGGAGGGAGTAATATGAACTACCATAAACATTTCCTTTAATAAGGAAAATACATAAAGTACCCCAAAAAAATTGTCGTCCCAATTCAATTTCACACTTTAGTTTTACATAGTCAAAGAAACTATTAAAAGTAGAATCTTTTTTAAGATACTTATTAATGGTAAACTAGTATTCCGTTTAGTTCAAAATAAGTGAATTTTGAGTTTTTTTTACTGTTTGAAATAAGTAAATTGTTTATTCTTCAAGAGATATGTTGAAAATTTCTTTCAATTTTATCCTTCATTTACACTTTCAAAGTTATCAGTTCCAAGAGACTTAATTAACTTTATTTTATTGTGACAAAAATTTCAAGTGCAGTTTGATCATATCTAAAAGAATAAAAATGAAAAATAAATTACCACCGTTTCAAAAAGAATGACTTACTTTTCTTTTTAGTCCGTTTCTAAAAGAATGACCTCTTTTCCTTTTTAGCAACTTTTTAATTTTAACTTTCCACATGACGTGTTTAAGACTGTAAGATTGAAGGGCATTTTGGTATATTTGACCTATCTTTAGTTTAAGACCACAAGATTCAAAAGTTTTCTTTATTTTCTTAAACTCCGTGTCAAGTCAAACTAGGTCATTTTTTTAAAACGGAGGGAGTTATGTCCTGCATTTTTTTCTTAATAAATGTGCATTGAGGCAAAAAATTATTTATTTGAATTATGGAGAGTAAAAACACTCTTTATTTTATAAGAATGAGTAGTTTTTAAATAATGTATCTAAATTAAAAATACCGCTTATTTAGAAACGGAAAAAGTGATGTGAACTATCCATAATCATATGCTTTAATGAGGGATCTCAAATCTCAATTAATTTTTGGATTCTAGAAAGGGAAAATACATAAATTACACCACAAATGGGAAAAGATCTTCTCCCGTGAACAAAGGTCCAGCATTGTTCAATAGGATACTAGAACAATGATTCGCCCTCTATTATTACTAAAAGTGAAATTGATCACCCCTAAAAGGTGGGTGACAAAAAAAAAAGGATCTATCTTCGTATAGGCAAGTGATTTATGTATTTTCCTTTCTAAGATCTCTTCCAGGGCCTTAATAAAATTATAGATGACCTTAGCCTCTATGGTTCCCACGAGGATAATAGCACAGGTACCTGATTTTAATTAGTGTCACTATTTATGTTATGCTTTAAATTTATAAAATTCTTATATTGTTTACTTCAAAATAACTTTGGATATGTGGTATGTATGTGTATTTCACTAAAGGAATAACTCAGGAACATAGGATTAAAGTTTGGTTATTTTTTCAAAATTTTAGCCATATGTGAATAATGGCTATACATCATGAATTGATGGAGTATTATTCTTTCAATGATACATGTTTCATATATCATATACTGATAGAATATTATAGAGGACATGTTCATTCTTTTTAAAAAGTTATATATGAAAATGAAGTTTAATCTTATTTTTGATAATTTAATTTTTGTAAATCTTTTTAGCAAGTTTTATTTGTGGAAAACCCAACAAATAAAGTCATAATTTAAATACAAGTTTATTTGGGCATAAATACATCGATAAATATCTTTGTTGGGTTCAATTAGTGTGAATGAAAAATAAAAAGTTGCTTGAAAGGTACACAACTCTTTAAGTAAAAGACACACTATTTCAAAAAAAGGTATGACTGTTTGGATGGTTGTGGCTGTTTGGAAAAGACACACTCTTCAAATGGACAGACATGTCTGTTCAGAAAGGATACACCTTTCCGGTGAACCATTACCACCTTTCGAAAGGGGCACTTAATGGTTATATAAACCTGCATTTTTTCTCAGGTTTAGTATGAATTTTTATGTTCTTGAAACATTTCTTGTCTTTTAAAATACTCCGTGTAATCATCTAACTATTGAGTGAGTCGAAGAGAATCTGATCTTTTGAGGTACCACTACAGTCGGATTGTTAGGCTATTTTATCCTGGTGAAAATTTCGTAACCTCAGGTACTTGAGGGGAATTATTTCCTTAAGGACACTCCATGAAGTCAGGGGACCTGGTCTTTTCTGCTTCATCTATTTTTCTATAAAATTCTGAAAACACACTTCTTTGCAAGGTCATTTTGATCTTGTGTTGAAGGTGTTGCATAAATTCATAAGTGTTCTTATTTTATACTTGAACTTGTGTTGAAGTTGTTGTGCCAAAATTCAGATTTTTTGTAGCCGAAAACAACAATCTTAAGGAAATAACTGAAAAAATATTTTTTTTCTTGTTTGATGAAATTTTCTTTTCACTAAAGTTTTTTTTTCATAATCTGTATTATTTGGTTTCTGAAGATTAAAGCTTTAAACTTTCTACTCCGTTTGAACTTAACAAGTGATTTACAGAAATAAAAATCTTCATCAGAAGTTAAAGGTCATTCGGTTGACAATTGAAATTCATAAAAACGTGATACCAAGCGCTATCTACAAGAGCACAAAACAGTCCACAAACTCACAAAAATAGTCCACACGTATAGGACAACAAACGAGAACAACAAGCACACAAACATGAAAGATAAGGAGATAGATAACTTGACACAAAAAGAACTTGTAATGTAGCAACTAAAGAGTGTATCAAACTCTAAAACCTCTACAAAACACATTAACAAGCACCAAGTTCTTACGCAAACACAAGAGGAACTCGATTCACTCAGTTCACTCAAGCACTCACGTTTCTAGCCGATACACACAACACAAGAAGAAACCATTTCTTGTGATGTCAAAGTGGTGGTCTACTCTTTCTTGAGAGTATGGTGTTTCAATGTTACAATATTCATTTTCAAAATAAGCTAACTAGGAAAATAAGACTAAGGGGTTACAAAAGAGATGGGAAATGACACCTTTACCCTTAATGAAGGGGGTGGGTTTGGAGTGTATAAATGGGGTTGCCTTGTAGTGTTTTTATGACACTCAAGGCATGTCTTCACACTTTAATACATACACTCCCTTGGACTAACTTAAGATATGCTCAAACATATCCATCTTCATAAATGTTCCTTGACGACATTGTAGTTCCCGAGCTTAGCTCCTAAGGAATGGTCTTGAGCTCTCGATACCCATTTTTCACTCTTTTGGAAAGGCCTTCACACTCCTTTCTCTTCTTGGATATGGTTCGAGTATGGCTGCTTATGCTTGTATCCTATTTGCACTTGTATCGCTTGTAATCCTTGTGCTCTTTACGTTTGTATCATGCTCTCCATCTTGAAGGGAATTTGTCCTCAAATTTACACCTTGCAAATCCAAAGAGAGGGAAAACAAAAACACAATCCTCATAGTATGAGGGTTAGCATTAGTGTCACAAATTATTTAATCATGCCAAGGGGGTACACTTTTGGAATATATCCAACAATCCTTTGTTATGATCATGAAACAATTACTACAAGCATCACAAAAGACTTGGCTAAGATAGACATCAAGGGAAGAGGAGTGCAACCTGAGACCATCATATATATCAATAAGCCAAGGTTGTTCACATTTGAAATACATCCACGGGTCCTTTGTGTCTGACATGAAAAGCTTATCATGAATGGCACAAAGGATGTGGTTTTGGTAAATACCAAGAGATAAGAAAACTACAATGGTCTTGATGGTATTACTATACCGAAAAGGTAAGACTAACTTTGCCTTAGGAACCATAAGATACATTTGTTTCATTACCTCCACAAGGGACCTCATCAAATATGGCGCCACTATTGATCCTAAGGTCCACCTTACCCACATATCATTATCATTCAAACAAGGAAACCAGCCACCAAACTTACTACCTCTACACAATACACATTCAAAATTAACATGGTTATCATCATAGGTAAAGAGGTAGTATAGGAAGGAATCAAGTGTGAAGACTTCACGCCGAGGGGGTACACTTTTAAAATACAACCTGAAATCCTTTATTTTGACAATGAAATATTTAGTATGAGCATTATAAAGGATAGGGATAAGGCAAACATCAAGGGGAAATGAGCACAAACTGAGACAATTCCTTTCCCACCCCATTAATGCACCGGGATCAAATGGATGAAGTAGCCAAGGGCATAAGCCAAGGCTACTCTTTCCTTTTACTAGAGAATCAAGCCGACAATCACCCAAGGCATTACTCACAACTTTGACATACACATGGTTATTAGGAACAAGACTAATATCATGGCTTTTATCACACAAGTTCAAAGGTCCGTATTCATTATCTAAATCAAAATTACAAGCATCAATACTAACTTAAAAATTTTTAATCATACCATTTACATATTAAAGTAGTGAGTTATTCTTAGGAGTACATTGATCATTATACACACCCAAAATACTACCAAGGAAGGATGCTTGCACTTCTACACTATCTATACCCAAAACCACATCAACTTGGCTACTAATATCCACATCACAACTCTTTAAACTTAAGGGAGTGTAAAGTGTATCAATTTTACCTTGGTTTGCACTAGGGCAGCCCACTTGCATTGAATTCTCGGACAAGAATGCAATTGGAACACCAACATGTTTGGGATAGATTTCTATTGGATTCTCCTTTGAGAATATATCATCTTGTACCTGCACATAAGAAGAACCAATGTTAGTAAAAATGCTAGCACTTGGGTTAGTGAGTAACAAGGGTTCTTTGTGGATAAAATCTATAATCAGGCATTTTTTCCCCTTCCAACTTCACTACCCATGGATTCGCTTTTCCTTTCCCTCTTTTCTTTACATTCTTCTTGTACCTCACCATCAAATTTCTCTCCATATTGAGGCTTGGCCTGATTCTCCTCGGAGTCTAACTCTCTTTCTTTTTCTACTTGGACAGGGTATTTCTGGATTAGTGTAGCTTGGGAAGGAGACATTGGATTTAGTAGAGTGTAGGGTCTTTGAATTAGAGGATTTTGGAGTAGAGGATTTAGGTTTAGGGATGGAATTTTGGTTCCAAGTCTTCCTTGTGGAACTTTTTGGAGTGAGGAATAGCTAGGTCCATCTTGTTCTTGGCTTTGGGAGTAAATATTGGCTTGTTTTGGATCACTTGGTGGATACAATCTTTGTTACAAGGTCTCAGGAGTAATAGTAGGTGAGGTGTTTTGAGAAGTATAAGGTCGAGAACTCCTTTGGCTTTCCACCCTCTCCAACCTTTCACTCGTTGAGGCCACATCCAAACCTAACTTCTCAACATTTGCCTTCATCCTATCCACACCTCGAGACAAGGTTTCAAGACTAGCTAAGATGACATTCATAACATTATTGTCCACGGTTGGAGCATTGGAATTTTTGGGTTCCATTTGCAATTGTACCTACAAAACAAGCAAACTTTAGCTCAAAATACGCTCACAAATTCTTCACACTCCGCTTCCTCACTTGGTTCTTCAAGTGTTGTAAGTCGGCTATCAACTTGTGAGAACTTGGGAATGAGTACACTCCTGAGTTGGAGTGAATTTCGATTTGAAGGCTCAAAGAAGCTTTGTACGCACTTGAACCAAAAACAACTATGAATTATAAATGAGCAAAGCACCACATGTAACGCTTAACATGAAAGAAGTACTCAAAAACTAGTTCACAACTTAGTAGGTTGTTACTAGTTGTCAACTAGTATAGGAGTCAATAAAAAATAAAACTAATAGAGACAAGAAAAGAAACTAGGAATGTCCTATGATTTGAGTTTTGTTGTTGGTGTGGCCGACAATTTTTTTTTTATTTTGGTCGTTTGGGGTGTTGTTTTGTTGAATTTGTTGTAGTCCAACTTGAATGATTCAATATTATTTGTTTGGTGTGATTTTTGGATTGGAATGATGAGACAAGGGTTGGGACTCTTTTTTTCAAAGGTCAAAAGGTATCCATCAACTTTTCACCAACTTGCACTAAAATGGCAAGACACCTTTTTGCTTTGTCTTTGTCCCTTTCCCTTTTTGCCTTTCTTGAAAGATGTTTTGACACTCTTTTGGTAAGCAAGCTTTTTGGTGGGTCTTTATTTCTTTTCCACTTTGTTGTTGTCTTGAAAGTAGTCCCAAGACAAACACAATACTTTGCCTCTCTCTTCCCTTTTTCAAATCAAACAAGCCTTTTGTTGAACATTCATCTCAAGAACAATATGAACAACAACAAGAACACTCACGAACGACAACAATATTTTCTCTGCCCAACCCTTTAACAACACTAAAAAATATCTCAAATCTTGGACCATAGACTCAAGTGTGCTAGGGAAACAACAAGCTAACATACAAAACTACTAAGACAAGCAAAATAACAACTAAATCTAGACACAAATTCGGTCAAACAATAGCAACACTTCGGCCACGACACCAAAACCATAGAACAACTTCTTTTTGTGAGATTTTTGACCTTGGACATCTCTTCTAATGTTAGGAAATAAAGATCTAACACTAGAACACACAAAACACACAAAAATCACAAGAAAACTAGGCCTCAAATTTCGGCCTAAACACAAAAATGTGGAAAGATTACTATTTTTGAGTTTTTCAGCTTTACAACACTTTTTTTTATTATTTTTGAGTGAACAATCCCAAGATTGATCTCGTGGGAAAGAAATTAATGATGGATCTGATACCAAGCAGTATCTACAAGAGAAAAAAAAAGTTCATAAACTCACAAAAACAGTCCACATATACAAGACATCAAACGAGAACAACAAATGTACAAACTTGAAAGATAAGGAAATAGATAACTTGACACAAAGAGAACTTGTAATGTAGCAACTAAAGAGTGTATAAAACTCTAAAACCTCTAAAAAACACATTAAAAAGCACCAAGTTTTTACGCAAACACAAGAGGAACTCGGTTCACTCAAGCACTCACGTTTCTATCCGATACACACAACACAAGAAGAAACAATTTCTTGTGATGTCAAATTATAGTCTACTCTCTCTTGAGAGGATGGTGTTTCAATGTTAAAATATTCATTTTTAAAATAAGCTAACTAAGCAAATAAGACTAAGGGGTTTCTACTTATAGTCTATTACAAAAGAGATGGGAAATGACACTTTTACCCTTAATGAAGGGAGTGGGTTTGGAGTGTATAAATGGGGTTGCCTTGTAGTGTTTTTATGACACTCAAGCATGTCTTCACACTTTAATACATACACTCCCTTGGACGAACTTGAGACATGCTCAAACACATCCATCTTCATGAATGTGCCTTGAAGACGTTGTAGTTCCTGAGCTTGGCTCCTAAGGAATGGTCTTGAGATCTCGATACCCGTTTGCCACTCTTTTACAAAGGCCTTCACATTGTTCCCTCTTCTTGGATATGGTTTGAGTATGGCTGCTTGTGCTTGTACCCTCTTTGTACTCGTATCACTTGTAATCCTTGTACTCTTTACTCTTGTATCATCTTCTCCATCTTGAAAGGAATTTGTCCTCAAATTTACACCTTGAAAAACCAAAGAGAGGGAAACAAGAACACAATCCTCAAGGTATGAGGGTTAGCATTAGTGTCACAAATTATTTAATCATGCCAAGGGGTACAATTTTGGAATATATCCAACAATCTTTTGTTACGATCATGAAACACTTACTACAAGCATCACAAAGGACTTGACAAAGATAGACATCAAGGGAAGAGGAGTACAACATGAGACCATCACATATATCAATAAGCCAAGGTTGTTCATAGTTGAAATACATCCAAGGGTCATTTATGTGTGACATAAAAATAAGCCAAGGTTGTTCATAGTTGAAATACATCCAAGGGTCCTTTATGTGTGACATAAAAAGCTTTGCATGAATGGCACAAAGGATGTGGTTTTAGAAAATACCAAGAGAAAAGAAAACTATTATGGTATTGATGGCCTTACTATACCCAAAAGGTAAGACTAACTTTGGCTTAGGAACCATAAGATACATTTGTTTCATTACCTCCACAAAGGACCTCATCAAATATGGTGCCACTATTAATCCTAAGGTCCACCTTACCCACATATCATTATTATTCAAACAAGGAAACCAGCCACCAAACTTACTACCTCTACATAATACACATTCAAAATTAACATGGTTATCATCATAGGTAAAGAGGTAGTATAGGAAGGAATCAAGTGTGAAGACTTCACACCGAGGGGGTACACTTTTAAAATACAACCTGCAATCCTTTGTTTTGACAATGAAACATTTAGTATGAGCATTACAAAGGATAGGGATAAGGCAAACATCAAGGGGGAATGAGCACAAATCGAGACAATTCCTTTCCCACCCCACTAATGCATGGGGATCAAATGGATGAAGCAGCCAAGGGCATAAGCCGAGGCTACTCATTCCTTTTACTAGAGAATCAAGCCCACAATCACCAAAGGCATTACTCACAACTTTGACATACACAATATCATGGCTTTCATCACACAAGTTCAAAGGACCATATTCATTATCTAGATCAACATTACAGGCATCAACACTAACTTGAAAATTTTTAATCATACTATTTACATGTTCAAGTAGTGAGCTATTCTTAGGAGCACATTGATTATTATGCACACCCAAAATACTACCAAGGAAGGATGCTTGCACTTCTACACTATCTATATCCAAAACCATATCAACTTGGCTACTAATATCCATATCAAAACTTTTTAAACTTAAGATAGTGTAAAGTGTACCAATTATACCTTGATTTGTACTAGGGCAGCCCACTTGCATTGAATACTCGGCCAAGAATGCAAATGGAACACCAACATGTTTGGGATGGATTTCTTTTGGATTCTCCTTTGGGAATATATCATCTTGTACCTACACATAAGAAGAACCAATGCTAGAAAAAATGCTAGAACTTGGGTTAGTGAGTAAAAAGGGTTCTTTGTGGATAAAATCCATAATCAAGGGGTGTTTAAAGCTGCTGCAACTTTATAAGTAGTATTCTGTTATACTAATACTTACTATCTTGTTATGAAGAAGATGACTACTGACATTCAAGTAAATGATACTGAAATGACTATGGCAACAACTAATGTTTCCATAACGAGTCGTATGAGTGCTCCGTAAGCAATGGCACCAGCAGAGAAACCTAGAAAATTGATGGGTGTTGATTTCAAAAGGTGGCAACAGAAGATGGTTTTCTACCTTACAACTTTATGTCTTCAAAGATTGATATCTGAAGAAGTTACAGAGGTGCTAGAGGAAACTTCGAACCAGGAGAAATTTGTCGTTATGGAGGCGTGGAAACACTCCAATTTTTTATGCAGGAATTACATTCTAAAATGGCCTCCAAGATGAATTACACAATGTGTATAGTGGAATGAAGATGTCAAAAGAGTTGTGGGGGGCGCTAGAAAGAAAATACAAAACTGAGGATGCTAAAACCAAAAAGTTCTTCGTTGCAAGATTCCTTGAGTTTAAAATGATTGAAAGCAAGTCTGTTGTATCTCAAGTCTAGGAAATACAAGTTATCATCCACGATTTCCTTGTGGAAGGTATGGTTAAGAATGAGGTATTTCAAGTCCCGAACATAATAGAGAAGTTACCACCTATGTGAAAGAACTTCAAGAACTACTTAAAAGAAAGGAGATGATAGTTGAAGATCTTATAGTAAGACTGCGCATTGAAGAAGACAACAAAG
>NC_061112.1:132033452-132045527 GCF_002878395.1 Capsicum annuum | reverse complement strand
TGAATCTAAGAAAAAAGTGGACGATCTGTGTGCCATGCTATCTGAATACAACATGGTGGAAAATCCTTGAGAGTGATGGATGAATTCCGGTGCCACCCACCACGTTTGTGCAAATAAGGAGTTTATTATTATTTTTGCTCCGGCTTAAGGCTAAGAGAAGATATATATGGCCAACTCCGCAACTGCAAAGGTTGAAGGAACAGCAAAATTTTGCCTGAAAATGACATCAAGCAAAGTGTTGACTTTGAACAATGTCCTGTATGTACTGGAGTTACGAAAGAACTTGATTTCTATCACTTCTAGACAAAAATGGATTCAAATGTGTATTTATTTTCAAAAAAAATTATACTTAGTAAAGGAGAAATGTATGTAGGGAAGGTCGACCTCCTGAGGGCCTATTCAAAATGAATGTTGAAATTAATAAAAGTTCATTTTCTTATTACTTGCTCGAGTCTAATGATTTGTGGCATGAACGATTAGGACATGTCAATTACAAAATATTATAAAAACTGATTAAGTTAGAAGTTTTGCCAAACTTTGAGTGTAATAAATCAAAATGTCAAACGTGTGTGGAATCAAAGTATGCTAAGCATCCATATAAGTCCACTAAGAGGAATTTCAATCCCTTAGACTTAATACACACTGCAATTTATGATTTGAAATCAACACCATCTCGTAGTGGAAAAAAGTATTTTATAACTTTTATTAACAATTACAATAGATATTGTTATGTCTATTTGCTAAATAGTAAGGATGAAGAAATAGATGCGTTTAGGAAATACAAAACACAAGTGAAAAATCAGTTAGAGAAAAAGATCAAAATTATAAGACGTGATGGGGGCGGAGAATATGAATCTCCCTTTGCATAAATATGTGTAAAGAATGGAATTTTCCATCAAACTACGGCCCCGTATTCATCTCAATTTAATAGAATTGCGGAAAGGAAAAATCAAAACTGAAAAGAAATGATGAATACCTTACTTATAAGTTCAGGTTTACCGCAAAACTTGTAGGGAAGCTATACTTACAGCTAATCGAATACTCAATAGAGTACCCCATAGTAAGACACAATCAACTCCATATGAAAAAGGGAAAGGAAGGAAATCCAACTTGAAATATTTCAAAGTGTGGGGGTGTCTAGCGAAGATCCAAATTCCTATGCCTAAAAGGATAAAGATATGACCTAAGACGGTGGACTGCATTTTCATAGAATATGCTAAAAGTAGTAAAGCATATCGATATTTGGTTCATAAATCCAAACATACGGATATCAATGAAAATACGATAATTAAATCAAATAATGTTGAATTCTTTATACATATTTATCCATGTAAAACTAGACATGAACAGTCAAGTGGGGGGTCTAAATGACCTCGAGAAAAACCAAGTGAGGAAGTACATAATGATGAAAATCTAAGATGTAGTACACGTCAAAGAATGTCAACTTCGTTTGGATCAGATTTTGTAACATTTCCCTTAGAAAATGAGCCTCAAACATTTAAAAAAGCAATGACATCTATAGATTCATCCTTTTAGAAAGCGGAAGTCAAAAGTGAGATTGAATCAATCTTAAGCAACCATAAGTTGGAGTTAGTTGATCTTCCTCCAGGAAATAAACTTTTAGGCTCTAAATGGATCTTCAAAAGTTAAATGAAAGTGGATGGTACTATAAAAAAAAATAAGGCAAGACTTGTAGTAAAAGGCTTCAAACAGAAAGAAGGTCTTGATTACTTTGATACATACTCGCCTATAACGAGGATATCATCAATTTGAATTTTAATTGCCTTGGCAGCGGTATATGGTCTTGAAATCCATCAAATTGATGTGAAAACAACATTCTTAAATGGAGAATTGGAGGAAGAAATTTACATGGAATAGCTTAAGGGTTTTGTGGTTTTAGGAAAAGAAAATAAGGTGTGTAAACTTGTTAAGTCACTTTATGGACTAAAACAAGCACCTAAACAATGGCATGCAAAGTTTGACCAAACCATATTGGCAAATGGGTTCAAGATAAATGAATGTGATAAATGTGTTTACATCAAAGACACTCCAAATCACCAAGTCATTGTTTGTTTGTATGTGGATGATATGTTGATCATCAGTACAGACATTTCTGACATTAATTCTATGGAATGAATGCTAGAAAGCAAGTTTGATATGAAAGACCTTGGAATTACGGATGTGATCTTAGGAATAAGAATTCATAGAATTCTACAATGGTTGGCATTGTTATAGTCTCATTACATCGAAAAGGTACTTGACAAATTCAAGTATTTGGAATTTGGTATTGTTAAGACTCCATTGGATGTGAGCTTCGCACTTCAAAAGAATAAGGGTGAAAGTAACTCACAGTTAAAATACGCAAGAGTGTTGGAATGTTTAATATATATCATGAATTGTACACGACCAGACATAGTATGTGCTGTTAGTAAGTTGAGTTGGTACATGAGTAATCCCAATAAAACTCATTGGATGGCAATGAAAAGAGTTTGGGGTATCTTAAATACTCTCAAGACTATGCTTTATATTGTAATAAATATTCCGCGGTACTTGAAGGATATCGTGTTGCAAATTGGATCGTCGGATCAAATGAAGTAAAATCTACGAGTGGATACGTATTTATAATAGGTGGAGGAGCAGTATCTTGGAAATCATCCAAACAGACATGTATTGCTCACTCTATGATGGAATCAAAATTTATCGCATTAGATAAAGCCAGTGAAGAAGCCAAATGGCTCCAGAATTTCTTGGAAGATATTCCTTATTGGCCCAAACCATTGATACCAGTATGTATATACTATGATAGTCAAGCTGCAATAGGTAGGGCAGGGAGCATGACATATAATGGTTAATCTCATCACATAAGACGAAGATATAATATCATTAGAGAACTTCTCTCTAGTAGAATTATCACTGTTGACTATATAAAGTTAAAGAATAATATGTCGGATCCACTTACAAAAGGCCTATCTAGAGAAGGAGTTGAGAGGACATCCAAGGGAATGGGTTTACGACCTAGGATAAGTCAGCATAGCAATAACTCTACCTAAAAGACTGGAGATCTCAAGAGCTAAGTTCAAGGAGATCAAACAAAGTTGTGTCTGACAGGTTCAACATTGTCAATATACCCAACACATTCTCATAATGTAGACAATGTTTAGTAAATCAGGATAAGACTTATGGAGTAAAGTCTTTTAATGATTATCTAAGTTTGGCAGATTTGACCAAATAGTTTAATCTATAGGATTGAACGTTTAGAAATCACCTATATGAGGGCGAAGTAGAAGCCGCTTCAAGGAGAATGTTAGTAAAGGTCTATTTTCTAAGCTCTCATGAGACCAGGACCTGTTCATGGCTGAAACAAATAAAACTGTGAGAACCATAAATGGTAAAATGTTGGTTGTGTGACATGTGTTGTCTAGGTGTACGTTAAAGCTTAATAGTTCAAAGATATCAAATCTACCGATTGACCGAGTGCATCTGATGCATGTTCACTACGAAAAGTTTAAAGGGAAATCCACTTATCCAGATGCAATCTGTCTATGCTTGATGATCATATACTTGTCCGTAAAGTTTTATAATGAGTAGTCATTCCCTATTCATGTGGGGGATTGTTGGGTTCAATTAGTGTGAATGGAAAATGAAAAGTTGCTTGGAAGGGACACAACTCTTCGAGTAGAAGACATACTATTTCAAGAAAAGGTATGACTGTCTGGATGGTTGTGGCTGTTCGAAAAAGACACACTCTTTCGAATGGACTAACATGACTGTTTAGAAAGGATACACCTTTCTGGTGAACCATTGCCACCTTTCGGAAGGGGCACATAATGGCTATATAAACCTGCATTTTTTCACAAGTCCAGTACGAATTTTTCTGTACTTGAAAATATTTCTTGTCTTCTAAAATACTCTGTGTGATCATCTAACTATTGAGTGAGTTCAAAAAGAATCTGATCGTTTGAGGTACCACTACAATCGGATTGTTAGGCCATTTTATCTTGGGAGAAAAATTTCGTAACCTCGGGTACTTGAGGGGAATTATTTCCTTAAGGACACTCCGTGAAGTCGGGGGACTTGGCCTTTTCCGCTTCCTATTTTTCTATAAAATTCTGAAAACACACTTCTTTGAAGGTCATTTTGATCTTGTGTTGAAGGTGTTGCATAACTTCATAAGTGTTCTTGTTTTATACTTGAACTTGTGTTGAAGTTGTTGTGCCGAAATATAGATTTTGTGTACCCGAAAACAACAATCTTTAACTCGATCTCATTTGGCAGTCTAATGTTTCAACTTAAGGATGCTCATTTACACACCTTAAACTCGTCTCTATTGTAATATTAGTTGAATGCTTCAACTTACAAAATGATCATCTAGACACATCCAAAAATTACGTGTTTTGTCCACATGATGTTTAGAAGACACACCAGAGAGGAAATGAGGTATTTAGATATACATTTTCAATTATTCTATACTCCCTCCATTTCATAATAAATGAATTATTGGATTTTGGCACACATATTAAGAAAAAAACATTAAAGACATAAATTTAACACAATTTTTCATTTTTACCCCCAAAAAAAGAAAAAGTTGACCTTATAATACTTTTTCAAAAGCTAATTGATTGTCAAATCATAAAGGTAAATTTGGAAAAAAAAATTCAATGATTCACTTATTTTGAAACACCAATAAATACCCCAACAATTCAACGGAGGGAGTATTTTTTATTAGTTTAAAAGTAATTCAATTTTATTTTTAATTACTTTTTCTTGTAGTCTAGTTTTAGTAGTTAATTGATATATGAATAAAAAATAAGGATAATTATTACCTAAATATCCACAAGGAATCAAGGATTGGGTGAGTTGGTTGAATGAGTAATTTCTCGCGTGGTAGATCTAAGATCTATTTTCTTCATTAGTAGACTTCTCAGTCAAATCTTATCGCGTTTGGTTTGCCTATGATTTACCTTTTTTGTATGACTTACGATTTATTGCACCAAAAAGGGTTTACCCAATGTACATTCAATAGTAGTTCCCAAATATAAGAACGAGCTATAACGCTTTGAGATAGAGAAGGAAAACATGAAAATTCGGCCTGTTGAGTAGCATTTCAAATAAACCACATTTATGCATATTGTCAAGAATGGACCTTCGACCTAACTCAACCTCAAAAGCTAGCTCAAGAAGTGAGGATTACCCAAGTCCATATAAGCAAACCACTAGTCCATTCCCCAACCAATGTGGGACTTTTACCCACTCTAACACCCCTCCTCAGGCCTAGGTCTAACTGGCACTGGCGTGTGGACCGGAAGCCCAAAACGGGAATGGACCTGGCTTTGATACCATGTTAAAATAGGTCTTGGGACTAACTCACACCCCGATCTCAATCGAGATGTGAAACTCAAATCAAAGAAAAAAAAGAAATTTGAGATTTTTCGAGATAATTTTCTAATTTCATAAATGCTGAAATTGGATATCAATTACAAGAGCAAAACAAGTTCAATTGAACTAAACTAATTAAACTCAAAATACTCCATAGCCACAAGCAAGTCTGTAGAATGAGATGAAAAAAGAGTCAGAGAATTGGGGAAGAAGAAGAGAAGAAAGAGATGAGAAACGAGAAGAATTTTTGGAGAAAAATGTTACCAGATAATTCACCTTGTCCTCCAGGTCATTGTTGAATACTTGGCTAGTAGTTGATGATCAAATTTGTTTCAGAAGGGAGTATTGAGCAACCACAAAAATACCAATGCCAATAATCAAATTTTAGTTGAACGTGTTGCTCAATGGAAGCAATCTAGAGCTGCATATTGCCATGGACAATTGCAGATGAAAGAAGAGTAGTCCATGCCTTTAGCAAAAGTGCTATCCAATTCTCAACAACTGAAGTAACTTTAAACTGTAGAGATATAACTATATACCCTTCTTTTTTGAATTGAAGTTTTGAGGTAGGAGGAGCGTGCAATTTTTCTTTCACAAATACAAAAGCTAATGAATGTGTTTACACGAGCAGAACCTTCCTGAATAGCAATGTAGATTAAGCAACGCCACTTTGACATACTTAATCACTCTATTGTGGAACTTTTCCAAAGTAAGCTTTAGTAGAATAAGCAATGCCCATTGAGCCAACCGTTTTATCTCAAAAATATATCCATTTGCTTTGATGTCACTCAGCAATCCTCTTAAGTTGTAATTAGTTATTTCCTCGTAATGACTCAACTTGATACTTTTGGTGTGCAAACAGCTGCAACTAAACCTCTGAATTCATGAAAAATTCAACATTTCACATCTCTTTAGATCGTTATCCGCCACAACACTCAAAATTGGAGACAACAAAACTTGAACAATCTTTACATATCTGAATGAATTATACAAAAAATCCAATGCATTCGCATTCACGAGTAAACCAATCTAGTGTAGTTTTTCATTTCTTTGATTTTGGTGCACAATAATAGGAGAAACTAAAGCTCCGCAACTAACTAAATCAAGTGGTAGAACTTGCTGTGCTAATTTGCTTATATGGACTTGGGTAATCCTCACCTCTCGAGCTAGCTTTAGAGGTTGAGTTAGACCCAAGGTCCATTTCTATAACATGGTATCAAAGTTAGGTCCATCCCCGTTTTGGGCTCCCGGTCCACGCGCCAGTGCCAGTTGGGCCTAGGCGTGAGGGGGGTGTTAGAGTGGGTAAAAGTCCCACATTGATTGGGAAATGGACTGGTAATTTGCTTATATGGACTTGGGTAATCCTCACCTCTCGAGCTAAATTTTACTATTTCTGATTCATGTTCATCAATGTTTGCAATAAATGCTGCGCATATGACTTCATTCAAGGACATATCTTGGCCATTGTTGCTGGATGCTCCACGATAGACATGTGCCTCTTGTTTTGGTCCCAGTTTAATATACTGAGGTGAATCAGCAGCAACCAGAGCAGGTTCACAAAGCTTTATAGCAGCATGAAGATCCTTCAAATGGCCCATTTAGGTTGACGTAGTAGTCCATATTCGTCAAGCAGAGCATTATAATCATAGCTAGTGATTTGAGCTGGGCCTCCAGCAGTCCGGCCAAAATTTGTCCCATCAAAATACATATAATAGTTCTGTAAGCTGACCCCACACTGAAAGAAACGAGCAATTGCAAATGCAATATCTTCAGAAGGTCTATGTGGGAGTCTTTCACCCCAATCTGCATACCATCCATCCCAATTCTCGGTCCAGATTTTTGGTTTCTTCCCAGAATTTGGCGTGTAGGCATCACAATAGTATGCATTGCAAGTATCTATGATGTATTCTGGCCTTGATATATTAGGCAATGCCAGTAGCGCTCTTGGACACATGAGTAAAGGTGTTGCTGCATTGTCAATGGATAAGAAATTTATTCAAAGTCGACAGAAACAGGAAAGCAAAGGTGTGGAGGACTTTGGTGATGTTATTAGAGAAGGTGGAGGAGCATTTGCAAAGGGTTTCTTCCGAGGTGTCACTGGAATTTTAACAAAACCTTTGGAAGGTGCCAAAGCTTCAGGAGTTGAGGGTTTTGTGCAGGGTGTGGGAAGAGGATTAATTGGTGCTGCTGCTCAGCCTGTTAGTGGTGTTTTGGATCTGTTGTCAAAAACAACTGAAGGTGCCAATGCTATGAGAATGAAAATAGCATCTGCTATTGCTTCTGAAGATCAACTCCTTCGAAGGAGGCTGCCTCGAGTGATAGGTGGTGATAATCTTGTTCGACCTTATGATGAGTATAAGTCACAAGGACAGGCAATCTTGCAACTTGCAGAATCTGGATCATTTTTCGGCCAGGTTGACCTTTTCAGAGTACGTGCAAAGTTTGCCTTGACCGATGCATATGAAGACCACTTCATGCTGCCTAAAGGAAGAATAATTCTTGTAACTCACCGGAGGGTCATTCTGTTGCAACAACCTTCCAATCTTATTGCAAAGAAGAAGTTCAATCAGGCTAGAGATCCATGTTCATTTTTATGGGATGTCCTCTTGGATGACCTGATGACGATGGAATTGACTAATGGAAAGAAAAATCTTCCAAATGGCCCTCCTTCACGGCTTATAATGTATCTGCAAAGTCTATATAAGAAGACCAAGGACCCTTTCCTCTTCCGACGTGGGATACTTAACACTCTCCCGCACGCCCTAGTTAACTGTAGCATGGACAACCCGCACAGGCTAACTAAAGCGTGGACAATATATATGGGGGTCCACCATCGGTGAACAAATATTTGGAATGGGCTTGTCTCTGATACTATGTCAAGAATGGACCTTGGGCCTAACTCAACCTCAAAAGCTAGCTCAAGAGGTGAGGATTACCCAAGTCCATATAAGCAAACCACTAGTCCATTCTCCAACCAATATGGGACTTTTACCCACTCTAACACATATTACTTTAATGTATACTTTCTCCGTTCGCTTTTATTTGTCATTTTTCGACAGGATATATTTATTAAAATAATTATTGATATGACTATGTTACCATACTATCCTGATTAATAGATGTTTTGAGTAATATTCTTAAAAATGATTTGGAGAATAAATAACTAATACTAAGGGTAAAATAGGAAAAATTCTTTTATTTTTTCTTGATACGTCAGAAGTAAAAAGTAAAAATAAAAATTCAACTACGAAAATAATAACAAATAAAAGCGGGGGAGAAGTTTCTAGATTTATCAACAGTTCGACTTTGACTCAAAGTATATTAAAATTCAAATAAATACAAATGTTATCTGAATCCTCATGGTTTTCAGTTGGCAAGATTTGTATTATCCACATTAAGACTGTCAAGTGGGCTGGGCGGGCCAATCCGGAACCGGCCCATGTCATTTAATCGGTTTGTGGGCCAGGTCGGGTTCGGGTTAGGGTCTAAGTGGGGCGGGTCAGGACGGGCTCAACAGTAAAAAAATTAAAAACAACCCTAACCCAGCCCACTTAACCCAACCCAGTCAAACCCACCTAAACCCGGTTAAAAAATTGGTCAAACCCGGTCAAAAATATAAAAAAAAAAAAATTTCAATGTACATTATATATACCCACCTATATACTGTCACGACCAGAACCAGGCCCTGGCCGTGACGAGTATATCGAACCATAAAGTCCCGAAACACCCCTATCTGTCTGGTAATCATGCACATAATTCATATGATAAAGAAATGCGGAAGGTAAACAATATTACGAAAACATGGTCAAGACTCATATGAAAGCAATAATGGGGAATAATGTCCCACAATCTCAACACAACATCTCTATACCGTCTGCGAAATCTCTACTACATGACTGAAACAAATGTCTAACTGAAAACTAGGACAAGGCCCCCAGTCGACACAAAACTAATAAATGATAAATGAAACTGCCAGGCATCAGGCCTTCCGAAATATAGAAGGCTAACCAAGTGACTCTGTAAATCTGACTGAGGAATCTACTGATTTTCTGGACCCCTAGACTGTGCCTCCGAACCTGGGAGGGAAGGGGATCAATACAAAAGTACTGGTACGCAGAGATATCAAAACAAAACATAATATTTTTACAAAATATAGGTGAGAGTCATTATAAAGCAGTTTCATATCAAATCATTTGAAAATACATGGGCGTAATGTAGTGGTTTTCAACAACAATGTAATGCAGCTGAGCTATGTGGAATACCCTACATATCACATTTACACCAACTGTCAAACCTCGGTTGCCGCCGAGATTAGAGTATAAGTGAGGGAAAGACACACAAGATCACACAGCAGGGTGTCTCGACCCAATGGTAGTGCACAAAATCACAAAGCAGGGCTCCTAACTATAGTCCCAATTTGGGAATGACATAAAGTCAGGTACGTAAGATCACAAAGCAGGGTACCAAATTCCCATGTTGGTAAATACGGTTTCCAGTGATGAGCCCTTACACTCAAACGCCTTCTTCGGGCATCCACCTATCTCATGTAAAATCAATGCATTCAAATTTCATCTGATTCAATCACATATCGTATTCTGTAGGGTATCGTCATACCCGACTTGCAAGTCATCAATATCACATCAACATATGCATAATCATGTAAAAATCAAGATGCTTCATCATTTACAAGTAGTGAACAATAATTATTTCAAATTCATGCTCTCTTTTGTTGGTCACAATATAATATGGGGTATCAAAACATTATCATGGGAATTTGAAAGCAATTTATTATTCATATTTATCAAACTTTTATGGAAAATCTCAAATCACATATGCATGGTTTCAACCATTGAAGTATATAGGCAAACAATTCCCATGACATTCAAATAATGACTTAGAAATCATATTAAAAGCAAGTTATTAGTATTTAATTGAAAACCCCCATTTAAAAGCATGCATGTTCATAAAAACTAAACCCATGAGATTTTAGGATAACCCCATGTACCTCTATATGTGAATATGATAGGTGCTTCTTGAAGCTTACGTTCTAGGGATTCCAAATATGTAATTGGTTTCAAAAACCCATGGCTAAATCTTGAGTTAATTGGGTTTTTATTTTGAAACCCCAAGGAGTGTTCTTGAGATAATTTGATGAATATGATAATATTTTGGTTTTTGAGGGATTAAATCCCGTGTTGGTGGTATATATAGGAGTGGAGGATGACCAAAATATCCCTAAGAAACAATTAAGGTCAAATCTATCCCTCAGTTGACAGTTTAATAGGCTGGAGTAAATTGATTATAACTTTTTACTTATATACTCAAATTGGATAAAACCAACTTCATTTGAAAGAGGACTAAAAGAGATTTTGTTTGATAAATTATAGCTCACACAGTTCATTATATATAGGGAGTTATGATCATTTGAAGTTGACCCTGAAATGCTGAAAACTGGGTAAGAAGGCTCCAGCCAGGGCGGCGCCCTGCTTAGACCTGGGGCCTAAGCGAGGCTGCGCAGCCCCGTAGCCTTTTGCTACTGGTTCGGAATATCAAAAATGACCTTACGCTGCTCTAAAAATTCTGAAACTCACCCGGGGTGCACCACAAGCTTGCCCGATCGTAATGCAACAAGAAAATCCAAAAACGGATGTCGGGAAAGTTGAAAAGTTGTATCCCGAAGATTGCCAGCTAAAAATGACTCTAAGTCTTTGTTACACTTAGAAAAATTTTAGTTTCTCAAGCCTAATACCACATTACCCAAAGGCTATTTCATGCACGGCTTTTATGGGGTGTTACATATACATTATAAATACGTTAAATAATATATATACACTATATATATGGTATATACTACATTAGAATTTAAAAAATATATACACATATACACAATTACACATATATATGCACCATTCAATATATATGTACTACTTTAAAGTTTAAATAAAATATACTACAATATATATACATTACAATCTATATATATATAGTTATATACTAATTTGTAAAACATATACACATGTATACATTAAACATACACATCTATACTAATTTATAAAACATATACACATGTATACGTGAAATATACACGTCTATAGAAGATATATACACGTGTATACGCACCATTCAATGTATATATACTACTACAAATAAAATATACTACAATATACATACATTACAATATATATAGATATAGTTATATACTAATTTATAAAACATATACACATGTATAAGTTAAATATACACGTCTATAAAAGATATATACACATGTATATGCACCATTCAATGTATACGTTTTACTTTAAATAAAATATACCACAATATATATACATTACAACATATATATATATATATATATATATATAGTTATATACTAATTTATAAAACATATACACATGTACACGTTAAATATACACGTCTATATAAGATATATACACAAATATACAAAACATATGCTACTTAATATAATAAATTAATAATATTTGGTAGCAATTAATAATATATTAGAAGTGAGTTTTTAATTTAAAGTAGAAAACTAGAAATTCAATTTAAAATTTTAAATCATTAAATGAAAAATATAAAAAGTAAGGACTAAGGAGTGAATGAATTTGGGGAAAAATCTAAAAATTATGCATTATTTTTTTCAACTCATTCATGTTAATATTAACGTGAACTTGCATAGGATAGTCGAAGTCAACGGGG
>NC_061112.1:132025725-132033352 GCF_002878395.1 Capsicum annuum | reverse complement strand
TTTCAGCTCGTCGCTTGGCTCCGGTTCCATTCTTTGATTTCTTCTTTCCGCTCTAATTCAATCTCTGAGGCAAACTAGAAAATTCATTGCATTGCTTCCCAATGAGTGTTGGTTATCTCCAAGCTGCTGTCGTCCCTGACTAAAGGCACTCTCTGATGCAACAGTTGACATTGGAACATTTAAAATATCTCTAGCTAATCTTGAAAGCACAGGATATTGTGTTTCATTACTCCTCCACCAATCCAACGTGTTGATCCGTCGTCTGCGATCCTCTAGCGGCGATCGAAGATAATATTTCAGCTTTACCCGATAAGTTGATGTGTAAGCTCTCTCATCAACATTGTTCTAATAAGTTAAATCATAAAAGGAATCAGGAAAACCACTATGTGCTGGCCTTTTAGAAGATGATGGCTCCTCGGGAGGATGAGGAGCGATAGTTGGAGTGATATTTGTAGGTACGACTAAATCAAATAAATCAGCATAGTGGTTATATAATTTTTCTATGTGTTCATTTGCATCACTCATAGTTGTCCACAAATCAGGTTGTATTTGTTCAGAATCATTGTTAATATTTATTTCTAAGTTAGTATAAATAATAGTACTAAAGTGGAACATATTATTATATTTCATGCACGGATTTAGCATAGCACCAACCAAGTAAATAGGAGGAATTGGGAAAAAATATTTTTAAAATTTCGTAAATATGGCACCAACAGCTTCTTTATTTTTATATTCTTTGAGCAAACCAGAAATATCGACTATATATGCCAAAATATTACAAACAGTAGGATAATAAGCACCGTAAAATTCAACCGTAGCTACATAAATTTTTTCTAAAAACTTAACAAGATCATTAATTACAACTCAATCAGAATCATATAACATGCAATCAGTAGAATCAGCAAATGAACCGCAATGTTGATTAAAAGCTAGTGTAATAGGAATTCTATATTTATAACAAGTTTTTAAAAAATCATACGTAGAATTCCATCTAATATCAATTTTCACAGGCATCAATATCGATGAAAGTCCATTTTCTTGATATTTAACTTTAAATTCTCTAATTCTTGATCTACGATTATTTTGAATAAAACCAACAGCAAGACGAATTTTTTCAATATAAAACTCAAGACCATCTTTTACAATTAAATTATATATATGACATGCACACTTAATATGAAAAATTTCAGGCAACGGCGGAGATAGCGTATATTTTAATTTTTTTATAGCAGTCTTGTTGTTAGAAGCATTATCAAAAGCAATACATAAAATTTTATTTTTGATACCATAATATCTGACAACTTTAACACTAGAATCAACAATAAAATATCTAGTATGTTTACAGTCTTCATCATATAAAAAGCAAGAATACGTTTTTGCATCACAAAATTACTATCCATCCAGTGACAAGTAACGGTTAAATAATCATTTTTATTTACAGCACGACCAAGATCAGAAGTTAAGGACAATCTACATTGAATATTTTTTAACAATGTTGATAAATAAAAATAATATTGTGAATGAAGTCTAAAAATATCAGACCGACAAGTACTTCTTGGAATACCATTAAACATAAGATTATAAATTGCTTGTATATAATGAATAAAGGCATTAGAAGAAGGAAAACTAAGAGGCAAACAACCCACAGCTACCATTTTAGCTATTTCTTCCCGGTCCCTCAATTTATTATACTTCTTCATTATATGACCAGTTGCTGGGTCCATTCCAGTTTGTGTTGACCCACCAACATCCCCACCACCTCGTGCAATATTTAACTCTCTTTCGTGAGCTTCACCTATGTGTCTCATTAACGTACCCATACCCCCTTGCTTGCCTCCGCTTCTATATTTATATATTTGTTGACCAATATTGCATTGCACCTCAGTATCTTATTACGTTCAAAAAATTGTCATGCAACACTAGTCGTTTTACGAGGTCTTGGGGCATGGGGAGGGAGATTAATCGATTCAGATCTAACATTAGCATTTCCTACTGCGGGTGTCTCACCAATATTTTTATTATCTTCATCTAAATTAACCGAATCTACTTCATTTTCTTCTTCTATACCGTAATTTTCCTGAGCTTCTACATAATCCATATCGTGATCACCTACACCTATTTCTTCCTCAAAAGGTGTACCAAGCGGTACCAGAGGCAAAGACACACGGGTATATCTACTACTTGAACTACCTCTACCGCTAGTGATTCGCTTTTTAATACCATTACCGCTTCCGAAAAAAAAATTAACACCTTTAGTAGCGAGGTTTCTTAATTTATCCATAGTATAAATTAAATTAAACTAAAAAAATTCAAAATACAAAAATATAATAAAATTAAATATTAAACAATTAATACAATAAATAAAAATTAAACGTAAGAGATGGAACGACAATACCAAATTTTGGAAGTATCCGAAGGTTGCGACTTTAGAAACTTCCGCTCGTACTTTGTAAACGAAAAATTAAAAAATTAAAGTGAACACTTTAAGAAATTAAATATATTGAATATTTGAGAATTGAGAATTGAGAATTAAGATTTGAGAGAGAATGAGATTTGAGAGAGTGAAAAATTATGTGAAAAATGATTTGAAGGTGTAGGGTATTTATAGAATTTTTTTGGGGATTAAAAAATAATTTTCAGTGTAAAATTATTATTTTTTTAGGAAATGGGCCCAAAGTAGCCGTTTGGACCCAAAAACGGCTATATAGCCGTTAGGCCAACGACTAGTTTGACCCAAAACCCTAAAATTTAAAAAAAAAAAAAATCCGGACAGAGCCGGTTAACCGGCAGGCCTGGACCGGGCTTGATCCGGGCCGAGTTGCCCAAATTAAAAAAATAACCAGCCCGGGACTTCCCTAGGGCTTACCAGGCCGGGTCCAACCAAGCCGGCTCCTTTAAGTGGATCAGGACCCGACCCACTTGACAGGCTTAGTCCACATAAATATACTTTGGTGAGGTGTTTTATTATTGAATATATATCCACAAAATTTTTATATGTTCTTCCACTTGGACTTTAGAACATATATAATTTTTAAGCATATACAAATTGACTTTGTTGTTCGTCTTAGTTCTCATGTGTTGAAATGCTAATGTGATTGAAGTTATTGCGGATGAGAAAAAGTATTGAATGGCTGGCAACAATTCAATATTATCTGCTAAATAACTATGCTTTGCTGAAAATGTGAGCTTGTTTTACTTGACTCATGCATGTTGACTTGATATTTCTCAACCATCTATTACTTTGATGAATCCTGTAGACACATAATTTTGTCCCTCCCCGAAAGTATTCTTACCATTTTACCCTCGTCTTAGTGTGTGCCCTCACACATGTGATAAACCCTTCACAAAAAGACAAAAATAATAATTCCTAACTAATTTTATCTTATTCTAACAATCCCTCCCTATTAAAAATGACACATCACCATCACCACCCTAACTACCCATGTGATCCCCCCTCCTTTTTCTTGTCTACAAAGAAAGAATATATGGGGGACCCACCAAAATTCCCACATCATAACAAATTCATGCCCATTATAAAAGAAAAATTCTAAGAGGGAAAAAGGAGGCTCATTCTTTGATCATCATCTTCTCCACAATAACAACAATCACAAAATAATTTTCCTCACAACAACAACAACAACAAAAAAAAAAAAAAAGGGTGCCGATGAACAGTAACCGATGAACAGTATCGGTGAACAGTAAAGGTGAACAGTAACGGCGTGAAAAGTGACGGTGAACGGGTCATTATTTGCCGAGTTAGATTGTTGGTGTTAAGGTTCAGCTCGAGGTTTCTGGGTGCGGACTCTCTTTATTCGAATAACAATGAGTTTGAAAGCTTCAAATTTAAGGTCCAATTCTTTCTTCTCTTTCATTTAATTCTTATGTGATTGTGATTGCGTGTGATTCTATACCGTGGTTTGTTTGTTGATGTGAACTGTTGGTAACATTTGGGTGTGTGATGTACTAAGCATGATTGGTGAATTTTCGTTATTCTCGATTGGTGGATTGTGTATTAAAATGGGTTAATCGCGTGGTTGAGAATGAATTAAGGTGGGGATTAAAAATGAAGGGAAATGAATATTGATTAATTTTGATGTGTTGATAATGTTGAACAGGATAAAATTGTGATACGTTGAACTTGGTAGGCAAACGTAGGCCGGGTAGGCAAATTTAGGAATAACGATTTGTTGGAGTGTTTGAATATGTGTGTGAATGGTACTTTCTACTTTATTGCACGAAAAGTTTAAATTGTACTCATTTAGCCGGGGAATGCCTCGAAGGATTTGTATTGATTTATCCAGGGAATGCCCCGAAGTAGCATGTATGCAAAGGAGGCTCGTGATCAAGGCCCGGAACGTCGGGTGGAGTTTAGTTTAGGATTAGTTTAGAATAGAATAGGCTTTATATTTCAGCACCTCTTTTATTTTGGATTGTATAATTTGGACTGAACACTATTTTGGTTTTTTTTGAATTTTGTGTGATTTGTTTGTTTGCTTGTTTTGTGTGTTTATATGATTTGTACATTTGTAATGTCAAATTAACCGATACGCTCCACCAAGCGACCGTGGTCTAACCACGGGATCGAGGGGTGCCTAACAGCTTCCCCTCGGTCAATAGAATTCCTTAGCCGGAATCTCTGTTCACTGATCAGTTTTTAGAGTCAAACCGTTTCAAAAAGGATTTTCCAAAGGTGACTTGGCACACCGGATTATGCCAAGTGGTGACTCTGAATAAGAAAAAAATAATGTAAATAATCCTTTTTTTTTCTAAACAAATTTTTTATTTTTGTCACCTTAATAATAAAACCCTTTCGAACTTAAAATATATATTTTTTTTTGTCAAAAAGGGGTGTGACAAATCCAGCCTCCTCTATGATCTTTGTTGCCTTGAATATCTTCTGTAGTGTTTATGAGGCCTGTTTAGACATGCAATTGAACACTAATTGACCTTTAACATTGTAGGATTCATAATAAGTTATACCAATCTCAATTCTCACCCACAATCTGTCTTCCATTTTAAGGAGCATTAGATTGTAATTAATATTAAGTAATTTCATGTTGATATCTTTGTTTAATTATTGGGAAAATTTCAGAAATAGCAACTATAGAGCCTTAATTGTAACTTTTATAGCAACAGTTTTAAAATTATAAAAAAAATAGTGATATGTATTTTGTATTTGAGTAAATTGTTGCTTTTTAAATACATACACAATTAAAGATTTTATTCCTAATTTAACTCAAATCTGTTTGAATTTATTAATAAGGGAAAAATGATTCCTTAATTTAAGGGACATTTTTTTTTGTTTTCCAAGGTATCCCCACAGCCGGTAGCCGTGAGACTAATCCTCCGTTCCAAGGTCAGCGCACTAAGCGGTAGGAAACTGGACACAGATTTTTCTCCATTCATTTTACAGATTTCTAAATCTTTTAGAACTTTTTTTTTTACCACAACCGTTAAATTACAACTACTAATTCAAATCAAAAACGGTTTTCATAATCAGCATCTCAATTCAAATCCAAAATATAGATTCAAATTCAAAAACGTTTTTCTTCAAGTTATTTTTTATGCTGATCGACTAATATTTTTAAGAAAAGATTAAAAATACAATGGTGTAATTACAGGTATTGATCATCAAACTTAATTCTATTTGTGGTTTTACTAAAATAAAAGTGCAAAGATTGATGAAGAAATTGTAACAAATTAGTGTAGCAGTCAAAGGTTTCAAAAAAATTGAGATCGTATATCAATTTTCTCAATTGTCGAAAAAAAGTTGTTTAAGCGAATTTTTCTTTTTCAATTTCAAATTTGCTCTTATTGTTCTGTTATTTGAAAGTTGAGATGAAATTTTTATCATTAAATTTGAATTTTAGTTTAGGATAACTAGTGTTCGACTAATTTTTTTTTCTTTTTGAATTTGTTTTGCAGTTTTGTATAAACGAATTAGTTGTTGTTATAGTACGTATTTGATATTTAATTTTATTTTACTATTTTTTTGTGTTCTAGAGATTGACAATGAAAAACACACATGTTCTTGTTAAACACTCTTGTAGATGGACATATAAACAACATTATAAAGATTACATATGTTTCCAGCTATATGTATTTATAATATACAAATGCGGTACGCTTATATGTTCATTGGCAGTTTCATATGTTTCCAACTGTATGTATTTACAATATCCATATGCAGTATTTATAATATACATATGCAGTTTGTATATACGAATTAGTTTTTGTATATAGTACGTATTTGAGATTTAAACAAACTTGATTCTATTTGTGATTTTCATAAGATAAAATTGCAAAAATTACTGAAAAACTTGTAACAAAATTGCTTAACATTCGCGAAATTCAAAAATCTGAGATCGTATATGAATTTTATCAGTTCTCAAAAAAACGATTTGATCGAAATTCTTTTTTTAAAATTCAAAGTTATCTGTGTTTTTATGTAATGTGAAAATTGAGATACAATTGTTATACGTTAAATTTAAATTTTAATCAATGATTACTAGTATTCGAATAAAAAAATGTTGGAATTCTTTTTGCAGTTTTGTATATACGAATTAGTTGTTGTGTATAGTACGTATTTGATATTTAATTTTATTTTTACTATGTTTTTGTGTTCTAGAGATTGACAATGAGAAGCATATTCTTGTTAAACACTCTTATAGATGGACATATAAATAACATTATGAAGATTACATATGTTTCCAGTTGTATGTATTTATAATATATATATGCAGTATGTTTATGTGTTCACTGGCAGTTTCATATGTTTCCAGCTGTATGTATTTATAATAAACATATGCAGTATTTTATGTATAAAAATCAAGTATTCTTATATGTATTTTTTTAATATGCAGGACATATATTTTCTTGGTATATGGTGTTCTTGATTCTGAAAATGATGCATCTTGGACTTGGTTCTTTGAGAATCTGAAGAAAATATATGGTGAAAGAAGACATACCATGAAACTGCAAGCATCATAAAAGTTGTTGGTGGTGTGTACAATGATGTACCACATTATGCATGTATGTGGTGTCTATGGAAAAATGTACAATAATATTGTTATAGTTTAAATGTTGCAGTTATAGTTTAAATGCTGATTTGTTCATGATGTAGCATTATGTCAAAAAAGAATTGCCTCATTTTTTCACTGATAATTATATGATTATAAATTTCTATAAAAATATTTGATGTTATTGAGCTTGTTATAGTTAAATTATTGTAATTTTTTTTACTGAACTTGCTTAACTTAATTCATTATGAATATATTGTACAAGACATAGAACATCATTGATTTATACCTAAGAAACTGGAAGCCACACTTACCAAATTTTTAATCTGAAAAAATACATATGAGAATCTATTAAGTACTTATGCCCATCTATAAAAACTAAGAATAAGTTAATATACCTTCATGTAATAAATAAAAAATACATATCAATTACGTAATCAAAATTTTAAATACATATTTTTTTTAAATATATGCATTAATCATACATAAATATGCATTATTCATAGATATATATGCATAATTGAAAAAAATCTATGGATAACTCATAAATACATATGCATATCTGCTTATATATATATATATATATATATATATATATATATATATAT
>NC_061112.1:131983142-132025625 GCF_002878395.1 Capsicum annuum | reverse complement strand
AACTTTAAATACATATTTTTTTTAAATATATGCATTAATCATACATAGATATGCATTATTCATAGATATATATGCATAATTGAAAAAAATCTATGGATAACTCATAAATACATATGCATATCTGCTTATATATATATATATATATATATATATATATATATATATATATATCTGGTAAAATGCTATTGTTACAAAACATCTTGTACTGATTCTTCGTTAACATAGACTTAATACGATCTTCAATGTTGTTGACCGTGTGACATCCTCTATGTGGAGCAAATTTGGGCAATACTCTTGCCAGATATATTTGATCAAGCAACACCTATACACCACAAAAATAAAATTATATTAAAAACAGTGACACATATGTATTTATAATATACATCTTACAATTTCATTATACAATATATCATAAAACTATCATATGTATTTTGTGAATACATCACTGTTCCAAATCTAAATTATCAAACATCAAAATATAAAATTGTCATCCTCTCAAGAATACCAAATACAAGTGAGCAATAAATATAAATATTGGCAATAACAAAAAAAACATATCTAACTGATAACAAATACATTTCATATGTTTCAAACAAATAAAATACATATGTATTTTATTTATACATAATTGGTACAAAAATCATGCTTATCTAGAAAAAAGAAGTACATATCATAGTCAAAATCTAATGAATAACAAATACAACTTAACATAAATACAAATCTTAGCAATATGTATTCATAAAATATATCACGCCACAAGCCGAGGCCCTGGATGTGACATGCACCAGATACTATTGCTAGTCGTGCGAACGTTTTGACATATCACATGAGCATACAACTGACATAATGAATTGAGAGGAAATAGAAATAAGAGTTCTTAAAGGATAAAGTCTTTTATCAATGTTCATCAATATCACTTAACGTCTGAAGATAAAATAGTCATGAAAAATAATACTAAAAATTATAAGATCTGTTAGGCAACTAAATCATTCTGTGAAGCCTTTAATAAGTACCAATACTAAAAGAAAAGAAAATATAATGAAGTCATCATATCCCGCCCAACCTCCTAATAGGAAAGAGGCTCACCAATAGCAGAAAATAGAGGTCCTAATGGGGCGCCTGACCATAGACATGAGATCTAGAACCTACATCATGAAATGATGTAACGCCAAAGGCGGTCAATACGTGGAATGTATTGGTATGAAAAATCATTTCAGGAGGGTAGCACATCAAGAGGTTAGAAATGACAATAAACTTCAAACGTAAAAGAAGACAACTGGAAAGGAACAAGAATATAAGATAAATTTATAATTGACCAAGTAAAGTAGGTTTAATTCCTTTGATTATTTGTGGGAGAAAGTAGTGGACTGTCATAAACCACCATGTGAGCGCATGGAGTCCGATCTCGGCATAATAAGCTAAGCTGTCCTATACCTTGCCGGGCATAGGATGTGACATGAGATAATTTGCTAGAAAATATCCCTGGTTAGCCCCTTTTTGGGACACATGAAAGAAAAGAGAGTATCCGACTTGCGGAATGATCTGTATCATATGTCGGCAAACATAGTTTCGGGCATTTGTTGTTTCAAACTATGCCTTCACGGTCAGCTAACTAACTCCCTTATGCTCATGACGTTGTCTTATTTATCTGATTAGTTATTGATCAAAAAGTTCATCTTGTTACGTTCATGTTCATATTTTAGCCTTTTTAGGCTCATGCTCGTGGTTTACCCTTTTTAAGCTTATAATTATGTATAGCCACTTTAGGCTCATACTGAGAGTTAACCATAATAGGTTCATATTCATGAGTTAACACTATCAATACAAGAGAGTCATGATAGGTAATTTCATTGTTCGATATGATATAATTCATGCACATGATTGGAAGCATTCTTGTAAGAATATTCATGTTCATATTATTATCTATTAGGTCAATGAGGGATTCCCAAGAAGTAGGTATTATTATATTAAGACTTGCAAATTCATAATGTATACATCACAGTGCAAAGAGTTTTACGAATGTTGCGGGAAGGTTATCTTCTTATAGATTATGGAACAAGAATTATACTTTTAAGATTTTCATAAATTATATCTTATAACTTTAATAGAAACATTCACATGATGGCATGGCTGAGATTTTGACATTTTGACATAGAAGATTGGGCTAAGATATTGCAGCAGAGGTGCAGTAGTTTGCTGTGGGTTTGTGATGGTGGCGCATGTCATCATATGGTGAGGAAAAATATCAATTTATAGGCTGGTCATTTCCACTGTGATAGTCTGCCAAGAAATAGTTATTGGTGTTTATAGAGATAGAGTAGTGGCCGAATGGTAGGCTGCCTTGAACGGCTTAAAGGGAATACCTTAAAGAGGATGTTGCTCTTACATACTATGTAATATATTTGCTTAATAATAGAGTAGGATATATTTGAATTAGCGATGTAACAATATGTTCTTTTTTTTGTTGTTGTCTGAACATTGTAGCAGAGGAACGAGTAGTCTGTGTTGGTTGTTAGCGATGTAACAATATGTTCTTTTTTTTGTTGTTGTCTGAACATTGTAGCAGAAGAACGAGTAGTCTGTGTTGGTTGTTGTTTTGTAACTATGCAGTTGGAAAAGAAAGTAATGAAGCATATTGTAGATACAAGGCTGCGACACTGATGTATCAGATAAGGACTACTAAAAAGTGAACCATGTACAAAAAACACGTTATAGACGGATAGACAATCTCGCAATGAAGTCAAAGAAAGAGTAGATATGTTTGGAAATTCAAAAATAACTCGGAGAGGTCATCTTTGATGAACAGATTATGTAATTAGTTCTCTCTCACTTCTTTTAAATAATGGGGTGCTCTCTAGGTGTAATTGCTTGACTTTGCATATCGTAAATCTTTCACAGTTATTGCCAAAAACATCTATGATTCGTACATCAAATCATGAGGGTCATTGGAACTCACAAAATTTAGAAAGGAAGAACATGAAACAGAGAGTTATCTTTACACATCCAACAACTATTAAACCATTCAAGTTCATTGATAAGATTGAAGAATTTTCTTTAAAACCTAAATAGTTTTAGAGAAATTTGAATTGGATAACAGTACAACGTCCAGAAATGAGAGTAAGGAATGGTCCTACATACCTCTTAAACATTGAAAGAACTTTGAGATTGGAAGATTAAATTCCCACGTGATTCTCACCAATTTGTGTTTCTTAGGATTTGTGATTGAGAGGAAAAATAGAGATATATTCTAATGGAAAACTTCTCAAAACTGATGGAGAAGTGAGGCTTTTTATCGTATCAACTGGTGGAAAATAGAGTGACTAGTTTAAAGCATGTAACTGATGGGAAGTAGAGAGGCGTATTAGGATGAGAAAAATTAATGTTCCATTGAGGGAAATAACGTTTGTAACTGATAACTTAAGAGGGTTTTAATTTCATGAAATAAATTGCAAAATGAAAAGACAAAATTACCCTTGAAATAACTCACAAAGCAGTGGGCCTGCGATGTTACAATAACTGTGGCATGTATATACTTTACATTTAAAAGCAGTGGAACTTTGTATTTACAGAATACATATTATACTTATATTACAACATATAAATATCTATTTTATGAATACATGAATGGTCCAAATTTAAGTAACGAGAATATAATACAAATACATATCAATTACAAATATAAATATCTTAAATACAAATAAATATCAAAAATATCTTAAATACAAAAATCATGCTTATGAAGAGAAGTAAGTATATGTTATTGTCAAAATCTAATGAATAGCAAATACAACTTAACAATAAATATAAATCTTATAAGTGGATGCTATTGATTCTTCTTCTAATGAAATCAAAACGTCTATATTTACACTCCTCCTTTATCTTCTTGATCATCATATGTGGTTGTAGTATCTTGATCATCATATGTGGTTGTGGTACTGCTTGATTCCAAAGTGCTTCATTCTCACTTTCCATATATGTGATAGATAAGTGTAGCTAAAACTGCTCAAACCAAGTCTCTACTAATCTTGCCAACTACGTGTCTTGTCATTCTCTTCAATAACCGTTGCACCTCCCTAGTGTAATGCTCATCCATTCAAGTATTGTATTTAAGCATTGCTGTGAAAAAAGACAGGCAAAGAATAAGTGCTCACATAATATGCAACTATCATCTTGATCCACACCCCATTTAGCCAATTTAGTTCTGATTTGTACTTTGTTATGCATAACCAGCCAACTAATGAAGCTGTGCTTGGAGATATTTGACTTATTCCCCAATATCCAAGTCTCTCTATTTAAACCTCAATTTAATTTCTCTAGCACTAGAAGTTCTCTTTTTTTCTACTAGCACATAAATCTCTAACTATTCTAATAGACTACTAGCAGATATTGAATCTAAAGTAAACCTAAACATAACTAAAAACAAATGCAAATCCAAATGGGAAAATAAAACAAAAAACAAAAATAAGTTGAACGAGAAAGAAAGTATATATCAATTTTAGGGGATTGTACATGTTTATCACATCAAAAGGGAAGATAATAATCATCAAGTAGTCATAAATGTATCTTTAACAAAGGATAGAGTGTATTCTCAAAATTGTAAGTCTCCAAAAAAAGAAAACAACAATCTAAAGCGAAATTACCTTAAAATAGTAAGCTTTCTTAATTTCAGCAGGAGTAGCCGTCACATCAACCCCCAATATGTCATAATACTCTGCGTGCTTCACCATAGCTAATCAAATGCAAACTTTCAATACAGTAAAAGCTGCAATCACTCAACTGAGAGCAAAAAAAAAAAAGGCAATACAAATATAAAAGTTCAAGGTAAAATAAAAGTCAACAACCAAACACTAAATATTTCGAGATTTTTATAATAACTGGGCATATTTACTGTTTAATTTTTCTAGCCGATATACACTAATAATAAATAATCTTACACATATATATTAGCCAACCATTTTTAGTTCAATTTTCTCCAATATTTTTCGGATTATTACGGTGCTTCAATTTCGCTTCTTCACTGCTAACACCACTTATAGGAATCGGGTTACATTAATAAACAAGAAAATAATGCGGAAGCAAAAATACTAAGATTAAAGGAAAGAAATTAAAGATAGGCAAAATTGGAGAATAAAATCCCCAATTTCGAGGTTAAGTGCTAAGAACCCTAATTGATCTTAGTATTCAAAATTAGCGGATTAAGACTAATTATGATACTAATAGAGTCAATTCAAGAACTTAGATCAAAAGTGATCTAAACCCCTATTTCAAAGAAACTAAAGACAACAATTAGTATAAGACTAATCACCTTCTTTAATTAACTTTAATAGAAACCAAAGATATCAAGTTAAGAATTAATCTTACCTCCTAAAGAATCGTTCTTATAAGGTTGCAAGATAAATCCCAAGTAGTCACACACAAAGGTGTAAATAAGAGAAACTCTCAATTAATAATAATGTTGTCTCCTTGAATAAAAAAATTCATCCCTATATATATAGGAAAAAACCCATCCCAAATAGCATGGGATTCAAATTCTACTTTTATGAAAATAAATAAATCTAGGAAAATTTTAAACTAGGAAACTTTAAACTAGGAAGTTGTTAAACTAGGAAACTTTAAACTAGGTAACTTTTAAACTAGGAAACTTTAAACATGAAAAGCAAAATTTTTTGAATTTAATCAAATCCATATAGGCCCAATCTTCTTTTTTTGGGCTTGAACTTGAATCATGAAATATGGGTAGTGTTTAGCCCATACTTCTCCACAATTCTTGGACTCATTCTTGGGCTCTTCTTCCATCATAAGCATCTTCTTGGTTCACATTGAAGCCCGTTAATCTTAATGCAAGTTGGCCAATCTGGATGCTATCATTCCCCTCTTCTTGAAAAAAATTCATCCTCAAATTTGAATCTCGCATAATCAAGACGGCATACAATAGTAAACAACATCCATTACTTGACAACAACAATGGTAGGAATAAAACAAGATAGTGATCATGCGTCCACTTAACCCAATTAATCCTTGCATGTATAAAAATACACCTTTATAAAGCATGTGGACATCATCATCCCAATAGAAAATTCTCTTATTTGTATGAGTACAACAAAATTCATGTATGGATAACATCGGAGATGATATTTGCTTCTCCAATTTAACTCTATCAATAAAGTACTCTAATGGTCTTGCCAAAGAATACATAACATCTATAGAATATGCATCAAATTGAACACTTTAATGATATAGCCATGCATCCTCAATTACACTTCTTAGATATTTTCCTACGTACCTATTCACCTCAACGTAAGAATTAAAAGTGTAGTTCATCACCTCAAAAAAGACCTTAGGTGTTCCAGCAATCCCAAGAATGTGAATAAACCAATCATACATATCGTATTTGGTCTTATATGGCAAAATAACAACACCTCGTTCCTTTTGCATGAGCGTTAGATTCACAACTATATTTTTGATCTTTTTGTCACGAGTCATATCTTGGAAAGATCCAAAACAATTCTCTTTATCTTTATATTTCTCATCAACATGCACTTGCTCAATGGAATATTTAGTTTAGACTACCTTAGGAATAAGTTCATTCAATGATGATTTTTTAATGCAAATATTCCCATGAGTATCTGCAAAAGAGTCAAAATAACTAGAAGAAGAAGTAGGAATATTAGAGTTAGAATAAGAAATAACCTTATTCAAATTCTCTTGTTTTTCTCTCTCTACCTCACAATCATCCCTCTCCTTTTTATTCTTGTGATCATCTCTCTTTTCTTTTCTCTTGACCTTAGTTGACAACTGATTCTCTCCACACAACACAACCTCTTCCTTTTCCTCTCTTCAAATGTCAACATCTACTCCCTTTCTCCTTTCATTATTTTCTCTCTCAAAATCTTTCATTGATTATTTCACACATTTCTGATCTTCATAAACTTGGGATGGAGTTAAAGGTACAAGTTTATATTTTCTTTTGTTTAGCTCAAAAGAAACTCTATTCTTCCCCCTATCATAAATTGAATTCCTACCAAACTGTCAGGGATGACCAAGCTTGATATGACAATATTGCATTGGAATTACATCACAAAGAACATTATCAGAGTACCTTCCAATTGAGAAAGAAATCATGCATTACTTAGTCACCTTAAGTTCACCGAAATCATTGTGTTTGATGCATGTAAGTTTCAACTTCTCCACCACGTATGAACTTATCACATTAGCATCACTTTCAAAATCAATAATCATAGAGCAAATATTATCCTTTATCCCACACCTTGTATGAAAAACACTTCTCCTTAAATCAGTTATATTTACCTGATTAGGTGGGTTTTGAGTTACCTCTAATGCATCGAGTCGAGCAAAAATCCTTCTAAATGCCTCGGCTAAGTCGTTGTTTTGAGTCCCAGCATCAGTATCTTTTTGAGACATCTCCAAAAGTTAAAGAAAACAAAAACTCTCAATTTGTCCTCTTTTTTCTAAGCTCACCCCTCTTGCCTTTTTCGGCTCAAATTACAACCTTTGGCTGATTTCTTTAGGATTTATATGTTAACCCTACTAGTAAAAATACCTTTAGAAGTAAGATGTAGAGATTAAAAAAAAATTACCAACTCCCAGAAGGATTGGGTTCGGTGAGACAAGAAAACAGACCAATTAAAAAAAATCTAAATTTTCCCTCTTCTCGATTTCTAAAGCAACCTTTTTTTTAATATGAAACTCCCAAGAATTATCAAGAACGGAACCTTGATAGAACCGCTCCGATACCTCTTGATAAGAATCAGGTTATGTTAATAAACAAGAAAATAATGCGGAAGCGAAAATACTAAGATTAAAGGCAAGAAATTAAAGATAGGCAAAATTGGATAGTAAAATCCCCAATTTCGAGGTTAAGTGCTAAGAACCCTTATTGATCTTAGTATTCAAAATCAGCGGATTAAGACTAATTATGATACTAATAGAGTCAATTCAAGAACTTAGATCAAAAGTGATCTAGACCCCTATTTCAAAGAAAATAAAGACAACAATTAGTATAAGATTAATCACCTTCTTTAATTAACTTTAATAAAAACCAAAGATATCAAATTAAAAATCAATCTTACCTCCTAAAGAATCGTTCTTATAAAGTTGCAAGATAAATTCCAAGTAGCCACACACAGAGGTGTAAATAAGAGAAACTCTCAATTAATAATAATGTTGTCTCCTTGAAAATAAAAAAATCCATCTCTCTATATATAGGGAAAAACCCATCCCAAATAGCATGAGATTCGAATTCTACTTTTATGAAAATAAATAAATCTAGGAAAATTTTAAACTAGGAAACTTCTAAACTAGGTAAGTTTTAAACGAAGAAACTTTAAACTTAGAAAGCAAAAGTTTCTGAATTTAATCAAACCCATAAAGGCCCATTTTTCTTTTTTGGGACTGAACTTGAATCATGAAATATGGGTAGCCTTTAGCCCATACTTCTCCACAATTCTTGGACTCATTCTTGGGCTCTTCTTCCATCATAAGCATCATCTTGATTCACATTGAAGCCCTTTAATCTTAATGCAAGTTGGCCAATCTGGATGCTATCAACCTCCCTTAGGCTAAATATTAGTAGAACCCAAGTTAAAATCTTCATCTTGTGTTAACTCAAGACTAAAAGATGGTAGTTCACCAGAAACTAAATTCATCGGTTGAATACCACTAACTGAACTACTACGATTTGCATGTTGTTCCATTATAGCGTAACTATAAAGATTTCAACACACACAAAAAAAATTTCTCCAAAAAAAAACCCTAACAGTAGAAATCATAGAAAAAAGATGGGAAATTTGAAAAAAAATCAAAAACAAAATACATAAAAGAATTTGCATGGAAAATATTGTAGACACCTAATTTTGTTCTTCCCGAAGATCCAAGTTACACATTTTTATCCCCGTCTTACCACGTGCCCTGCCCCGTGTAATTATCCCTCCACAAAATGACAAAATAACAAACCCCTAACAAACCCAATTTCCAATTATTCTTATGATAACTAATTAACAACCCTACCTATTAAATTAGGACACCTAACCCCTACCCCATCTACACGTAACCCCTCCCTTCAGGTCTTTGTTTTGCTCTTTAATAGAGTTGATAGGAATAGAATAAAGGGGGCCCACCACTAATAAAATAAGGGGAATCATCATATATACATATAATTATATACACAGGGGGGGAGGATATTCATATACGACACCCACATTCACTCACTGAAAAGCCATTAACATACCTAACATTAGACTATACACACACGATATCACGCACACACTCATCACACACATAATTTCTATTACACATACTGATCGAAACTACACACACGCATAGAATTAGGAGGAATCAAGAGAGAAAATAGATTCGAGAAAACAAATGGGAGTGAAGGGCGAGATAGATCGGAGAAAAAAAGAGTGAAAACAAGGAAAGAGAGAGACAAGGAAAACTGGAGGTTGTTGACTGTTTCGGCAATTCATCGCCGAAAAAACATCATTGATGCTCCGAATTTGATCTGATTTTACTTTTCTCTATTCCTTCTGAGATGGTCGGAGTCCATCATCTCCATCTCATTTTAGGTAACACTAAAACGACCACAACCTAGATCCGGTCTCTAGTGGGATTCATCTATGGTGGGTTGGAAATCGTGGGTATTGAGATTCTCATCGACGTCATTCAATTGGATTTTGAATTCTGCTCGTCTTTCTAATTCCCGTACTAGTGGAGTTTGGGTATTTGAGGTCTTTCATTGGTTTCAAAATTTATACGGGTGTGTCTCTCAATTTGAGTTGGTCTTGTTCGTTGGTTGAGGTTCGACTCGGGGTTTTTGGATGCGGTTTTTATCTTTTCATTCGAATAATATTTGAGTTCGAAAGCATTAAAATGAGGTCCAATTTTATCTTCTCTCCCTTTAATTTTTATGTGAATGTGAATGATTTGTGGTTTGACATGTTTGAATCTTTATTGTGTGTTGGTTGATGTTGGATTTGAATGTGAAAACTTGAATTAGTAGTCGAAGAATTGATTAATTATTTTGAGAATGAATGCGGGAAGGGATTGGTCTCGATAAAAGCAAATTTGGATGAATTAAAATTCATTAATTTTGGTTTAATTTGGTAATAGCATGATAAGTCGAAAGTAATAGGAAAACGTAGGTTGGCTTGGCAAATTTTAGGATTTGCGTTTGTTGAATGATGAAATGTGTGTGGAATGGTTTTGATTTATGCATTGGGATCTATTGTATTTATTTGGTCGGGGAATGCCCCGAGGGATTTGTATTGATTTATCCGGGGAATGCTCCGAAGTATCATGTACTTGAAGACAACGTACGATCAAGGCTCGAAATGTCGGGTAGAGAAAGCAATGGAGTGTAGTTTAAAATTAGCATAGAATATAGCAGGTTTATATTTTCGCATTTTTCTATTTCGAGATTAGAATAATCGGACTGGACACTATAATTTTTGATTTGTTTTGTTTGTTTGTTTGTTTGTTTGATTGATTGATTGTTTTGTATGATTATGTGTGGTTATATATTCATAATTCCAAAATAGTCAATACACTCCACCAAGAGACCATGGTCAAACCACGGGATCGAGGGGTACCTAACACCTTCCCCTCGGTCAACAAAATTTCTTAGTCGGAATCTCTGTTCACAGATCAGTTTAGAAGTATCAAAAACGGTTTTGAAAAAAGGATTTTCCAAGGTGACTTGGCACACCCGATTATGCCAAGTGGCAACTCTGAATAAAAAATATAAATAATCCTTTTGCGAAGCAAATTTTTCAACCTTTTGTCACTTTAATAATAAAAAATCTTTCAAACCTTAAAAACATATATTTTTGGAGTTAAAAATGGGTGTGACAGCTCTGGGAACTCTGCTGGAGATTTTTCAGAATTCAAACTTATTTTTGGAGTTTTATCAGTTTAGTTTGACATTATGGGTGTATAAACATTGTTTGTGTTATTGTTTGTTGTTTATTTTATCATTGTTGAGTGCTACATGTTTACATTTTTACTCTTGTGTATTACTGCTTTATATCTGGCATCATATGCATAACTCGAGTCAATTCTTTCTACAACAAGTCCTAGAGTGCACGTCGTGCATACAAACTCTAGTTGAGTCACTCTTATTTTAGGAGGGGGAGCCGTCGGACGTATGGAGTGGGTGGAAAGCAAAGCATCCACTATTGACCATATGCTACCTCGAATAGCCTTGTTATTAAACCCCAACGTAGGTCAGCCTTTAGGTCATGCTTATCTGTATCATATTGAGACCTAGTGGGACCAACGTAGCCCTTTGTAGGAGACTCACCTCTAAAGCATCCCTATGTGCTAAATGTTGCATCTTTGAGGGTAACTTGATCATTTGATGGACTAATTTGAAGAAAACATGTGTTAGAAGTAAGGTATGTTTGAAAAAAAAAAAGTGACTCAAAAAGTAAAGAAATGAGTTTCGTAGTTTTTAAAATTCTTTATGGCTTTTGTTTTTCACAATCCAAAAATTCAAAAAGGTTTTTTCTTACCTTTTGCACTCATTTTGTCAAAGACAAAAATATCAAAAAGATTTTTCTTTGCTTCTTTAATAAGCTTTCATAATTTGAAAATTTCAAAAAAGATTTCTTTTAATAGGAGATTTTTTTAAAATTCAAAAAATATGGTAGAAGTTTTGTACATTTCATATAATGAAAATACCAAAAAGATTTTCTTTCATATCTATTGGTGTCATTTTTATATGAAGTGTCAAATTGAAAACTCAAAAAAAAGTTTTTGTTATGTTGTTCATCGTATTTCTTTGGTCGTGTCTCAAGTTAGGGTGCAATTTGTTATTTAATCATTAATTGTCCAATCTGGAAGAACTACGCACCCCTGATTCACCCCTTTCGGGATGTGAGATACATAGGCAGCCTATTGTTGGTTCGAGGATCGTATTTAAAAAATTTAAAAAGATTTTCTTCACTCTTCTCTTAGAGTAGGTGTTTCATATACATCTCTAAAATAAAACTACAAAAAGATTTTTCTTTAATAGGTTCAAGTTCCATTTTCATATGAAAATTAAAACTGAAAACCCAAAAAGATTTTATTTGGTAATCATAGATTTCACTTTGTATAGGGATGTTAAAGCTGAAAATTTCAAAAACATTTTCGTCAATTCTTTTGACAAATTATTATTTTCTTTTCTTCTTAAAGTTTCGAGAAAAAGAAAACAAAGAGTTCAATTGGCCATTTTGGCATGACTTCACGAACTACGCACACCTGATTCTCCTCTCTCGGGGGTGAGATACGTAGGCGCCCTTCTTGGGTTCGGTGATCTTTTCTAAAAGAAAAAAAGGTTTCGAAGAAAAAATGTTGAACTCTAACATATTTGTTGCCTCTTGTTCAGTTAGTTTAAGGTGGTTAGTTTGTCGCTTTCCGGCTGGTCCTCCATATCACACCAAATTCAAGAAAGGGTTAGTTGTGTCCAACAAGGATATAGAGAGTGGAATCATGGATGAAACAAAAATTCAAGAAATTGAGAGTTTAAAGAAAGAGAATTTGAGACTGAGACAACAAATGATGGAAATGTACAGAGCTTGGGCCAGTGGGATGCCTCTACCTCAGTTCCCTACTTTTGACACTTCAAATACCTTGAGTCTTCCACCAAAATCGCAAAGTCAGTTTCCTACTATGGCTGATGCACCATAGTTTGCCTCAAAATCTATTCCACGTCAAATGCACCTCAATACTTCCACCACTCTTTCTTTCGCTCCTCAGTATAAGTCTACCATATTCACATCACCACATATCATTTGTGCTTTTATTGCTCAACCTTCTACTAATGCTTCCACTTTGGCTATCAATCCAACGATTGTGCTTCCCCAGTCCACTAGTGAATCCACGTTCAATACTCGTGATGATCATTGTTATACTCTTGAGCTATAACAGTTAAGTTAAGTGGACCGTTAAAATTTCTTACTAAGAAGCATAGCATGCTAGAAGAACCAGTGAAAATGGTTGGGAAAGTTTAGAGTGTAGAAAATAATATGAAAAGTTCCTTGGGACTTATGGGCTATGAAGATGTTTTATATAAAAATTGGGGCATGTTTTCAAGTGTTAACCTTCCTCCAAGCTTTGAGACATTAAAATTTGAGGATCTTGGTGGATAGAATGATTCTGTGGAATATTTGGGATGATATTGCAATCATTCAAGGGAAACTGAAGGAAAGAAGAAGGAAAACACATCTATTGTCATGCCTGGGACAAAGCAGAGTTTGAGAGGTCTAACTCACCAATACTATCAGCCTCAATCCCAAGCTTACATATCAAATCCACTTTTTATCTGCAACAAGGTTCCTCTTTTCAAAATCCAAGGAGTTCCATTCCACTTCCTCAATGTCCTTTGAACAATGCACAATTGTGTACCCATCCGTCTTCTTATCCATAATGGCATGCACCTGTCCCTCAACATCATCCTCGACCCCCATAAATTTACCAAGAAAACTCTAAATTCAAGTTTTATCCGAGGCTAGAGTTCGCAAAGAGGAGGAAGGAAAAGGATAATTTCACTCCTATTAGGGAGTCCTATGCCAGTTTGTTCTAGAGATTGAGACATAGGGGCATGATTACTCCTCTCCTTGGGTATATACCTAACCTATATTCAAGAAATTTTAATCCTAATGTATGGTGTGCATATCATTTTGATGTTCAGGATCATAGTACTGAAGATTGTCATAAGTTAAAAAGAGAAATAGAATAGATAATTCAAGATAAATTGATTGTGGTACAAAACATTGGCCCCTCGACCATCCCACAGAGTTCTTCACCATCACGCGGTACTGCACAATATGTAGGAGGCAATGAGTTAAGCATGGGAATCCAGAACTTATTTGTTGAAGGAAATATGTTTGACAGTCCTGGAAGATCTAATCATGTTGATATGCAAATTAGTGGCTAATATGTCAGGCTGAGTAATTGAAAAGTCACCCCTCTTCTTACTAGGAAGAGGTCTGGTAGTTTATTTTGTTTTCTTTTCTATTATCCAAATTATTTCAAGTGGTAGTTCGGGATCTATCTTGTTTTGTCCCTTTTGTCATTTATGGTCAAACCTTTTCTATCTTTTATTTCAACTAAATAGAGTGTCTCTTTTTCCTTTGTGTTTAAATATTTGTTATTTGTTTGTTTTCTTTACATAGTACATTTTATGTTGGCTTTAGTGATATGACATGCTGGCGGAATTCTTTGCTACATCTTAAAATCCAATTTGAGCATGACTTTTGAATCAGAGGGCTAAAGTTAGAAAAAGCACATGAGAAATAGGTAGCGTGATAAGACATTTGGTGACCATGTTGAAACCTTCTTTAAAAATTAAGGCAATTGTTTTGAGAATCACCAGAATAACTTGGTCATAATTGTAAGGCATGCCTCAATTAGGTCAAACAGTGGATGCATGATCCTATATTAAGAGGAACAGAAAGAAAATCATCTCTACGAAATCATGAGTCATTCAATGAAATGTACAATAAAAGTGGAGTTGTATCCTAGAAAAGCGCAGAAGAAGTAGTGACGCACAAACTCAGTCAAAGTTAGTATTGTAAAAGATGTCACACGTGATCTTCATCTCCAACTTTCAAATTGCATGTTATGTGCTTGTATTTTCAAGGATTGATATGACGAAGGCATTTCATTATGCTATCCAAACATCATAGCATCCTTTGTTTACCCCATTTGAGATTTAGTCCTATTTTCTTTCATATCCCTATTTTGGAATCAAGATAGAGTCACAAAGCTTAAAAGAAAAGTGTCAAGCAAAACAATAGAGTCAGAAAATTTCAAAAAGAAATGAGAGAAAAAAATGTGTCCAAAAGAAGGAAAAGAAAAGAGCATCAAGAAAAAAATAGAGTCAGAAGGTCCCAAAAAAGAAGAAAAAAAGTCAATAAAAGAGTCAACAAAAGAAAAAAATAGAATCAAGCAAAAGAACAAGCCGTCAGAACTACGCGTGACCTGATTCTCCCCTCTAGGGGGTGAGATACGTAGGCTGCCCTACTTTAGGCTCGGTCCAGCCAAATAAACAATTTAGAGTCACCCAGTCAAAAGAAACTGGAGCATGATTTAATCCTCATTGTTTGAGTCGATTCCAAAAGTTGCAAGTCCTACCCCACTTCAAGTGTTGTTTGGGCATTGTGTCATCCTTTCTTTCTAACCTTATCCAAAAGCCAAGTTACAACCAAAGAAAGACCTTCAAATCAATCTTTGAGAATGTTAAGGCTAAGCATACAATGGATATGATGACACATTTTGGGAATTACTCTTCTTTCTCGGCATAAGAAATCAGGAGAGAAATAAAAATAAGAGAGTCTTATTGATGAAAATCCTCACGGGCACCATAAGGCGATGGTAAGTTGAGAGAGATAAAAATGAGAGAGTTATATTGGTGAAAACCCTACGGGCACCATAAGGAGATGGTGATTTGAAAGAAAAATGAGAGAGGCTTGTTGGGAAAAATCCTTCAATGTGCCATTAGCTGAATGAGCTCTTCGAATACAATGGGTCCAAGCAAGTAACTTAGTTTCAAAGCCATTAACTCAAGAACAATTGGTAGAAAGTTTGGATGGAAAGATCAGACAGCTTGATCCAAAATGAATGGCATAATCATTAGAGTTGACTGTCATTTCAAGATAAATTTTTCATTTCTCTATTTCAAATGGGGACATTCATTGTCTTTTCTTTCTTCTCTTTATTTTTTATTTTATTTTCTTTAGTCAGTTGTCCAAATAAAAATCATTGTCATTTTTTCTCTTGTCTTTGAGTCAAGCCCATGTCAAAACAAGTGAGAAAAGATTTTAAAACTGGCTACCAGCTTCTTCAATTGCGTAAAGCAAGAAAAAAGGCCAACACATAAAAGAGACATGATTGTAAGCCAAAATAAGGCATGCAAAAGTTTTATCAACTGACAAGTATGGGAACTCATGAAAATACCAAGGTTCAAAGGGTTTATCTGAGAAGCTTGACAAAGCAAAGATATTGTATCTATTTCAGAGTCACTCTTAATTTCTAAGTTCAGGTCAATGATACAGCAAGTCAGTGACACATGCTAATGGTTGAAAGTAAGATTAAATGTGGCAGGGCCAGGAGCGATTTCCATGAAAGCTAAAGCCACAAACCAGCCACCATGTTTTAAACTCACAAGTTTTCTTTGATGAAATAGGAACCATATTACCTTCAAAGTAAGGACTTCAAAGCATAAATATCAAGGGTTTCAATGCCTCACTTTTACAAATGCAGGAAGCAATGTTGCTACACAGGTTTGATAGTCAAATCATGGTAAAATTCATCATCTTATATCCCTCGGAGACACACTTTCTTATCCAGGGATTTCAGTTTTCATTTGTTGGGTGATACACTTCATAAATTGAACCTTCACTCCTAGAAGATGTACCTTTTAGTCGAGTCATTCCTTTGACTCCTAGAAGACATACCTTTTAGTTGAGTCATTCCCCTTGATTCCTATAAGACGTACCTTTTAGTCGAGTCATCCACCTTGATTTCTATAAGACGTACCTTTTAGTCGAGTCATCCCCCTTGATTCCTATAAGACGTACCTTTTAGTTGAGTCATTCCTTTTGACCCCTAGAAGACGTACTTTTTAGTTGAGTCATTCCCCTTGACCTCTACAAGACATACCTTTTATTCGAGTCATTCCCTGTGATTCATGTAAGACGTATCTTTTAGTCGAGTCATTCCCCTTGACCCCTAGAAGACGTACCTTTTAGTCGAGTCATTCCTTTGACCCCTAGAAGACGTACCTTTTAGTAGAGTCATTTCCTTAACCCCTAGAAGACGTACCTTTTAGTTGAGTTATTACCCTTGATTCCTATAAGGCGTACCTTTTAGTCGAGTCATCTTCCTTTGACCCCTAGAAGATGTACCTTTTAGTCGAGTCATTCCCTTGATTCCTATAAGACGTACCTTTTAGTCGAGTCATTTTCTTTGATTCCTATAAGACGTATCCTTTAGTCGAGTCATCTCCTTTGATTCCTATAAGATGTACCTTTTAGTTGAGTCATTCCCTTGACCCCTAGAAGACGTATCTTTTAGTCGAGTCATTTCCTTGACCCCTAGAAGACGTACCTTTTAGTCGAGTCATTCCCTTTGATTCCTATAAGACGTACCTTTTAGTCGAGTCATTCCCCTCAACCCATAGAAGATGTACCTTTTAGTCGAGTCATTCCCCTTGACCCCTAGAAGACGTACCTTTTAGTTGAGTCATCTCCCTTGATTCCTAGAAGATGTACCTTTTAGTCAAGGCATTCCCTTGACCCCTAGAAGACGTACCTTTTAGTCGAGTCATTTCCTTTGATTCCTAGAAGACGTACCTTTTAGTTGAGTCATTCCCCTTGACGCCTAAAAGATGTACCTTTTAATTGAGTCATCTCCCTTGATTCCTATAAGACGTACCTTTTAGTCAAGTCAATCTCCTTGATTCCTATAAGGCATACCTTTTAGTTGAGTCACTCCCTTTGATTCCTATAAGAATTACCTTTTAGTCGAGTCATTCTCCTTAATTCCTATAATGATGTGACTTTCACAAAAGTCCTTTGATGATAATTCTTGTTGTTTGGAACTCACTTCTCTAGCAAATAATCTCTTTATATAATCTTTGTTTGGGATAATTTTATTCTTAATTTTGATGTGATTTCAAGATCCCTCCTGAAGAATGGGGAAAATAAAATGAAAGTTAAGAAACAAAGTGAAGAAATTGAAAGACAACATATGGAAATAGAAAGTCAGGAGCCCGCCTGAAGAACAGGGTGATGAAACGGCAAGTTAGGAGCCCGCCTGAAGAACAGGGTGATGAAATGACAAGCCAGGAGACCGCCTGAAGAACAGGGTGAATAAATAAACAGTCAAGCAACATGGGGGAAGAAATTGAAAACCAAGAAACAAGTTGAAGAAATTGAAAGTTAGGAGCCCGCCTGAAGAACAGGGTGATGAAATAGCAAGTCAAGAGTCAAAGAAGCTGCACAGATAGGATTTTTGTAATTTCTTTTATGTTTTAACTTCTAATTTTCATTTTTGATGTAGTGACAGAGCCACGGACCGGAACCTCGACGGGACCTCACTCGAATCTCCAACTCGATTGTCCTTCTTCCTTCAGTTCCTTCCTTTAAATAATGGTGGGGTCAAAATTCTGTCTTGTTGTCTACTTCTTTATCTGAAAACACTTCGTGTTTACATTCAAAGGGGGCATGATGTAGACACCTAATTTTGTCCCTCCCAAAGATCCAAGTTACACATTTTTATCCCCGTCTTACCACGTGCCCTACCCTGTGTAATTATCCCTCCACAAAATGACAAAATAAAAAACCCCTAACAAACCCAATCTCCAATTATTCTTGTGATAACTAATTAACAACCCTACCTATTAAATTAGGACACCAACCCCTACCCCATCTACACGTATCCCTCCCCTTCAGGTCTTTGTTTTGCTCTTTAATAAAGTTTATAGGAATAGAATAAAGAGGGCCCACCACTATCAAAATGAGGGTAATCATCATATATACATAGAATTATATACACAGGGGGGAGGATATTCATATACCACACCCACATTCCCTCACTGGAAGGCCATTAACACACCTGATAGTAGACCATACACACACGAAATCATGCACACACTGATCACACACACAATTTCTATCACACATACTGATCGAAACTACACACACGCATAGAATTAGAAGGAATCGAGAGAGAGAATAGATTTGAGAAAATAGAGGGGAGTGAAGGGCGAGACAGATCGGAGAAAAAGATAGTGAAAATAAGAAGAGAGAGAGAGAGAGAGAAGGAAAACTGGTGGTTCTCGACTGTTCCGGCGATTCATCACCAGCAAACCATCATTAATGCTCCGAATTTGATCTGATTTTCCTTTTTTCTATTCCTTCTGATCTGGTCGGAGTTCATCATCTCCATCTCATTTCGGGTAACACTGAAACAATGACAACCTAACTCCGGTCTCTGGTGGGATTCATCTATGGTGGGTTGTAAATCGTGGGTATTAAGATTCTCATCGATGTCGTTCAGTCGGATTTTGAATTCTGCTCGGGTTTCTAATTCCCGATACCAGTGGAGTTTGGGTATTTAGGGTCTTTCGTTGGTTTCAAAATTTGTCCGGGTGTGTCTCTCAATTTGAGTTGGTCTTGTTCGTTGGTTGAGGTTCGACTCGGGATTTTCGGATGCGGTTTTCGTATTTTCATTCGAATAATATTTGAGTTTGAAAGCGTCAAAATGAGGTCCAATTTTATCTTCTTTCCCTTTAATTTTTATGTGTGTGAATGATTTATGGTTTGACATGTTTGAATCTTTGTTGTGTGTTGGTTGATGTTGGATTTGAATGTGAAAACTTGAATTAGTAGTCGAAGAATTGATTAATTATTTTGAGAATAAATGCGAGAAGGAATTGGTCTCGATAAAAGAAAATTTGAATGAATTAAGATTCATTGATTTTGGTTTAATTTGGTAATAGAATGATAAGTCGGAAGTAATAGGAAAACGTAGGTTGGCTTGGCAAAGTTTAAGGTTTGTGATTGTTGAATGATGAAATGTGTGTGGAATGGTTTTGATTTATGCATTGGGATCTATTGTATTTATTTGGCCGGGGAATGCCCCGAGGGATTTGTATTGATTTGTCCGGGAAATGCCCCGAAGTATCATGTACTTGAAGACAACGCACGATCAAGGCCCAAAACGTCGGGTGGAGAAAGCAATGGAGTGTAGTTTAGAATTAGCATAGAATAGAGTAGGTTTATATTTTTGCATTTTTCTATTTCGGGATTGTAATAATCGGACTGGACACTATAATTTTTGATTTGTTTTGTTTGTTTGTTTGATTGATTGTTTTGTATGATTTTGCGTGGTTTATATATTCATAATGCCAAAATAGTCGATACATTCCACCAAGCGACCGTGGTCAAACCACGGGATTGAGGGGTGCCTAACACCTTTCCCTCGGTCAACAGAATTCCTTAGTCGGAATCTCTGTTCGCGGACCAGTTTAGAAAAGTAAAAAACTGTTTTGAAAAAAGGATTTTCCAAGGTGACTTGGCACACCCGATTATGCCAAGTGGCGACTCTGAATGAAAATGTAAATAATCCTTTTTCGAAGTAAATTTTCAATCTTTTGTCACTTTAATAATAAAAACTCTTTCAAACCTTAAAAACATATATTTTTGGAGTTAAAAAAGGGGTGTGACAAATATAACATTCATTAAGTGTAAAAATAAACTTAACTTAATAGTTGGATGCAATGTTTATCAAGTTCAGCGAGAAAAATTCAGAATTTGAAAAAAAAAATGTTGGAGGAAACTGAAATGGTATGTGGCGTGAAAAAAGGGTAGGGTAAAAAAATAAGTAAAAAACACACATTTTTCCCTAAAGAAGGCAAAATATTCTAGTTTTGTTATTAGTTGTAATTTTGAAAAATCATTGTTATTAATTATAATTAATGTCTTAAGGTTGTTAGTTTATGTAATTTTTCTTTAATCATCTCTGTACCCGACTTGTGCAAAAAAAAGACACAAATGTTTATACTTAAAATGGGAAGTCCCTGATTAAGTATTTGTGGATCTCTTCATTTTTATTTTTTTTTCACCCGTTATTCGGCATCCGTATTGGCGCCTTAACAAATTCGGATCGCGCATTACAGGGCCCATTAAGTATTTGTGGATCTCTTCATTTTTTTTTTTTCACCCGTTATTCGGCATCCGTATTGGCGCCTTAACAAATTCGGATCGCGCATTACAGGGCCCATTAAGTATTTGTGGATCTCTTCATTTTTATTTTTTTTTCACCCGTTATTCGGCATCCGTATTGGCGCCTTAATAAATTCGGATCGCGCATTACAGGGCCCATTTTGAAGGTGACGCTCTCAACAAGATTTTCTTCATACCCAGGGCTCGAACCCGAATATTGGAGCCCTCCATTTCATATTACTTGACCAAATACTGAAATTAAGTGTTTCAATTTTTTTGTCCAAACTTATATAATCAACAGATTGTTACATTTTCCTTTTTACCCTTAATATTAAATAACATATAAAGTAATAATTGTCAAATTTAGAATTTTGAAATATCATTAATAAGGTAAATTTAGTAAAATACACTACTACTTTCTTTATTTTGTTTTAGTTGGTTCTCTTTTTACAATTATTTCTTTCAGTTTAATTGTTCCTTTTATGAAATTACGAGAATTTTATTATGTTCTTTTAATACTACCCCTATCATTAAATGACTACATAAAGTGTACATACTTAAATTTATATTCTCAAAACATGATTAATAAGGTTAATTTGACAAAATAAACTCCTAATAAATATTTTCTCAGAGAGAGTGTAAAATGAATAGGGATAACTATTTTTTGAAACAAAATGAGTTGTTAAAATTTTCTGAAGGGTTGTCAAGAAGGACCAAGTTATATGAAATGGTGAGAGTATTACAATATTTACTATAAAATTGTTACGTCATATGTTTGACTATTTTTTCCCTATTGGAAGGTGATAACCATTGTTCCACTAAACTTTCAATTAACTAATTTAATAGACTAAACTATTGATATTATTCATTTCCCGTACAAGCTATATCTCATTGTTAGGGGGCAAAGGTCTATTAGGGTGTCCTTCCAAGTTGAAAGACATTTTTCTCAAGTTAGATGGTACATGATGCTAAATATATATTTGAAATTTGTAGACTATTGTTCATTGATATAGTAGTATAAAGTGTTTATTTTCAATGGCAAAAAAAATCGTCCTCCTCCCTTGAAAGGAATTGGAGAAACAATATGCTCTCCCCACCCATTAACAGTATGATTTTTTCGATGTCCTTTTTTTGTTTTGTTTTTCTACTGTTCGGTATTCGCATTGGAGTACCAACTAGTTTAGATCGTGCACGGCAAGGTCAATTTTGGGGGTGACGCTCTCAACAGGATTTTCCCTATATTCAGGATTCGAACTCAAGACCTCTAATTAAGGGTAGAATAGTCCCACCACAATCCATCTATGTTTTTCTGTGTTCACTTGCATTGCATGGCACAACAGCTATGTGAAGATAAAAATAATTATTTCTTTATATTTCTTTCCAAACATGCACTTTCAAGTAGTACGGATATTTTAATTATTATTTGTTAATGTATTAGCATATGTAATAATTAAGGAGTTGATGTTTGATTTCAAATTGAAAATATTAGATGGTTTTATCCTCTCATTTTGCAACTCTTCTATATTTTTCTTTTCTGAATAGAAGGAGCCACACGAGATAGCTTTTGAGCTATGAATTTGATCAAATTCAATATTATTAACATGAAAAATCGATACGAATGTATAAAATCACAAAATTTTGACAAATATTAGATTCTAATTCATCATTTCAAAGATATAGCAACTTCAATCCCTTAGTATTAAGAACTTTAAAAGTTAATTTTATCAATTTTAAATCATGGATCTTATCAGACTAATTGAAGAAGCAAAAATTGACCGTCAGACTAATTGAAGAAGCAAAAATTGACCGTCAGATATTGTTTTTTTTTTAATAAAAAAATTAATTATCTTTTAACTAAATCGACCTGGCTGTCGATTATCTTAGCTGAAAATTAAAAAAAATGCAAACCAGCTACGATTTCTCTTTTAAAGAAAAAATAGCAGAGACGAATTTTATTAGTAGGTTACAAAGCAGTACTTGGTCTTTCTTTTCTTTATAACCTCACCATAAGAGTTATGCCTAACGAATTAATGTTAGTTTGGAAAAACGTTTCAGTCGTATTTAATATTGAATATTAATGGTAGTATGAATTTAGTCTAATTAAGACCAACTTAAAAGGGTTACATACACAGTGAGCATTCATACCATTGATGACTCAAATTTAAATCTGCTTGGAATTGAAGAGCAGTTTTTTTTCTAATAATTAATATAATGTATTTTCGTTAAAATTAATCTTCCGAATCATACATATGAGACACAGTAAACTCTCCTCAAAACATTTTTTTTTTCAGTTTATGATCTCATATGTACGTATAGTATAAAGACAATTAGCAAATACTTTTATCAATTCTATTTTTTCCAACAACCATAGCTTGTGAATTGTGATGGACGAACTAAGCTATGATCTATGGCACATTATCAACTCAATAGCAAAAAAAAAAAAAAAAAAGACAAAACAGCTTCTACCTAAATGCTAGGAAATTGAATAACTAAGATAAAGGCCTAAAATTCTAAATTGATTATTCGTTTATCCATTTTATTTTTTTTTGTTTCCCAAGGTATCCCAGCCCAACAGGCCAAGGACTAATCCTCCGCTAATCTGAGCTCCATTTAAGGGTTTGCAGCTGGCCAATCAGTTGTTGCATGCACAAGGTGGGAATCAAACCCCCGACACTTGCTTAAGCAACCTAGTGAGCTAACCACTAGGCCAACCAAGCTTGGTTCGTTTATCTATTTTACTCTTACTTACTATTAGTTATAGGCATTATTCAATATGTTTTTCGAAAAATTGAATTAATTATAATCAAAGGGGTGATATAGTAAAACTTACAACTATTATTTATTATTTCTTAACATGTGTGACAGGTATTGCTGGACTACGGGAGTAATAAAGTCGGAGAAAATTTCCATTCTCCCAATATATTGATACGTTGACAATTGAAAGGCTGTACTAAAAAGATGTACTTATTCAAAAGTTGCCAGCTGAATAATAAATTTAGGTAACTCAACATACACTATCAGAAATAAATTGTATAAATACGGATCATTTGAAAGGGTTATAGACATCAGCAATTTCATTTTCTTTCCAAAAGAATAGAAATTATGGGTAACCTTCAAATTATCTGTGTTTTACTCTTTTCACTTTTTTTGGCAAAATGTTACTCTCGGGAAGATTTTCTCCGGTGTCTTTTTAAATCCTCTGAATCCAACGTTACCCAAAATATTTACACCCCAAATTCTCTAACTTATTCATCTATCCTGAAATATGCTCAAAAACATTCAAGATGGGTGAATTCATCACAACCAAATTTCATTGCATCCCCTACAAAAGAATCAGAAATCAAGCCTGTTATTCTTTGTGCTAAGAAACTAGGCTTGCAAATTAAAATAAAAAGTGGTGGCCATGACTATGAAGGCATATCTTATCGCTCTGAATTCCCGTTTGTTATGCTTGATTTAAGCAATCTTAACAAAACCGAGATTGATTTAAATGAAGAAACAATTTGGGTTCAAGCAGGAGCCACCCTTGGCCAACTTTACTATGCAATTGCTAATCAAAGTAATGTGCATGGTTTTCCTGGAGGTATCTGTTTCAGTGTTGGCACCGGAGGGCTTATTAGTGGTGGAGGGTTAGGCACTATGATGAGAAAATTCGGGCTTGCAGCTGATAATGTTGTGGACGCTCGTGTAATGGATGTAAATGGAAATATTCTTGATAGAAAGAAAATGAAAAACGATTTATTTTGGGCAATAAGAGGAGGCGGAGGAGCAAGTTTTGGTGTCATTTTGGCATGGAAACTCAAACTTGTTCGTGTTCCGGAGAAGGTTACGGTTTTCACTGTTTGCAAGAAGTTTGATGATAACCAAAATCTCATCCTAAAATGGGAAAACATCGCACATCAATTACCTGATAAGTTAGTTATCCGAGTAGTTATACAAAATGATGGAACAGGGAATGACAAGTATGTTGAAATGCGTTTTCAAGCGTTATATCTCGGACCTGTTGATGAGTTAATTCCATTGCTCAAAGAAAAATTTCCTGAATTTGATTTGGAGAAAAAAGATTGCCTCCAAGCGCCTGTTGGGGATCGTAGTAACAGGTCTTGCATTAATAAAGAGTGTCGTGAAACTTCCTGGATTGGATCAGTTTTGTATTTCTATGAAAGGGAGACAACTTCGTCGCTTGAAGTTTTGCTAAAAGAGAGTATTCCAAAACAGAAGAGTTATTACAAAGGGACATCTGATTTTGTGAAGACTCAAATTTCGGAAAGTGGTTGGGAAATGGTAGAAAGACTGCTTTTGGAAGAAGAAAGTCCTCGGATAATTTTGGAGCCATTAGGTGGGAAACTAGACGAAATATCAGAATCTGAAATTCCATTCCCTCATAGAAAGGGAAATTTGTATAATATTCAGTACTTGGTCTACTGGCACGATAACAACGAGAACGTGTCAAGCCAGAAAATAGCATGGATGAGGAAATTATACAAGGAAATGGAGCCATATGTTGCAAACTCTCCAAGAACTGCTTATCTGAATTACAGGGATCTTGATTTTGGATCAAACGATGACGACTACAGCTATTCAAAGGCCAAAATATGGGGTGAAAAGTATTTCAACTGCAATTTTGAGAGATTGGCTAAAGTGAAAAGTAAGGTGGATCCCAACAATTTCTTTAGAACTGAACAAAGCATTCCACTTTATCAAACATACTGATGGTTGAAGAAAACAGGATTGCATGCAAGGGCAGAAAATAAAAGTCCAAGTTGGTTGAAGTTTTATGAAGATTAATTCCTTGGAAAGTCACTCAACATTGATTTTTATTCCAAAGTTACTTAACCTATTTAATTGATTTTTTTCATTAGAATTTGTTGACATAGAAATCCAAAGATATTCATTTAAATTAATCCATATGATATCAAAGGGTAACATTAGGTAAGAACAAAACTAATCCTTATGATATCAAAGCAAGAAATTAAACTTAACCAAAACCACCAATTTAAGAGCTTCACAGCTGTGATTAAGTCAAGGATAGTACAACAACAACAAACCCAGTGTATTCCCACATAGTGGGGTCTGGGGAGGGTAGAGTGTACGCAGACCATACCACTACCTCAGATGAAGTAAAGGGGCTATTTCCGATAGACCCCGGGCTTAGGACCGATAGCAGTATAACAAACACAAAACATAAATGCATATAAACTAGTACTGCAAAATAAACTAACACCACTAGCCAGAAGATACTACTACGGCCACAAGATAATACTCCTCCGTTTCAAAAAGAATTACCTACTTTCCTTTTTCCTCCGTTTCAAAAAGAATGACCCCTTTTCTTTTTTGACAATACTTTAATTTCAACTTTCCACATGGCATATTTAGGACCACAAGATTAAAGGGTATTTTGGTACATTTGACACAACTTTAATTTAAAGCCACATGATTCAAAAGTCTTCTTTATTTTCTTAAACTTTGTGTCAAGACAAAGTAGGTCATTCTTTTTGAAATGGAGGGAGTACTAAAAACTATCTACCTGAAACCATAGACATCACTAAACACCACGAACAAGAAACTGCAGACACAAATAAAGAACGCTCCCCTATTGTTACTAACACACTCTCACCCCCTAACCCTCTACACTAATCCGCGTTCACCGCACCTTCCTATCAAGGGTCATGTCCTCCGTAAGCTGGAACTGCTCCATATCATGCCTAATCACTTCTCTCCAATATTTTTTCGACCACCTCTATCCCGCTTAATACTATCCCTAAACAGTGCCTCACACCTCCACACTGGAGCATTAGAGCCCCTCCTCGTCATATGCCCAAACCAACGTAACCTCACTTTTCGCATAATGTCCTCCACCGAGGCCACTCTCACCTTCTCCCGAATAATCTCATTCCTTACCCTATCTTTCTTGGTGTGGCCACACATCCATCGTAACATCTATATCTCCTCCACCTTTAATTTTTGGATGTGGGAGTTCTTAACCAGCCAACACTCCGTTCCATATAACATAGTCAGCTGGAATATCACTCTGTATAACTTCTCTTTAAGCTTTGGGGGCACCTTCTTATTACATAAAACTCCTGAAGCGGGCCTCCATTTCACCCACTCTGCCCCAATACGATACGTGACATCCTCGTCATTCTCACCATTGTCCTGAATCATAGACCCCAGATACTTGAAACTCTCCCTCTTCTGAATGGCCTAAGAGTCTAACTTCACAACCATGTCAGCCTCCTGCGACATATCACTAAACTTACACTCTAAGTACTCCGTCTTGATTTAGCTTAACCAAAATCCTTTAGACTCAAAGGTATGTCTCCAAAACTCCACCCTATCGCTAACTCGTCCCCGAATCTCGTCAATCAGTACCACATCATCAACAAATAACATACACTAAAGCACCTCCCCTTGAATATGTTGCATCAAAACATCCATCACTAAGGCAAATAAAAAAGGCTAAGAGTCAATCTCAGGTGCAACCCTATTAGAACCAAAAAGTGCTCTGAATCTCCCCTACCGTCCTCACCGAGTCTTCGCTCCATCATACATGTTCTAAATTGGCCTAGTGCATACCACGGGCACCCCTCTAGCCTCCAAGCACCTCCACAGAATCTCCTTGTTAACTCTGTCATATGTCTTCTCAAGATTAATAAACACCATGTGCAAGTCCTTCTTCCTCTCCCGAAACTGCTACACTAATCTTCTCACAGGGTGAATGGCCTCAGTAGTCGAGCGACCTAGCATGAAGCCGAACTGTTTCTCAGAGATAGTTATGCTCCTTCTCAGCATCAACTCTACCACCTTTTTCTAGACCTTCATAGTATGACTCAAGAACTTAATACCTCTATAGTTGTTGCAACTCTGGATGTCTCCCTTGTTCTTATACAATGGAATCATTGTATTCCACCTCTACGCTTCAGGCATCTTCACAGCCCTAAAAATGATGTTAAACAACTTTTTCAACCACTCCAAACCTACCCCTCCAGAGTTCTTGTCACGACCCAAACTAGGGCCTAACCGTGACGAACATCCAACCCATGAAGGCTCAAATGTCCCACTCTATCTGGTAATCGTGCACAATATTCATATAATAAAAGGAAAATGTGAAATTATAAATTGAATACGGAAACATGGTCATAATATGAAATTAGTTTAACAATGAAGGAAAACTCCAACAATATTTAAATAACATCTAATTCAGTCTATGAAATCTCTACTAAATCTTAAAACAATACTATCTGAAGTCTGGGACAAGGCCCCCAGTAGACCAAAATTGTAGAATGATGAATATCTGTAAAAAAATTAGGCCTTCCAGAATATAGAAGGCTCACCACTGCACAATCTCTTTTGTTGTCTGAATTATCTACTGCTTATCTTGACCCCTAGACTGTGCCTCAGAACCTGAGAGGTTGGAGGGGCAGGGGTTATTATAGATGTACTGGTATGCAGAGCTAATCCAAAATAGCCATTTATAATCAACATATATGAGAGCAATTCAAAATAGTTCATAAACATATCATATAGTAAGAAATCACATGGGCATTTTAAAGACTTTGAAACATTTCTTTGAAACCATGACTCACTCTTTGTCTTACTTTTTAGCTAGATGGTACACCCTATAACATGTAATTCCATGGGTTATATGAAATCTGCCCTTGACTCGGCGGCTAAGCCCCCAATCCAAGTTTTCCGCAAGGATTGGAGTATCTATAAGGGGGACACGCAAGATCACACAGCAGGGTGCCAAAATCCCTAATCAAGTCAACATGTCATGGTAGAACACAAGATCACAAAGTAGGGAACCTAACCATAGTCCCAATTTGGGACGACATGAATCAAGGTACGTAAGATCACAAAGCATTGTACCATAATCCTATGTCGGTAAATCACAATTTCTAGCATAGAGTCTTTCAACTCGTATTTTCTTTGGGTAACCATCTAACTCTCTTAAATCAAACTCTAACTCTGTCATGGCATACATTTATATGGTATCATCATACCATTGACTTACAAGTCACAGTACCATATCAATTCTCCAACTTTTCATGCCATTTACAACATGCACATATATAAAACTTTCACACACATCAAACACATGCACCATGGTTCTCAATATGTAATAGTTTCAAGAAACTTTATCACTTATGAGTAATATCATATCAATTGCAATAACTCATGCTCTCGATGGTTTAACACAAGTATAGTGTGGGGTATAAAACATTATCATAGGGGATTTAAGGAATTCACAATTCATATACATCGCACCTTTTTGAAATTCATATCACATGTTCACAATTCAACAATTGAAATATATGCAAGCCAACAACCCCATGATATTTTAATATTTCTTTCAAAACCATATCACAAAACATGTTATTGATATTAAAACAAAACCCCACTTGTAAAAACATATGTATACGTATAAATAGTAAGGTCTTGTGTAAATTCTTTTCAAAAATCATGCCCATAAAATTTGGGACAACCCTACGTACCTCTATTTCAGAAAGTAAACGGATGATTCTTGGAGCATACGATGCGAGGATTCCAAATCTCCAATTATCTTCTAAAACCCACAGTTAAATCTTGAGCTATGAGGATTTTTAGTCTGAAACCCTAATGGAGTTTCTTGAGAGATTTTAATGAAAATAAACTTATTTTTTGTGTTCTTGGGATTAAACCCCGTATTAGAGGTGATAAGGGGTTGGAGAAGTACAACTTTTACCCTTAATGAGACAGTAAAAATATAACTGGTACCCGATTTTATGGGCTACTACGACGCGCCACAATCGCGGTGGCTCACTGGAATTACCAATTGGGAAATTGTCTCACTCTACAATGCACCACGATCGTGGAGTCTCACTGGAAATTGACGAATACAAAATTGGGATCCTCCGCAACGCGCTAAACACTTGAATGATGATGTTTTACGACTAGCACATAAAATAGTCATAACTCCCTCACCGGGTGTCCGTTTTTGTTGAATCTTATATCAACGGAAAGCTTATTCAGTCACCTATGTAATGAAAAGTTAAAATTTAAAGAATTACACAGGGAGTTGAGTATAATTCACTCTAGAAGCCCATGCTTGATACTTTTAGGGACAAATTTTAGCTTGGAAACTTTCGGGGCATTGCAGTTCTTCCAAGAATCCACTGGAATCTCATCTGGCCCCGTTGCCCTACCCGATGCATCCTGTGAATAGCCCCCTCTGACCTCCTCAACCTTGATACACCTAAAATAACCATAGTCGTGACACTCTTCAGATCTCTCTAAGTCCCCCAACACAAAACCTTTTTCCCCGTCGTCGTTCAAAAATTTATGAAAATAGGAATGCCATCTATTCCTAATGAGGGCATCCTCAACCAACACAGTACCATCATCTTCCTTGATGAACTTTACTTGATCAAGGTCATAAGCCCTTCGCTTTCTAGCCTTGGCAATCCTATACAACTTTTTATCCTCGTCTTTCTCCTATAAAGCCGCATACAAGCTCTCAAAAGCTGTCGTCTTAATCGTCGTAACTACTAACTTATCCTCTCTCTTAGCTACCTTATACTCCTCCTTATTCTCCCACCTCTCCTCATCATCCTTGCTATCAACCAACTTAGCATAAGCCACCTTCTTAGACTCCACCTTTCTCTTAACCTCTTTGTTCCACTACCAGTCCCCTCGATGCTTGCCAGATCGACCTCTCGAGACACCTAACACCTCTTTAGCGATCTCCCTAATGCAACTGGCAGTCGTCTCCTACATACTATCCATATTCCCTCTACTCTCCCAAGCCCCCCCTGCTCCTCAACTTCTCCCCCATCTCCAAAGCACTAGCCAAAGTCAAGCTACCCTACTTAATCCTGGACCGAGCCTCCACACTCCTCTTCTTTCTGCCCTTATTGATTACCAAGTTCATCACCAACAACCTATGTTGAGTCGAAAGATTCTCTCTAGGTATGACTTTACAGTCTTTACATAATACTCTATCACCCTTCCTAAGGAGCAAAAAATCTATCCGAGTCTTGACCACTGAACTACGAACTGAATAAAGTGATCCTCCTTCTTAGGAAAGCTCAAATTCACTATTCCCAACCCAAAAGATTAAGTCAAGGATAGTAACATACACAAATTGAAGAAAACTCCTAGACATGTCAGGCTATAGTGATCTTTCATTCAGCTTTTGCTTCCGTGACGCTCTCTAAGTTCCTTTCTGAATATAATCAGGGTCTAAAATAAGAAAAGGAATAAACAGCAATATGTTGGCAAGTATAAGTGTAAGTTTTGGTACCCAAATCATTAATGGGAGAAACGAGTGGGCGGAAGAAGAGAACAGAAATCACAATAACCACCGCAAAATGAGTAACAGGTCAGACCCTCTGCAATATAACGTAAGAAACCTGTACCAAAAAATAGAGTGTCGGCAAGAAATAACAGAACCACCAATTGTCACAAATAATACAACCGCAAAAATTTGTGAAGACAACTAAATAGTATCAATATGAATGAGAAATAAAATTTATGTCTTTAAATTTGCTCGTAATCGGCACAAAGTATAATTCACATGCTCTACATAAATGCTCATTCACCTGCGAATATTGAAGAATTAATCAATAATGTCTTATATATATTTAGTCATATATTGGAGGTGAAGGTTTAATAGCTTTACAGAGACAACAAGCGTGTGAATGAGAAATAAAATTCAAAAAAAAACATGTTACTCGTAATCGGTAACACAAGACTGATCGAATCCAGGGAACTTCGAAGCATTTTTTTTCTCTGCATCAGCAGTAATGTTCTCTTGAAATCAATCTTTTCGCTCCAAATTAAACTCAGGAAAGTATTGCTTGAGCAATAATTTGTCAACAGGCCCAAGATATTACGCCTGAAAATAGAATCCCACATTCCTTTTGGTATCATTTCCTGGTGGAAATACACTATTTTGAATAAACGCCCTGATGAACAAATCTTTAGGGAGTTGATGTGATATGTTTTCACATCTTTGGAGGAGAGTTAGGGTGCCCTCCAAATTCCTACGAATTGTGAAAACAACAACCTTTTCAGGAAGATGAACCAATTGCATTTTCCATGCTAGAATAACACCAAAACTTGCTCCTCCACCTCCTCTTATTGCCCATTGTCAATCTTCGTTCATTTCTCTGTCAAGAATTATTTCATTAACATCCACACATGTTATTAGCTGCTAGGCCATATTATCTCATCAATGGACCGAGCCAACCACCACTGATAAGTCCACCAGTGTGGCAGTGCCAACCCTAAAACAGACACCACCTGGAAATCCATGAACTTTACTTTTCTTGGCAATTGCATAGTAAAGATGGCCGAGGGTCGCCCCCGCTTGAACCCAAATTGTTTCTTCATTTAAATTGATCTTGATTTCATCAAGATTACTTAAATCAAGCATAACAAACGGGTATTAAGAGCGAAAAGATATTCCTTCATAGTCGCAGCCACCGCTTTTTATCCTGATTTTAAGCCTATTTTTTTAACTACAAAGAATGAGAAACCTGATTTCTGATTCTTTCCAAGGTGAGGAAATGAAGAGGAGGTGTGAAGAATTCAACCATCAATACTTTTTCTGAGCATATCCCAGGATAGATGAATAAGTTGGAGAATTTGGGGTGAAAATGTTTTGTGTAACATTGGTTTTAGAGTATTTAGAAAAACATTTGAGAAAATCTTTTTGAGAATAACATTTTGCCAAAAAGAGTGAAAAGAGCAAAATAGAGAAAATTTGAAGGATACCCATTTCTTTTGCAGGATTTGTTAAAAACTACAGAGATAATGGAAGAGAATGAACTGAAGGAAGAGAAAATTTTATTCTCGTTACTGAAAAAAACTGTCTACACAATGCTAAGAGCTAAGATATATACACATGTGGAAAATGTGTAATAAATACCCTATTGTGCCAACTACACTATCATTATTTTAAGTTAGTTACAACTAACTATTAGTTAGCTCACAGGTGGCAGCTCACCTAGCTAATTCCTTTCTCTTAACACTCCCCCTCAAGTTGAGGTTTGAAAAACATCTAACAACCTCAACTTGCTCATCAGATAACTGTGTTGTTGTCCTCTGAATGCCTTGGTCAGTATATCAGCTTCTTGTTCAGTTCCTGCAACATGCACTGCATTGATTAATCCCTTCTGTATTTTCTCCCTCACAAAGTGGCAATCTATTTCTATGTGTTTGGTTCTCTCATGAAATATGGGATTCTCAGCTATTTGTATAGATGCTTTATTGTCATAAAATAATTCCACTGGCATCTTCACTTTCACATTTATTTCTTCCAAGAGTCCTACCAGCTATACAATCTCTGCCGCAGCAGAAGCCATACTCTTGTATTCAGCTTCTGTTGTGCTTTTAGAGATGGTTTCTTGTTTTTTCGATTTTCATGAAATCAAGGATTGTCCCAGTTTTATGCAGTATCCTGTTACTGACTTCCTTGTCACTTCACAAGATGCCCAATCAGAGTCACAAAATGCTCCATATTGCTTCTTAAGAGAATACCCAAACCAAGACTTCCTTTGAGATATCTTACTACATGAAGTGCAACATCTAAGTGAGACTATTTAGGATCGTACATGAACTGGCTTAAAGTTTGCACAGCATAAGAAATGTCTGGACTGGTCATTACTAAGTAGAGTAACTTCCCTACCAAATTTTGATAAGCACCTTTGTCCGCCAGTTGAGGGTCCTCACTCTCTTCTTTCCTTAAATATTTGTCAAACTCCATAGTTGTGAATTTCATATGTTGTTCTAGAGGTATTATTGCAGGTTTAGCACCTGCTAACCCCCATCCTGAGATCAATTCCATAGTATATTTCCTCTGTGTCATAAGAATGCCTTTATCGGATCTTAGAAATTCTATTCCAAGAAAATATCTCAACTCTCCCAGGTCCTTTATCTTAAAGTTTTGTTGCAAATGAAGTTGTGATTCCTTGATAAGCATCAGATCATTTCCAGTGATCAATAAATCATCCACATAAATGAGTATCATAACTATTTTCTTGCCATCCTTCTTTGTAAAGAGGGAATAGTCATGTTTAATTTGTTGGAAACCATATGTAAGTAAAGCATCTATAAGCTTTATGTTCCACTGCCTAGAGGCTTGTTTGAGACCATATAGAGATTTCATCAACTTATACACTTTGGTAGTATTCTGTAAGTACTCCCCCTTGCTGTAAAAACTAGGAGGAAGCACCATGTATACTTCCTCATACAAATCACCTTGAAAAATGCATTAAAAAACATCCATTTGAAACACAGGCCAAGAGTGCATAGCAGCAATAGCAAGAGTACACCTAATAGTAACCATCTTTGCAACTGGAGAAAAGGTGTCATGGAAATCCACACCTTCCTGTTGTGTATAACCCTTATCCATAAGCCAAGCTTTGTATCTTTCAACTGTACCATCATTATTATACTTAATTTTGTATACCCATTTGCAGCCTATAAGTACTTTTCCAACTGGTAGATCAACTATCTCCTAGGTTTTGTTATCTATAAGAGCAGAAATCTCTTGGTTCATCGCATGTATCCACTTGTCATCTTGAATGGATTCATTGTAATTTTGAGGTTCAGTGGTAGAAGAAACATTAGATAGGAAAGCTTGATAACTCGAGCTAAGATGAGAGTATTGGATCACATTTGCAAGGGAATAGGGGGAAGCCCGAGATGGAGGCTTGGAATATACATAGTCAGTCAACCAGATAGGTGGTTTGGTAGCCCAGGTAAGTCTTCTAGGGGTTTAATAATAATGAGAAGGAGTGGGTTCTAGAGATGGAGAAGATGAAGAAGGAGAAGCATGAGAAGGAAAAGAACTTGTAGGTTCATGAGAAGGAAAAAAACTTGCAGGTTCATGAGAAGGAAAGAAACTTGCAAGCTCATGAGAAGGAAAAGAACTTGCAGGTTCTGATGGTGTAGTGTTATGCAATTGTTGATCATGGGATCAATTTATTTCATGAGAGGGTGTAGGAGTATGATGAATTGGAATAGAACAGATTACATCATCTGTCTCTGTAAAATAACTAGAAGGAAAGGAAGTGGAAGTAGAATGACTAGGGTGATGTTTAAAGGGAAAAATATGTTCTCTGAAGTGACATCTCTACTAATGAAGAAAGTGTGAGATTGTAGATTGTACAGTCTGTAACCTTTTTGGGTTGGAGAGTATCCCATGAAAACTGCAGGAATAGCTCTAGAAGAGAAATTGTCATGTGGTGTAAGAGTAGTAGCATAACATAAGCATCCTAAGGTTCTCATGTGACTTAAAAGAGGGAGTGCATTATGAAGCTTCTCATAAGGAGAAATCCCATTTAGGACTGTAGTGGGGAGCCTATTGATGATGTATGTGGCTACAAGTATGCACTCTCCCCAAAATTTGATAGGGATGTTGTCACGACCCGAACCGGGGCCCTGGATGTGACGAGTATTTCGAACCATGAGGCCCGAAACACCCCTATCTGTCTGGTAATCATGCACATAATTCATATGATAAAATAAATGCGGAAGATACACAATATAATGAAAACATGGTCAAGAATCATGCGAAAGTAATAATGGGGAATAATGTCCCACAATCTAAACACAACATCTCTATAACTTTTGCGAAATCTCTACTACATGACTAAAATAAATGTCTATCTAAAAACTGGGACAAGGCCCCCAGTAGACCCAAAACTAATAAATGATAAATTAAACAACAGACATCAGGCCTTCCGAAATATATAAGGCTCTCCACTTGATTCTGCGATCTATCGGAAGGAATCTACTAGTTGTCCGGACCCCAGACTGTGCCTCCAAATCTGGGAGGAGAGGGAGTCAATACAAAAGTACTAGTACGCAGAGAAATCAAAACAGAAATATAATATTTTTACACAATATAGGTGAGAGCCATTATAAAGCAGTTTCATATCAAGTTATTTGAAAAAACATGGGCATAATGTAATAGTTTTCAATAACAATGTAATGCGATTGAGCTAGGTGGAATACCCTACAATTGTAATTCCACGGCTATGTGGAATCCACCTCTGGTGCTCGGCGGCCAAGCCTCCAATCCAAGTAGCCGCCAGGATTTGGAGCCGTTATACCCCCCATGTGAGTACAACGCAGCGAATCCCCCCATGTAAGATGTCCCAATTATTTTATTATCCTCCCATGTAGGATACAATATCATATGACCCGCATCGGCAACTACGGTCTCCAGCAATGAGCCCTTTCACTCAAACGCCTTCTTCGGGAATCCATCTTTCTCATGAAAATCAATGCATTCAAACTTTGTTCAAATCAATCACATGTCATACTCTGTAGGGTATCGTCATACCCGACTTGCAAGTCATCAGTATCATATCATTCTCTTCATTCAATCAACATATGCAACATATTTCAACATGAACAAAACAACCCTCTCTTTGAAAGTCAAAAACCATATCCAAATCATGACATATTAAGACATTTCATGACATGTATTTCAAGATGATTCCAAACGATTCATATCATGTGAAAACTTAAAACAATATCATATCAAGAAAGGGGTTCCGTGTAAATCATGCTCTCAATTTATCATCATTATGAAACACATGCATACCCATATATAATATATCAAATCACATTGGAATTAGGCTTAAAGACCAAATCAATATCATAAAACGTTTAAAACATAATCATATTCGTAATTTCAAAAACCCCATTTAGAAAACATGAATTTTTAAAGCCTATGAGATTTTTGAGATAACCCCACGTACCTCTATATGCGAATATGATAGGTGCTTCTTGAAGCCTACATTGCGGAGATTCCAAATCTTCAATTTGTTTTGAAAACCCATGGTTAAATCTTGAACTACTTGGGTTTTTATTTTGAAACCCTAAAGAGAATCCTTGAGTATTTTTGATAAATGAAGGTGTATTTTGGGGTCTTTGGAACTGAATTTTGTGTTTAGGGCTAAGTAAGGGTGGAAAAGGACCATTTTTCCCCAAAAACGGAGTGTTTAAGTCACTTGAAACCTTTACATAGGCGCCGCCTATGCCATCGCCTATGTTTACATAGGTACCGCCTAGGCTATCGCCTATGTTTACATAGGCGCCGCCTAAGCTATCGCCTATGTTTACATAGGCTCCACCTATGCTTTCCAGTGGCCATGTGCGATTGGTTAGGCGACGCATGTTACTTTGAAAGGCCATAACTTCTTGCTCGGGTGTTGGATTTTAGAAAAATTGGTATCTTTGGAAAGCTAACTCGGAAACCTATCATTTTACACATAGTAGGCTTTCTAATTCGACATATACAAAGAGTAATGGTCAATAGAAGTTGACACAAATTATAATGTCCACTTAAGCTTAATCGGTCGAAGTAGTTTTCAACTCGTCCTTGAGTCAAATGACACCTATGGTCTAAATTCAAGCTTGAATGAATTCACATGCTACACAAATAATTAACATGTCATATTGTCATAGGATTTATGGCTTCGAGATTTATCAACACATCAGAATCATGGTCTATATTGTAGTCCAAAATATGAGGTGTTAAATTATCTCCCCCTTGAGATCATTCGTCCTCGAATGATGGATAGAATGTCAAAGTCTTAAGGGTATGGGGTAACACGGACATGATATATTCCCTAAGAAGGAATACACTGATCGGAAACATGACTATAAGATTGGAACTACTGATGTTTTAAATGCTTATGCCGGACATGCATATCCGAGGCATGGAATACACAACTGAAGCGAATCATAGGCTGAATTCTCATAACGAACATGCATAGCTGATGCATGGATTTGTTACTGAGTTGTTTTCATGAACACGAAACTGAATACACTGATAAGCTGAACTTTTCTATTGAACATGCATTTCTAATGCATGCATATCTGACTGAACTGACGTATGACGTATGGCTGAATACGTAATGATAACTGGTTCGAAGCTTGTAATAAGAATCTATGCATACAGCTGAATGGGGTATCTCCCCCTTGGGACCCTATGTCCCTCTATGAATGCTCAATTCACTAAGATACTCGAAAAACTAAGGCGATGCATAGGGCACCTATGAATTGAATCATAACTGAACATCTGGAATCTGAATTTAATGCATGATGCATGAACTGGGCTATACTCGTAACTATGGGTATACTCTATCTTGGAATAGTAGCATTTCTGAGATTTCGAGTAGCATGAATAAGTGCAAAGACGAGAAAACAAGTCATGCGAATCTGACTGCTAAACTGACTTATTGGCCATACAGACTGAATTATACTACACCCTCATACTTAACTGGAGTATCTCTTCAGCACAATTCTCTAAAGAAATTCTAGCGGTAATAGGGAGCCATGAATCTTGGGTATGTATTACACAAGACATCCAAATGAGGAAATCACAACATTGACACTACTCTGCAGTCTAGAATATAGACATATAACTCCTAGTTTAGGATAGAATTACCAGACCTTTGGCAATACAACTTCTTACTTTCAAGCTTAGCATACTTCTCGAATATCCCTTAACTATACTATTCATATAAATATCATATTCATTCAATCTAGCTTAAAATTCTCATATGAGCATTGACAATATTTTTTTTTCTACTAATGTCTAAAATAGCTTAATCCTTATACCGCGATCAAGCCTAACTCTAAGTCACAAAAATACAACATACTACACCACGCTATTATTCTAAACCATATGATGCAATCTTCTATATCTCTTTTAAAGATCACATCCTAAGTATGACATGCCTTACCACTTCAATGACTACTCTGAACTCTTAATATGAAGTCGCTAATGCATATTGCGACCTTGCACTACAATCCCAAAACATCATTCAAGCCTATTTTATAACCACATGTTGACTTCAAGGCAACCACCCATAAATACATACTTCACATAATTTCTAAGCTATTGTCAATATAACTCCCACGCGCTACCCTAAGACACACACACAAACTTTTCCACTAACCATCACGTGTATCAAAGACTTTGCCCCAAATCTTACTTCATACTTATGGCCTTATCTAAATAAGCATACTATGATCTTCCATCAACACGAACATTTACATCATCACCACTATCATTGCATAGGGAGGGTCCCTAAAAGGTTAAAACATAAGACCCTGAAGCATGAAAAGATTTTTATATGGGGCTGAGCACACTATAAAGAGTGAGCACATGCGTCATGAGTTCCATGACCTCAACTAGAGTTCATAACATAAGGAATGTGATTCCGACTACTTTAATGAACTAGAACTCATTATCTCGAAACTACAAGAGTACGTGACTCTCTATCATATACATGAACATGAACTATGATTATCGAACTAACATGTAAGGGATGAGCATGTATTAGGATCACTGAAAAATACTGAGATAGAAATGGGTTGAGTCTCACCCTCCCTTTCTGATGTTCTATACCATTATGACATCACTACTAGAATCTGAGAGCCTGACTTGATTACTTGTTCTATCATCTCCCCTTTGGCTTTAAGCCATCGTCTTAAGCTTGGGAGATCCCTTACAAGACTTTAAGCTTAACTGCACTCACTACACTCTGTGGTCTGAAGTATGACACTATCCAAAATTAATAGAACTTAACCCGAAAGACCAGACATGAAAGTGGAAAGCCCACTGCTAATACTACCTTTTGAGATACACTCTATATTTCGATAGCCCCAATAGTCATAGTATAAGGCTTGCACACTTATTTCTATCGGTTCAACCTTCAAAACTCAAACTTAGATTCTAACACTTAACATGGCTATTTAGATCACCATATACCATCTAACTAGTCTTTCTCCACTTAACAATTCAATGGTACCACTAGCCACACAAAATATGTAATAGTCTTAGAAAAATATGCCGCAACCTTATATCACCTTGGCATACTTCTACACTATACCTACAACATTATACTTTATTACGAATCAATTTAAGCTTAAGCCATTTCATACACCATTCAAGCCTATTAGATCACTTTCATATAACTAACATCATTGATCAAGAAATCATCATATCCACCTTTATGAACTTCAACTGTTCAAACTTAATGTCTAGTGCTAAACATGATTTACAACCCAACCTTACACGAAATTTTCACTTGGAAACTATAACTAAACATCACAAAACACTAGTGCACTAGAACTTCATAACCACCATAATCGATCATGACCTAACGGTTTTCCTTATCATAATCCATTAGCATGTACTATTTCAGCACCTCAAGCCTACTAATTTAATCCCACAAAACATGCATCATCAAACTCTTGCCACTATTTACCACCACACCATTTAAATTCAAGCCTATAGTTTAGTATCAATCATTTACCACCAATGACGAGTGCAAAATAATATGCTAGTCCATAAAATTGACACGTTCTATTCAAACACCTTAAAATCCACTACCTATCTTCTCACAAGTTGTACTAGTTTACAACTACCAACAAAAAGAAGGTCAAAGGGGTAAATTCATATAATAGACATGATCAACCTTAATCTGATATTATAACCCCATACAATCTTCTCTACTTATGCGGATTTCTCACCTCATACTTACTTAAGCATACATTTAGACTGCCTTCAAATTTCTCAAACAACCATGAGTCTATAATCATAACTTACTCATTAATATATCTATTTTAACATTCAAGCAACTAACAAATCACCCTGACTAACAACTTCTTCTCTACCTTCTACTAATAAAACACAAGGACGAATCATCTCTTTACCAGCTCAATCTCATGCAACAAGATTCACCTATACATACATTAAACCTACACAAGAACTACAAGTTGGACAACAAGTTGCTAGTGAATCGAAATAGGCCTCACACGGCTTCACTAGACTTTGATTTTGTATTTTGAACTAGAAAATGGGATGAATGACAAGTCAACTATGCTAGCGAATCGAAAGAACCCCGCACGGCTTCACTAGACTTTATGTTTCAACAACACTTTGATGACAATATTTTATGAGATAGAGATTTAATACGCAATATTCAATGAACTAAGAATACACATCTTACCCTGTAAAAATAAAATCGGAGTCAAACACTTCCTCCATGGACTACCATACTTTCCACACATGCTGCTAGCTATCAAATTAGTTTATCACTATAAAGGGGTACATCATCCTCAAACATCGGTTATTCAACTGAAATATTTATTCACACAAAATCACCCTCACTCTGACTTCTAACTTTGTGACTTTACATCACCAACTTCGTGATCCAATATCACTACCAATAGGTCATGACAACAACACTTTAACTTATGCTACTATTCGGGTAGAAATACAGTTCCAACATTCTGCTATACATTGTCCACAACTGTAACAAGATTTTGAGAGGGACTAGATACACTTAATACCTTAAGCTGGAATGCACGATTCTATTAGGATCAATATTTACATCAAAATCAACACATATTGATGCACTAACAGACTCCTATCGAGTCTTTGCACAATTTTTAAAATCTTATAGGACTCAATTAGAAAGGACTATATCACGTATATTCTAAACTTTTTGCACTTGAATCAGCCCAATAATGGGACATGTCTGAGAACATCAGAGTAAGGAAAGAATTAGGATGACTGTTAATTTTGTATGGGCAACGCCATAGCATGAATTTGAGTATGAAAGAGGAACATTCTGACTCTATTGCATGAACTAGAACATGAAGAAAGAGAGACATTCCTAATCGCCTAGTAGCCTCCTGCTTATAGTGTGGCACGCTACACACCAATAAACAAGACTCTACCCGACGCGATTTCGCAGACACCCTGGGACCATAAACCGTGTTTTGATACCAAGTTTGTCACGACCCAAACTGGGGCCCTGGCCGTGATGAGTATTCCAAACCATGAGGCCCGAAACACCCCTATCTGTCTGGTAATCATTCACACAATTCATATGATAAAAGAAATGCGGAAGATACACAATATAATGGAACATGGTCAAGAATCATGCAAAAGTAATAATGGGAAATAATGTCCCACAATCTCAACACAACATCTCTATAAAGTCTACGAAATCTCTACTACATAACTAAAATAAATGTCTATCTGAAAACTGGGACAAGGCCTCCAGTAGACCCAAAACTAATAAATGATAAATTAAACTGCAGACATCAGGCCTTCTGAAATATAGAAGGCTCACCACTTGATTCTGCGATCTGTCAAAAGAAATCTACTGGTTGTCTGGACCCCCAGACTGTCCTCCAAACCTGGAAGGAGAGGGGGTCAATACAAAAGTACTGGTACGTAGAGAAATCAAAATAGAAATATAATATTTTTACACAATATAGGTGAGAGCCATTATAAAGCAGTTTCATATCAAATTATTTGAAAATACATGGGCATAATGTAATAGTTTTCAATATCATTATAATGCGATTGAGCTAGGTTGAATACCCTACAATTGTAATTCCACGGCTATGTGGAATCCACCTCTGGTGCTCGGCCGCCAAGCCTCCAATCCAAGTAGCCGCCAGGATTTGGAGCCGGTATACCCCCCATGTGAGTACATCGTAGGTAATCCCCCCATGTGAGATGTTCCAATTATTTTATTATCCTCCCATGTAGGATACAATATCATATGACCTGCATCGGCAACTACGGTTTCCAGCGATGAGCCCTTTCACTCAAACGCCTTCTTCGGGCATCCATCTTTCTCATGAAAAACAATGCATTCAAACTTTGTTCAAATCAACCACATGTCATACTCTGTAGGGTATCGTCATACCCGACTTGCAAGTCATC
>NC_061112.1:131920790-131983042 GCF_002878395.1 Capsicum annuum | reverse complement strand
TACCGGCTCCAAATCCTGGCGGCTACTTGGATTGGAGGCGGTATACCCCCCATGTGAGTACATCGTAGGTAATCCCCCCATGTGAGATGTTCCAATTATTTTATTATCCTCCCATGTAGGATACAATATCATATGACCCGCATCGGCAACTACGGTTTCCAGCGATGAGCCCTTTCACTCAAACGCCTTCTTCGGGCATCCATCTTTCTCATGAAAAACAATGCATTCAAACTTTGTTCAAATCAACCACATGTCATACTCTGTAGGGTATCGTCATACCCGACTTGCAAGTCATCAATATCATATCATTCTCTTCATTCAATCATCATATGCAACATATTTCAACATGAACAAAACAACCCTCTCTTTGAAAGTCAAAAACCATATCCAAATCATGACATTTTAAGATATTTCATGACATGCATTTCAACATGATTTCAAACGATTCATATCATATGAAAACTTAAAACAATATCATATCAAGAGAGGGGTTCCGTGTAAATCATGCTCTCAATTTATCATCATTATGAAACACATGCATACCCATATATAATATATCAAATCACATTGGAATTGGGCTTAAAGACCAAATCAATATCATAAAACGTTTAAAACATAATCATATTCGTAATTTCAAAACCCCCATTTTGAAAACATAAATTTTTAAAGCCCATGAGATTTTTTAGATAACCCCACGTACCTCTATATCCGAATATGATAGGTGCTTCTTGAAGCCTACGTTACAGAGATTCCAAATCTTCAATTTGTTTTGAAAAACCATGGTTGAATCTTGAATTACTTCGGTTTTTATTTTGAAACCCTAGAGAGAATCCTTGAGCACTTTTGATAAATGAAGGTGTATTTTGGGGTCTTTGGAACTAAATTTCGTGTTTAGGGTAAGTAAGAGTGGAAAAGGATCATTTTGCCCCAAAAATGGAGTGCTTAAGTCACTTGAAACCTTTACATAGGCACTGCCTATGCTATCACCTATGCTTTTCAGTGGCCATGTGCGATTGGTTAGGCGATGCATATTACTTTGAAAGGCCATAATTTCTTGCTCGGGTGTTGGATTTTAGCAAAATTAGTATCGTTCGAAAGCTAACTCTGAAACCTATCATTTTACACATAATAGGCTTTGTAATTCGACATATACAAAGAGTCATGGTCGATATAAGTTGACATAAATTATAATGTCCACTTAAGATTAATCGGTCAAAGTAGTTTTCAACTCGTCCTTGAGTCAAATGACCCCTATGGTCTAAATTCAAGCTTGAGTGGATTCACATGCTACATAAATAATTAACATGCCGTATTGGCATAGTATTTATGGCTTCAGGATTTATCAACACATCGGAATCATGGTCTATATTGTAGCATGAAATACGAGGCATTACAGATGTGACCTTGAAATCTCAATGCTCTAGCCACATCTAGAAGATGTCTGGGCTTTCTCTCAACCACCCCATTTTGTTGTGGGGTGTAAAAACAAGTTTTCTAATGTATAATGCCAAGGTATTGAAACAAAGATATACACTGTGAATTGAGAAATTCAAGCCCATTATCCGATCTAACAGTTTTGATAATAGTATTGAATTGATTATGAATGAGTTGAATAAAGGTTCTTAAATGCAACAAACAATCATTTTTGAATTTGAGAAGAAAAATCCATGCCATTCTACTAAAATCATCCACAAGAGTAAGAAAGTATCTATTGCCATTATAAGTGTTGTTCTTATAAGGGCCCCATACATCCATGCGCACCAATTAAAAGGTATGAGTAGACATAGTCTTATGAACAGAAAATGGTATTCTGGTTTGTTTAGCAATAGGGCAAATAGGATAATTACAAATCAAGGAACAATCTAGAGTATGCTTGAAGGAAGGAATCTGATTGAGAACATGAACTGGTGCATGTCCAGTGTTTGATGCCACACAGAACTCTTGGAGTTGAGTTGGGAAGATAAGCAAATAGTTGACGACTGTGATCCAGCTGGTGATGGTGATTTGGTATAGATAAGATAGAGGCTATCCTTTTCCTTACCAATCCCCTTCACCTTGCCAGTGTAGAGGTCCTAAAGAAGAAAAAAATCAGGATAAAATGAGACAAAACAATGCAAGTCACTTATGATTTTGGAGACAGATAGTAAATTGAATTTGAAAAATGGGATGTAGAGAACATCTTGAAGGAGTTGATCTTTGCCAAGAAAGCAGGTTCCTTTATAATTGATTTTAACTGAATCACCATTAGGTAAATGAACTTGATGTTTATCAGAAAGTAAGAGTGGAAACTTAGATGACAACAGATCCATGGATGAAACCATGTGATTTGATGATCCTGTATCAACAACCCAGAGATTAGTCTTAAAACCAGCTCAGAAATAGTTGATTGTACCTGTCATATTAGCAACATTCTCAGGAGATTTTTCTTTATCAATCAGATTAAGAAGCATCTGAAATTGGTCTGCTGTGAACGACGGATGCCTAGACTGATTTGCAGAAGCTTCGAACCCATATTCATCATTATAATTGGTATAAGAACTATGATCACTATAGCCACTATTTATCTGATTTGGTGCACTTCTAAAACCTGAACAATTATAGTTACTTCCCCTGATGAATCCATGTTGTTCTCTCTCCCTATTCCTGGTGAATTTGAAGTCAGATGAATCCATGTTGTTCTCTCTCCCTATTCCTGGTGAATTTGAAGTCAGATGGATATCCAATGAGCTTGTAACACTGATCCTTAATGTGTCCTTTGAGATGAGAAAAATCACATTGAACACTGGAATTTCTCTTCATTTGCAAGTTGTGAGTGGTGTTGCCTTTTGTAAAGTTTGTTACAATAGTTGGTGTGCCTAATGAGTCCCCCTCCTCAAGGTGAGAGGGCAGTGTGTGTTTTAGTTTCAAGCTAGCCATGCCTCATGAACTGGTGGACACATTCAAGGTAGAGGATCCACCCTTTTCATAGTGGGAAACTGATGAGTTTGTATTTAGTGTACACATTGACCTTCTTCATAAGTAATTAGAGAATAAGCTTGATTTACAAAAGGAGTGGGTGTCATTATTAAGATTTGTCTTCTAGACTGATTATAATATTCATTCAACCCTCCTATAAATTGCATAAGTTTCTGCTGCTCCAAATTACTAATAAATTCACGAGATGTATCACATGTACATGTGGGGGGGAGGTACCAAGGATTCATATTCTTCCCAAAGCTCACTCAATTTTGAGAAATAGGCAGAAACAGTAAATGTACCTTGAACAAGTGTAGCAATTCCCCTGTGCACATAATAGATTTTGGTAGCATTCACCTTATCAAAACGCTCTTTGAGGTCCATCCATACTTTGTGAGAATTGGAAGATTACACAATTCCATTCACTAAATCCTTCAAAATAGAGCTCATAATCCAGGAAAGCACAATTGCATTCACACGCTCCCATTGGTATGCCATTTGACCTTCATACATCTCCTTTTTGCATGTACCATCCACAAAACCAATTTTGTTCTTTCCAAGCAAAGCAATGTGCATCGATTTTCTCCAGAGGATATAGTTCTCCATACCAGTGAGAATACAGTGAGCTAGATTAACACCAGAAAAATCATATGATCGTAAAAACAGAGGATCAAACGAATCAAAAACTGCAGGTGACGAGAATTTGCTGCTTGCCATGATCCACTAGCATTAACACCATCAGCAAAAGAGGAATTTTCGTTAATCCCCATAATTGAAAACCAATTAGATCGATAAAAATGAATGAACATCAAATAGATCGAGAAAAAGCTAGAGAAACAGCGAATATAACCAAAAATATGGAGAACTTGAGAACAACTTGGGCAAGTAGAGAAACAGAGACATGAAAAAGAGGAATTTAATTGAAAGAGATGAAATCAACTTGAATAGCCATTTTTGGCTCTGATACCATATTAAAAACTATAGAGATAATGGAAGAGAATGAACTGAAGAAAGAGAAAATTTTATTCTCATTACTGAAAAAAAAACTGTCTACACAATTCTAAGAGCTAAGATATATACACATGTGGAAAACGTGTAACTAACTACCCTATTGTGCCAACTATACTATCATTACTTTAAGTTAGTTACAACTAACTATTAGTTAGCTGGTAGCTCACCTAGCTAATTCCTTTCTCTCAACAGATTTGCTATCTAAAAGAATTAAAAAGTGATTCAGAATGATATTTAAGGAATTTTATATCATGCTTTGAGGGGAAAACAGATGAATTTTCTCATGTCTATCCCCAAAATATGATCTAGAGGAGTTAATTTCTAATATAATCACTCAACTAACAATATTTATCTTACAAAATCATTTAACTTTATTTTTGAACATAAAAATCACTTAACTAATGATAATTACATGAGGAATCACTCAACTTTGATTTAAAATTGAAAAGTTACTCAACTATTATCATTTCACCGATCAAATCACTCAATTATTATCATTTCACCTGCTAAATCACTCAACTGATTCATTCTAATAAAATAAAAGGCGAATCAATTTGATTATTAACTAAAATAAATATTTTTACACGCAGCAAATTGACTTTAAAATATTGTTGTTGTAGAAAATAACTAATCCTACCACACGTATTAGGAACCTAGTCTCAGAAATTACAGCAAACAATAAATAGTAAAATAAAGTGCAACGCAATTTACCATGGAAAACTCCTTGCTCAAGGGAGTAAAAACCAAGACCTACATTGTGTAGGATTTCACCACCAATCTCCACTAATTTCAAAGAGCTTTGTTCAAGATTACAACCCCGCAATCCTAGAACCTAACTCTTAACTCACAACTCAACAGTTTATTATAACTGTTCAACCCACTATATGAGCACTCCAAGAAATCAAACCCACTTTCTGTTACAACACCTCACAAACAAGAAATCAAACCCGCTTCTTATTAGTTAAACTCACAACGTTCAATAATAGAAAAGATTACAACTCAGAATCTATCCTATTACAGACTCAAAACTCATCAATTTACTCCAACTGATGATATCAACAAAGACTACGAACTCTAGCCTTAAACTTCTCATACATCAACTTTCAGTAATGCAAACTCGAACAGAAACTGTGAACCAGGTTTCTGTTTTGCTGTGATGAGGTCCTACAGTTTTTGTTTTGATGGCTATTGCTCTCAAGATGATATATTTCATGGATGTGCAATAGGTGCGGATCTCAATGATCTTCATGCCATATATATAGTGGAGACTTGTCATACCCTAAAATATCATGGACTAGGACTCCTTCTCCAAATGGAACATGGTTTCCTGTAAGGAATTAGGTGATTCCTTTCCTTATAAGGAGATTGCATCATATAAGGAAACTTTGAATCCTCTTTAGACTCTATTTCTTCTTTTTATTTCTTTTCTTCTTTACTCATTTATTTCATTCTTTCTTTTCTCCTTTCTTTCCTTGTTTGCTCCTTTGTTTATTTTCTTCTTTATTTTATGTCTTCAATCTTCCTTATTTGCTCTTAATTTCCTTGTGTATTCACGTCACCTGCTCTAGGACCTGGTTCACAATTGTTCAGGGACCTGGTTCACAGGATACAATATACAAAAGACAGTAAGTAGTAAACCAGGTTATTATTTGTCAATCATCAAAACTACAAACATGTTCTCTTACTTTCCAACCATTGTCACGACCCAAATGGCCATAAGTGGCACCCAAACTAATCTTCCTATGGGAGAACCATCTAAACCGAACCATTACCCAATAACTTAGTCAATATTAAGATGATATTATTATAAAATCAAGATAATAACAATAATCCAGGACTAATCATTATTAATGCGGAAGTCAAAACAAACTACTTACTAAAATCTCCACGACCCAAAAGTCATCATGCAAGAACTAATAACAAAGATCATGTCTAAAGAGATATCCAAAAATAAAATAAATAAAGAATATTTCATTACCCGAAAGATGGACATGATAAATAAGATGACTTATGGCAGCCTGGAGACATAGTGCTCACCCTTGAATCAAGATCTGCTATCAAACTCTAAAGGAGAGGTCATGCCTGAGCCTTTAGAACACTTTCTGCGCTCAACAAAAGAAGAGTACAGGGTAGTATCAGTACAAATTACTATGTACTGGTAGGTATCATAAGCCAACTCAACTTAATAACGTGTACACAACATAAATCAAATAACAAGTAGATAGGCATCAGCACATAACAAATACTCAATGAATCAACAATACAACAATAACAGGTCAAACAGTGCTCACAAACAAGTCACATAACCATCAAGAGTATCAACTGTACTGTAAACATCCACAGAATCAACACAAATATGTATACACATGCTATGGGACTTATTTTTTCCCAAATATCACGACCTTCAGGGAACAATCTATGTTCATGTACAGTACCGACGTGGTACCCGATCCAACATATACATATCCGTACCGATGTGGTACCCGATACAACATATACATATTCGTACCGGCGTAGTACCTGATCCAACATATACATATCCATACCAGCGTGATACTCAATCCAATATATACATATACGTACCGGTCTGGTACCCGATCCAACATACACATATTCGTACCGGTGTGGTACCCGATCCAATATATACATATCCGTACTAGCGTGGTACCCAATTCAACATACGCATAACTGTACCTGTATGGTACCTAATCCAACATATACATATCCGTACCGGCGTGGTACCCGATCCACATACACATATCCGTACCAGTGTGGTACCCGATCCACATACACATTCGTACCGGTGTGGTACCCGATTCATATACACATCCATACCGGCGTGGTACCCTATCCATCATAAACAAGTAACATCAATATCAAATTTACACTACCTCACAAAGTACACATAAAGTCACAAGACAATTCCATCAAGTAAATTTTCAATAATTATTTATACACGCATCAACAATCCAATTCAAGCATGTTTGAATACCAATCAACAAATATCCAATTTAAGAGCATACACACAGTTAAATCGAGTCTAAACTCTAAATTAAACCGCAACCTACCTCAACCGTTGAAACCAAATGCAAGATAATTTTCAAGGGTCTTACCCATCCGTAAAGCTTCTGAATGGCTACAATCTGTTCAAATATATAATCCTCATAAGAGTACGAATTTAATATACCAGTTTATAAATTCTTACTCTAAAAAAATCCTAGATCTAAACCTTAATTCCTTAACCCCGAAACATGAGCAATTACAAAATAAATAAATAAACCATAATCTATTAATGCCAATGACTGGCTCATCATTACTCAAAATATAACTAATATTTTAAAATTCCAACTAACTAGGTGTAAACAAGAACATTAATGGCAACATTATGCCATCTGAAGGCAACTAAATGTAAACAAGAACATACGACAGCAACATTATTGACGTTATTGACGGCAACATTGACCACTTTTGATACTTTAGGCATTAATAACCTCTTCCACGCGATGATTAGAATAATCATAAAAAGAGTAATATTTGATCATTTAAAACCCAATTCCTACCTCTATCCCTCACATGCATTTTTCAATAGCTTAGCACCATTGTCGATACAATTCCCACAATGTTCAACCTTTTTTTTCAACATCACAGTCAATGACTCACCTTAGCAGTAGTTCCGATGGAGAACTGCCACTAGTGCGTGCGTGCCTCCCTCTTTGCCCTAAGTATTTGATATTGTTATTATTATTATAAATATAATGAATTCTTTTTACTTAATTCAATAAAAAATTTTATATATAGGTCTCAATACATAAGAAAATGTTAGTTTGGTCCATAACCACCAACTAAAATAATATCTAAAATACCTAATAGATCCTTGGATATTATTCAGAACCTCGAGAAAATAAGTCAAATAGGTACATTGACTAAAAAGTATATTCCAAACCTATTGAAAATATTATGACACTAATTTGAGATTGTCTTGACCAAAGGTTAACTGCGATCAAGCTTGAAATTATTAAAACTCAATAATCCAACTAATGACTTCAATTACTTACAAACGCTTCAAGAATCGGTACTATCCATCTCCGTAAGTCATAAATCACGTATACAAACTATAGAGAGCACTAAAATAGAGAGGATGAGAAAATCTTACAAACGACCGAAAGAATCGTTACATCAGATACCAATTAAACAACCGTTCGTCCTCGAATGGGCAAACAAGCGACAAGAAAGGAAACTAAAGAATTACCTCAATCATAAAAGAAATGTGGATACTTTCTACGCATGTCTTCTTTGGTCTCTCAAGTGTCCTCTTCAATAGGACGATTCTTCCACTAGACCTTCACAGACACAATCTCCTTAGTCCTCAACTTATGGATAAGCAAATACCTAGCCAAGCCTATGCATACCCCCACCACCCCAGACTCTGAAGGTTCAATCAGTATACAACAACACAAGGCATATTCTTCACCCATATATATGTAACCGTCCTATACCCAGTGGCGGAGCCAAGAATTTAGCAAAGGGTGTGCAAATTTTCTTTTCAGTTATGTTAAGGGTGTGCAAAATTAAATATTTACTCATAATAGTTATCATTTAACCTTTGTAGACCACATAATTACTCGATGAAGGGTATTCATCTGACCACCCTTCGTTTAAGGTGGCTCCGCCCATGCCTATATCGGTTGATAAATATAGGTGCATACTAGTGATAGGCGATGCGCATGCAGGAATGAATGCAAAGCACACAATCAATATACTTATCATAATTGTCCTCATCAGGACCATCATCATCATAATCAACCTCCGGCCTTACTGGATATCAACATATCATCAATAGTATCCTCCGGGCTTGTCAGGTATCAATATATTATAAATATATCCTTCGGCCTTGTCGGATATCAATATCATCAAACAATATCCTCCGGTCTTGTCGAGTATCAATATCATCACAATAGTATTCTCCGGCCTTGTCGGGTATCACCATATCATCATAATAGTCGTTACCGAATAACATACACTAAAATACTCAAAAAAAAGTCATATCACCATAGAATATCTATCTAGTCAATACTTTCCAACTACTCATTATTAGCTAACTAGCACTAATTATAACAGAATCACTAGTTTGTTAGTCATCACATAACCTCTAGTTATTAGCCTAAACATTATCCTACACATAATCCTTATTCCCGGGATAGCAACTAACCACTATTTATTTAATAGTCAACATCTAACATCTAGTCAAGGTTCATCACTAGACCAAAACTGTGATTTATCCCCCATTCATTATTATCAACTAATCATCCTATATTCGTTAATGATTACTAGACAACACATTACTACTTACCTCCTAACTATCTTTTATTAACTGAATCCATTTATTATCTAACCATTGTTTACCAACTAATCCTTGCTTAACTATTCATTAGTTAACCATTTAGCAACTATTCAAAGTTATTAACTAGTCACCTCTTATTGCCAATATCTCTTATTATCTAGCCTAATTAACACACAACTCCTCGTTTATCGACTAATCAACATCATGAACTTAGTCATCAATACCAAGTAATCTTCACCTATACTACACCTTAAGTCACACATTAACCATCACTGCTACCATGTTTTTACTAAGCAAGATTCATTAACTAATACATTAGATCCTAGCCATCACCAGTATCTAATCAATAAAGTCGTAAGCAACATATCACATCTTTCTTCGTCTCATAGAGAAGAGATGTGTATACAAACATATATGTATTCATAAACTGTAATTGTATCCCTACACTAATAAACACTCCTCCAATATTCAATCATTATCATAACACAACCCTTGGCCCATTAATTTATTTAAAATAGTCACAATATCATAATCACGGCATTAGGTCCATATACATATCCGAAACTCATATCAATAATCATATTTATAAGACATAGCTTATCTCTAATCATCTCATATATAGAAGGTATCTCACATATTGGGGGTATAATATAAATAGACATATAATCGTCTATAGGGTATCTTATATCGATAGGTCATACATCATGATTACGAGGATTTTCATCTCTCTAAGATGATTTACATATCTAAGAAGAAATAGCATCTCTAAATGCCCAATATCACTTTCACAGGAAGTATCATAACCATAACTCAAAAACCACATCCGAGAACATCAATACAAGTTACCAAGTTATGAAGTAACCTTATTCTAAGGTTTACTAGCCTCATCTATGTCTAACATCCACAACTAAGTCCACAAGACTTAACACAAGTCTAGGCCTAAGTGGGCCAGACGATCCCACTTCTAATCATCAATTTTCATAATTAGGCACACTATGCCCCAAACTAGGCTAAGGTATCTAGTTCATCTTCTAGATGTCAAGTAAACCATATTTAACCCTAAAATAGAAACTTCGACTAGAAACAAGAGTACTTAAGTCAACTCTACCTAGCTTACGATTTCAAGACTACCACACTAGCCCAATAAGGCTAAATATACAAATCATGCTTCGAATTCTAAAATCATATCCCAAACATAGGTTTACATCATAACCACGCTACAACTAATCTAAACTAGAGAGGGAAAGAAATAGGATTCAAGAGGGGTATAAAAATGCCATTTTACGGGTCCCAAACCCACATCTAAACTCCAAACATCAAAAATTAAGGCCAATTCATCCTACTCAAAATCAATCCTAACATCCATATCCACACAGAACATATATCACACATCATTTATGAAGAAAAGTAAACAGAAGCCTACCTGAACGCACACTTAGAAAACTTCGCATCAAGCTTTTTCTCTTCTACCAACCCAAAACAATCTTTAAGTGATCCTCATGTTCCTTTTTACTCTTAGAATAAACCAGAATATCATCAATAAAGGCAATCACAAAATAATTCAAGCAGGGTTTAAATATTCCATTCATCAAACTCATAAAAGCGGTTAGGGCATTAGCCAACCCAAAAGATATCACAAGAAACTCAAAGTTCCCATACCAGGTTCGAAAGTAGTCTTAGGAATATCATCAAGTCGTATCACCCTGCAACTGGTCAAATAAATCATCGATATAGGGAAAAGGATACTTAATATGGAATGTAACTTGTTCAACTACCTATAGTCTATACACATACGAAGACTACCATTCTTTTTCTTTACAAACAAGATAAGAGCACCCTATGAAGTGGCAGTCGGATGGATAAAACCCTTACTCAACAAATCCTCCAAATAAAACTTAGCTCTCTCAACTGGTAAGGCCAAACAAGCTCTCCCAATTAACCTTTTTGCACGTAGCAAGGAAATAATCTTCATTGGAGTAGGACTATAATCACCCTCCCACTCAAGTCTATCTATTCCTAGCATAGCCACAGTTACTGTCTTAGCATGACTGTCCAGTATAGCATGATACAGAGACAACCATCTCATACCCAAAATTATATCAAAATCTAACATATCAAGAATCACAAAATTTTCCCAATTTTGACACCCTATAAACATAACAGAACAAGAACAGTAAATCCTATCAACAACAACAGAATCACTAATAAGAGTAGACACTTAAATTAGAAAGTCAAGTAAATCACACACCATGTCCAAACCTATAACAAATTGATAGACATATATGAGAAAGAAGAACCAAGATCAAACAATACAGTGGTCATTCGATCACAGACAAGAACAGTACCTATAATGACAATGCCTGATACCTCTACCTCGGGCTTGCCTAGAAAAGCATAGACATGGGCTACACCACTAATTTGAGCATCATTTTTATCAAGCTGAGAACCACCTCGATGAGGTTGATTACCACCCTTACCTACCTGATGACCACCACGACCACTCTGTGAATGACCTCTACCATTACCACCACCTCCCCTACCAGCTAGAACTAGAGCTCGAGGAGCCTGCTGCTGGCCAAACTAACCATAATGCCTCAAATTAAGAAAATAACCTCCTAATGTAACTCACTCCACCGCACTCATAACATACTCAGACACCTAGCATAAAAAACACTGAAACTCCTTCTTCTGTGGGCATTCTTTTCAACTGCCTAAGATTAGTAAACTCATCTTTTTTTCTATCTCTCAAAGAAAAAAGCACATACTTTTCCAAAAAAATTGAGTAAAATTGAGTCCAAGTCAAGAGAGGAAAACCCGCATCCCTACACTCTACATAAGCTCTCCACCACATCTTGGCATCCCCTTGAAATTGCAAGGTAACCAATTCTACACCATACCTCTCAACCACACCCATCTTTGAGAAAAAGAATGAAAGAAGTCAGACACCAATTGAAATCGTCAGATACCAATTGAAATAAAGTAATAGCACGTAAGAAAGAAGAATTTGAATTTTCCTAGTGTCCTATAGGCTATAGCCTCTCAAATAAAAGTACATACATCTCTGTACCGTTCCGCATGACTCTACTAGACATGTTCTTGTACGATGAGATCAACGAACCTATGGCTCTGATACCAACTTTGTCACGACCCAAATGGCCATGAGTGGTACTCACACTAATTTCTTTATGGGAGAACCATCTAAACCGAACCATTACCCAATAACTTAGTCAATGTTAAGATGATATTATTATAAAATTAATATAATAATAATAATTTAGGACTAATCATTATTAATGTAGAAGTCAAAACAAACTACTTACTAAAATCTCCAAGACCCGAAAGTCATCGTACAAGAACTACCAACAAAGATCATGTCTAAAGAGATATCCAAAAATAAAATAAATAAAGAATGTTTCATTGCCCGAAATATGGACATGATAAATAAGATGACTCATGGTAGCCTGGAGACGTAGTGCTCACCCTTGGATCAAGATCTGCTATCAAACTCTAAAGGTAAGGTCATGTCTGAGCCTCTAGAACACTTTCTACACTCAACAAAGAAGAGTACAGAGTAGTATTAGTACAAACCACTATGTACTGGTAGGTATCATAGGCCAACTCAATTTAATAATGTGTAGACAACATAAATCAAATAACTAGACAGGCATCATCACATAACAAGTACTCAATGAATCGACAATACAACAATAACAGGAAAAATAGTGCTCACAAACAAGCCACATAACTATCAAGAGTATCAACCATACTGTAAACATCCACGGAATCAACACAAATATGTACACACATGCTATGGGACTTATTTTTTTCCAAATAGTCATGACCTACAGGAAACAATCTATGATCATGTACTGTACTGGCGTGGTACCCGATCCAATATATACATATCTGTACCGGCATGGTACCTAATCTAACATATACATATTCATTCCGGTCTGGTACCCACTCCAACATATACATATTTGTACTAGCGTGGTACCCGATCCAATATATACATATCCGTACAGGCGTGGTACCCGATCCAACATATGCATATCCGTATCGGCGTGGAACCTGATCCAACATATATATATCTGTACCGACGTGGTACCCAATTCACATACACATATCCATACCGACATGGTACTCGATCCACATACACATATCCGTACGGACATGATACCCAATCCATATACACATCCATACAGGTGTGGTACCCGATCCACCATAAACAAGTAATATCAATATCAAATTTACACTATCTCACAGCATAAACATCTGCTTCAAAGAGGGATAATACATAAATTACCCCCCAAAAAATTGTCCCTGACAATTGGATTTCACACTATAATTTTACATAATCAAAAAACTATTAAAGAATATCTTTTTTAGGGTGTTCATTGAGGGTAAATTAATAAAAATACTTTATTTTATATGAATGAATAATTTTTTAAAAGATGTGTCCAAATTAAAAATACCACTTCTTTAAAAACGGAAGGAGTACCATGAACTAACCTTAAGCATATGCTTTAATGAGGATCTCAAATCTCAATTAATGTTTGGATTCTAATATATAAATTACCCCCAAATAATTTGCCCTAGCAATTCGATTTCACATTTTAGTTTTACTGGTACTTTTCACCCTCTATTCATAATCATAGTGAAATTTATAACCCCTGGGAAGTGTGTTAGATTTTGTGACTCAAATTTTATTGATCCGGTTCAAAAAAATCACAGTGCGACCTATGTTGGTAAAATTATAATTGTGAGATTTTTTGGGGGTATGTGGTGATAGCGGAGGGATTGGGCTTAGGATTTCCTTATACCCACTTATTATGTAAGTGCAATTTAGAGGGTTGGTTTTCTGAAGGATTTTTAATGTGTTATTGATACTTTGGCTTCTCCTCGTATTTCTCTCGATATAGTGATTTTTCTCCTCCTCTGTCGTGGTGTTTTCCGTCAAGGATTTCCACATAAAATCTGTGTGTGTTCTTCTTGTTGTCTTTTGTTTACTGTATTACCTATTTGTTGGATTCGAAATCGAGAGGGCGTCATGGGGAAGCTTAAAGTTTGCAAATCAAAACGGTGATAATCAGATGACAATGAAAAACAAATACTAAAAACATATTATTAATATGATTTGGTCAAACGACTTATATATTAAAAATAATATTGAAAAACTTAAAAAATCTATTGGGAGGAATCTCCCCCTAAACAAAACTATTTGAAGACTACATTGTGGATGCTATTGTGTTATGACTTGAGAAGAGAGATGTTCTATTTATAGAGTTACAAAACTCTTCTTCTAAGAAAAAATAAACGTAATAGAAATCTAATAGGAAAGAGATTTTTTCCTAGTAGGAAATCTTTTCTACTGAGAAATCTTTTCCGAAGTAAAACACAATTATGGTAGAATCCAAGTAAGGTAGAAAATTCAGGACAAATCCTAACAAATCTCCCCTTGGCCTGAATTTTCTGACAAAATTGATCATCATCTTTTTTTTCGTGTAATCTTCATCACTGCTTCTTGTCATGGTTAAAAATAAATTTTAAAATATTATGAGTTTAAAATGGTTTAAAAAATATTTTATTTTTTATTTTTAAAGATAAAATAGTAGGAATGTTGAAAATATGCGTTAAGCTCCTTCTCCACATGTAGCTAGACAAAAATCTTCATTATCGTCAAACTATTGTAGCTTGATTTTGAAATCGGTTTGAACCTGTTTAATCTCATCTCACCACAACATTGGACCATTGAACCATAAGCTCTGATACCACTTGTTAGGTTCGAAATCGAGAGGGCGTCATGGCGAAGCTTAAAGTTTGCAAACCAAGACGGTGATAATTCAGATGACAACAAAAAACAAATACTAAAAACATATTATTAAGATGATTTGATCAAATGACCTACCTATTAAAAATAATATTGAAAAATTTTAAAAATCTATTGGGAGGAATCTCCCCTAAACAAAACTCTTTGATGACTACATTATGGATGCTATTGTGTTATGACTTGAGAAGAGAGATCTATTTATAGAGTTACAAAACCCTTCTTTTAAGAAAGAATAAACCTAATAGAAATCTAATAGGAAAGAGATTTTTTCCTAGTAGGAAATCTTTTCTACTGAGAAATCCTTTCCAAAGTAAAATACAATTACGGTAGAATCCAAGTAAGATAGGAAATTCAGGACAAATCCTAACACTATTCCTATTTGATTTCATAACAAATGACCTTCGTATAGGCAAGTACCTTCTAGGAATATCTCTCAGTGGCTTCATAAAATTATAGATGACCTTAGCCACCATGGTTGGGAAAGTGCAGAGATACCCAGTTTAATTAGTGTCACTATTTAAGTTATGTTCTAAGTTTATAAAATTTTACATGTTTATTTACATTGAAATAATTTCAGAAATGCGGTATGCAATGTTATTTTTTCAGAACTTTAGCAAGCCTTATGTGAATGATGTCTATACATCATAACTGACAGAATATCATTATTTCATAAATTCTCACATGGTTTATGTATTATATACTTACAAAATATCGTAGAGGACCAGGGGTGGACCAACTATGGTTCAAGTAGGTTCATATGAACCCACTCTGTCAAAAAATTATACCATATATATGTGTCTATATAATCAGCCCTTATAAGTATAACAGTATATATTTAAATTTGAATATATATTTAAATTTGAACTCACTTTGAACAAGTTAAGCCTCTAGTCTAGTGGCAGCAAGTTCAAATTCGGATGCCGACGTTGCGAGTTTGAACCTAGATTGTAGTAGTCCTTTTTAATAAAACTTTTAAGCGATCCTTTTTATAAAACTTTTAAGCAGCAACCTACAGGCTACAACAGCCATGTTTTGGGGTAAAAAAAAGGTTTACTTTTCAATTTTTTTCCTAAAAACATGATAATTCTTCAATCCTTAATTCACCTTATTCCTCATTTCCTACAACATCAAGAAAAAAAAAACTATAGCCTCCAAGCAAAAAAAACAAGAATCAATCTCACATCAATCAAGAAATTTATCAAGTTTGTTTTTTGCTCTTTATTCTCTACTTTAATCTTTTATAAATATAAAATTATTGCGGTTATTTTTTATTTTCTCAACTTAAAAAAATTCTTTCTACTTAAAATTGAAGAAAATCACAATTGATTTTCTCTTCAATTTTAGTTACTTTTATACAAAATTTCAAAATTCAAATACGTACAATAACTCTTACTTTTCTAATGAGATATTTAATTCAACAATACAGGTTCTAAATTCAATGAAAAGATATTTTGCTCCGGTATCGTCAAAGTTGGCACAATCAAGTTCATCCACTCAAAATACTCCTCGCGTGGAAGAGAACTTGAATCAATTAGAAGAAAATCATAATTTTGCTAAAAGATAAAAGCAAGGAGTAAACTTGAATTCTTTACCGTCAGATCCAAAAGAAAGAAAATCTATTTGAGAACATCATGTGAATGATCGTGATGAGATTAGGCGAGCATATATTCAAAGAGGTCCTCATCAACCTCGAGTTTGCGAATTTTCTCAAAGAGATATTTCTGATTTAAAACGTTGTTTTAATCATAAATAGTATAAAATATATCATGACTGGTTGGAGTATAGTGAAATTGAAGATGCCGCTTATTGTTTATGTTGTTATTTATTTCAAGATGAAAGCATTCATCAAGGTGGAGGTGAAGAATTTTCAAGTATAGGATTCAGAAGTTGGTACAAAAAGAAAAGATTAGATACACATGTTGGAGGACCGAACAGTGATCACAATAAGGCAAAGAAAAAGGGTGAAGATCTAATGCGACAAGAACAATCAATCCAAGCCCCATTTGTAAAGCCATCCAATCAAACCAAGCTTGAATACAGAATTTGTTTACAAGCTTCTGTTGATGTGGTGAGACTCTTTTTGAATCAAGGATTGGCATTTCGCAGACATCGTGAAGATGAATCATCATTGAATAAGGGTAACTTTCTTGAAATTCTTTCATGCTATGCAAGTCGGTGTGATAGGATTAGAGATCTTGTATTGAAAAATGCTCCAAAAAGTAATCAATTGACTTCTTATAAAATTCAAAAGGATATTGCCACTTCATGTAAACTTGAAACAATTAAAGCTATTATGGAGGATCTAAATGGTGATTATTTCTCATTACTAGTAGATGAATCTTGTGATATGTCACGTAAGGAGCAAATGGCAATTGTTTTGCGATATGTTGATGGTAAGGGATCTGTTGTGGAACGATTTATAGGGATTGTCCATGCTCATCATACTAGTGCTTTATGTTTAAAAGAAGCAGTTGTTAACTATCTTACTCAATATTCTTTGAATTTATCTTGTATATGAGGGAAATGCTATGATAGAGCAAGCAATATGCAAGGGAATCTAAGTAGCCTTAAAGTTTTGATTCAGTAAGAAAGTAGATCAGCTCATGTAATTCATTATTTTGCTCATCAACTTCAGTTGACTCGTGTTGGTGTATCTAAAAAATGTCTTCAAGTTGAAGAACTTGTATTGTTGATTTCCAATGTATTAAATGTAGTAGGAGGTTCTTTTAAACGAATGGATGAACTTCGACAAGCACAAGCAGAGAAAGTTCAAGAGGCCCTAGATATGGGAGAGATTGAAACTGGTAAGGGCTTGAATCAAGAACTCCGTCTTGTTAGAGCTGCTAATGCTCATTGAGGTTCACACTATAAATCATTTAAGAACTTTATTAGTATGTTTGGTCTATTACTGATGTCCTTGATACTATTGTTGTTGATTCTAAATCTGTTGAAGAAAAAGCTAGGGCATTAGGATATCTCAGAACTTGTCAAATGTTTGAGGTTGTTTTCATATTGCACTTAATGAGAGAGATTTTAGCAATCACAGATGAGCTTAATGAATCCTTACAGAAGAAAGAACAAGATATTGCAAATGTTGTTCTACTTGTTAAAGAGGTGAAAAAATGATTGCAAAATTTACGGGATGAAGGATGAAATCCACTTATCAAAAATGTATTTGAATTTTGTGTCAGGTATGATATTTTGATACCCAATTTTAATGAGTTCTATGTTAATTTTGGAAGATCTCAACGAAGAGTTACTGATTATACTATCTCACATCACTATCGCGTCGAAGTATTTTTTAAAATTATTGATTGACAACTTCAAGAACTCAATAATCGTTTTAATGAGGTGAGAACGGATTTGCTTAGTGGGGTTGCTTGCTTGAATCCTGTTGACTCATTTTCTAATTTTGACATAAACAAAACATTGAGAATAGCTGAATTATATCCTGATAATTTTGGTGAAAATATAATGGTTACTCTCAAGAATCAGCTAAAGACTTATAGTGTTGATGTTCGTGATGTTGATGAAAGATTTTCTAATCTAAAAGGATTTGGTGACCTTTCCGAGGAGCTAGTTAAGACAAAAAAACTTTAATTATCCTCTTATGTTTCATCTTATAAAGTTTGCATTGCTCCTGTCGGTTGTCACTACTATAGTTGAAAGAGCATTTTCGGCAATGAAGTTGACCAAGAGTGAATTGAGAAAACGAATAGATGATGGTTTCATGAGCAGTTGTATGGTGCCTTATGTAGAAAAAAATATTCAATACTGTTTCTGATGAAAGTATTATGAATAGGTTTCAAGAAATGAAAACTCATAGAATAATATTGTAATAATATGTTTTAGTTAATTAAACTTTGTTTGATTTCATTTGTTGCATATTTATTTTTTATATATTGAACTCACTTGGTGAAAAGTCTAGGCTCGCCACTGTAGAGGACATGTTTATTCCTTTAAAGGAATCTCTCTCTATATATATATATATAAAAGCAAAACTAAAATAAGACAAGATGCCAAGTGGCAACATATAAAAATAGCCATGTGGCAGTTTTTAGGACATAAATTAATGTAATTATAATAAAAGTTTTGAATTAAAGGATATTAAATATTTGAATTTGAAAATACATTATCCTATTATTTTTTTTAATAAAAAAAGATTTTTCATTAGCTTCAAAATGGAAATTCATTGTTGAAGAATTCTAAAAAACTTTTACTCTTTCACAAACTTATCTCTTTTAAAATTTAAATATAAAAAAATATATCTGAATATAATTTATTTAAATATTAAATAAAATATAATAATATAAAGATATTTATAATAATAATAAAAGTAGTAGTAGTAGTAGTACGTAGTATAGTAGTAGTAGTAATAATAATAATAATAATTTTTAAAAATTAAATATATAATAATAGTAGTAGTAGCAGCAGTAATACACGGTATATTATGAAATTATAACATTGTAATAAATTTTTTGAATTGAAAGATTAAGTATTTGTATTTGAAATATATTATCCTTTCTTTTAAGAAAAAATCATTTTCTTAAAAGTAGAAATCCATATTTGAAGAGTTCTAATAGACATTTACTATTTCTGACTAATCTCTTTTAAAATTTAAATGCTACATCAAATATATTTAAATACATATGATTTAATATTTAGTAAAATTAGCAATAGCAATTAAGATTTTTAGCCTACTCTAATTTTAATCATACGATTATAACTTATTTGAAAATTAGAAAACACCTTAATCAATTTGAAATATTATTGAAATTTGAAATTAGGATTCAAATCATTTCATAATAAACTATTAGGATTCAAATCATTTCATAATAAACTATACATGAATAATAGTAAAAGTAATAATAGTAGTACATGCATGGTGCTGGTACAGATAGTACAACAACAACAAACCCAGTGTATTCCCACCTAGTAGGGTCTGGGGAGGTAAGATGTACGCAGTCCATACCTCTACATCTGAAGAAGTAGAAATAATAATAATAATAATAATAATAATAATAATAATAATAATAATAATAATAATTAAAGAAAAATTAGCATTGGCGGTAGAGTAGAAGTAGTAATAGTGCCACCAGTAACAATGTCATCATTATTAATCCCTTAACCCCCACCCCACCCCACCCCACAATTAAAAATTAGTAATTTAAAATTTGAATTGAAAATGAATTGTTTTATGCCTACTAGGTTACTTTTTTTTTATAGCATATTCTCCTGCTTATTAACAACTAAAAGTTTTTGCTCCTTTTTTTCGTTATTTTTGTATTTATATTTATCTAAATCAATATCCTAATTAATATACTGATCTTTTTATGAAATTTGAATTCAAATGAATGTTGAGTTGGAATACATTTCAAACTTCTTCACATCTCTCTATATACTCCTATAATGTCATATAATATTAAGCTTCCTTCTTCTTCTTTGTTATTGATTGTTTGTTTTATTCATAAATTTATTTATTGCATTCTTCATATTTTTTATTTTTTATTTTTTATTTTTTTTTAATTTTTATTTTTTATTTTTCATTTTTTTTTATTTTTTATTTTTTAATTTTTATTTTTCATTTTTCATTTTTTATTTTTTAGAAATTTAACACTTTTATTTTTTATATGTTGATGACTGATGGAGCTACCACAGATTGATTTATTCTCATTATATCCAAGCTTGAATACAAGTAAGTAACATTTTTCTATTCGTTTGATTTTTGATAAAAACAAATTCATTTACATAAATAAAAAATAAAACCACCTTTAGTTGAGAAGTTAAGTTGACACTTTTTAAATGCTAACTTTTGTTATTAATTTTATATAATTTATTTTTAAAAAATGAATGCTCATATCAATTTATGTGTTTTTATTTTTTTGTGATGAATTAACTATTTAATATGATGTTACGAGATCTTATAGTAAATTCGAAACTTAAATATTATGGGTTCAAGTTTGAAATTTCACACCAACAATTCAATCTATTAGGTTTGGATTTATTATCTTTAAATATTCAGTAAATTGTTTAACAAATGTACACAATTTAAGTCAATGTCATATAATTATTCTCTAATTATTTCTAAAAAAAGGTATATCGTTGATGAATTTGTTTCATCTAAACATGCAAATTATATTTAATCAATTTTATAAATTAGATAAAATTTAAGTTGTGATAGCTTACTTATTTCATTAGAATTTGAGATGAGAATGTTTTGATTGTAAGAAAAAAGGTAATCTTATAGATAACATTACATATTTATTAAAATATTTAATCGATAAAGTCAAAAAAAAAAAATCGTGACAACTAAAACACAAGAACCAACTCAAATGTTTATAATGATAGGTTCTCATGTTGGTAATGCTTTGATTAAAAAAATAAAATGTTAAATCAGCATAAATTTTTAATATTGTAGCTTATAATATAATTAAATATTATGTGCACAGTTACACATTAAAATTATTTTTCGTATAATAAATTTGTGATTTTACGTTTTTCAAGTAAAATTAATATTCAAGAATATTACATGCATTATGGAAATCTTTTTGATTCTTAGGATCGGTTAATAATTTTTTTTAATCTCAGTAAAAAGAAAAATAAAATAGAATAGGAGATAAAATTATAGTTTGATAGATGTGAAAGTATTTAACTTGAAGTTTAAATTATAATCATTTATAACAAATTAGATTATTTTAGAGTCTTCTTTTAATCTATATTTTATCTATTTTGGCATAACAAAGCTTATTTATTTTTTAATTTTTATGTAATGAAGTAATTAGATAGTATACATTTTACTATTTATAAATTTTAAATAAAAAAATGAAGACAATAGAATAAAAATTAATATTATTATTGACTATTTGAAATTCTAAGTTGTAAATAATATAATAAAGAAAAATATAAAACATAAATCTTTTGTAATTACAAAATTTTTTTTACTCATAAAAGATTTGATTAGGAATGAGAGAGTGATGGATGAGGTGGAAGTGGGCGAGGTACTTTTCCAGATTTCGCTCTTTTCTTTTCTGGTTTTAAGGGTATAATTTTTTAAAAAAAATATTGAGCGTGCAGGTTATGGTATGGAGATGGAATTGGAGGTTAGGGTGGAAGGTGTGGAGATGGAATTGGAGGTAGGGGTGGAAGGTGTGGAGGTGGGGGTGGGGGAGGGGGGGGGAAATTGTGGGTGGGTTTGGATATATATATATATATATATATATATATATATATATATATATACATACAAGTTTAGGGGTACGCATCCCGCGCGTGTACTTCAGATTAATTTAATAAAATTGCATCGATATTATAAATTAAAGAAAATAGACCATGACACTAAGGTGATTAAAGGTTTCTTGGTCCAACTAGGTAATCTTGAATAACTGTTTTCAACATGAGCACCTGGTTCCCGGTGCCTTAGACTAGGTGTTCTGTTGGACTTATTTATTTCATAACTGAGTAAATAAATTGATGATTCTATTAAATAAGAAAAACACTTGAATAGAAAATTAATATATTTATATAAAATCATATAAAACCATTAAAAATTATTTTAAACTAAATTAAGAATAACTACGAAGGCTATAGAACTACAAAAGAAAAACAATAAATAAACTTTTCCGATATGACATATATGGAGCAATTCATATGTTGTTCGAAAGTGTTAAGGAAAATAAATTAATATTTTAACTATTATAAGTTAAATAATATACTATGAAAAGAATTTACTTAAAGTATTCCTATTAGACACTTTCAATTTTGAAAAATTATTTTTCTTCTTATTCTCACGCAGCTATTAAATATGAACACTTTATTAAGTCTTTTAATATTTTAATGAATGTATTATTATGGATATTCGTATATCCTTAATGTATAATATTTATACACTAATTATATGTTGAGTATACACATTTATATGGAGTATCAATTGTTCATTAATAAGTAATGCATAATACAGACTTATAACTAATGTATAAAAACATCAATATCAAACAATATACTATAATGTATAATAATTGTAAATCTATATTAGAAAAACTCACTTTTAGAATTACAAATCATGTTTTCCTTATATACGTTTCATCTATATCTTTTTAAAAAAAAATCAGAATTCAAAATATTTCTAGAGCTTAAGGCTAGACCGATGAAATATATAACAATTGGCCGATCTTTTTGTTCTTTTCCTTAACTTTAAAATCTTAAATACTAAGACTTCTACTATAGTTCAAATAAAAAAGATTTAAGAAGTACACTTTAATCAAGTTTGAAGTACTAAATATTAGGAGTTCTTACATCTTACAAAAAATTTATTGAAACAAAGAACAAAAAAGAAAAGAGAAAAACTTTTGATTTTTTTATAGACTACGGCTTTTGACAACAACATACTTGTTTCATCCAATTTTTGAACAACTAATTTTTAATTGGAAGAAAAAATACGAAAAATTATCAAAAAAAAAAAATATTATCAATCGTCCATTGTGTATAATTCTTGAAAGTTCTCTATTCAATATAATCACCAAGTTGCTCACCCCACTGATCTTCTAAGTTGCCAATAATATTAAAAGGACCATTAGTAAATTAATTGAAAAAAAGGCAATTTAAAAACTAACCTCAATAGATTTTATGGCTTTTATTGATATACGATCTTTGTGTTTGAGTTTGTATATGCATAAAGACTCAAATTAGGTTTTTACGACTCACGAGTAATTCTAAACATAGCTCTTAGGGTTGAATTAGAATGATACCACAAAGTAAATAATGGCACCAACATGAACGTAAATAAGAGTCTCTAGTCTCCATTACATATGTCATACAGTTTAAGTTTGATTTCAGCAAAAAAAAATAATTTGTAGTCAATACGAAAGAAAAAAAAAAGATATTCAGACTATTTTCTCTCTATGAAATATAATCTTGAGACCATGTAACTGTTATCAAATAATCTTGACGACATATCAATATTTTAGAGTCACAAAGATTCCATACAAAAGATGTACAAGAGTTTCTCATAGGATGAAAACCAATGCTTAGATCATATTGAGAAAGAAGAATAAAAGATCAAAAAAAGAAAATAATATAAAATAAAAATTTGAACTTTACGAACCTCATGATCGAAAACACGTACTATCGATAATTTTGATACGACACCACTAAAATATCAATCAACTCCTTGACAATTGAGAGAGACTACACAAGTAAATAATAAGGAAGAGAAAAAGAAACAAATTAATTGCAAAATACAAAAAATAATAAGAAACTCTGTATACCTTGTCCGAAATTTCATTCAACATCGATAATCCCCTACCAATCTGACGAAAGCAAGGACTCAAAATTATGCAAATATACCACATAAATAATTTCATCAGGTTTTAATTTCTGAGATAGTGTACGTGAAAAAGTTGTGAACGTCGTTTGATCCAAAACGAAGCCTCCAGCCAAAGTTTCCATTGGCAACGAACCATTGCTACAATTTGAAACTACTTCTTCTAGGCAAGCTATCAGAGGAGAATCAATGGGTTTTTTGGATCCTATATGGGAGAATCGATACATGTAAATTATATGTTATTGACTTTGATTTTATACTCCACGATAATTTCTGTAAATAGTATTTGATTTGAACTCAATAATAATTTTCCTTATTTAACAATATTTTCTAGTTTTTTTAGTTTTAAAGTCTTAAATATTAAATATAAATATAATAATTTGATCAGAAAATGGGTGAAAAGACTATTTTGTCTATTGCAGATTATTTCACTTTTTTAAGGGTCTGCACAATTTTAATATATTATAGATATAGATTATAGATTATAAATATAGATTATAGATTATAGATATACAATCGAAAGAGATATTTTAATGTGAAACTACTACAAATAATATGTTATTATTATTTGTGCATCGCACGGGTACGTAGTTATATATGAAAAAGAAGTTTAAGCTTTTTAATGTTTTAACTTTTTTTTAGCAGGTTTTATTTGTGAAAAATAGAACCAAAAAAACTTAAATACAAGTTGATTTTGGCAGTTAAAGGGAGATGCTTGTGCCATAATTGAGCCGACCCGGCAAGAGATGTAGCCCTAGCAAGTAAGTACGTGTTTCCTTTTCCAAATGAAAAAGGAATGGCCTTTGGATCTCGGAGCTTAGGAATCGACAAGGAAGGGCAGTAGAAGAAAGATGAAGAAGAAGAAGAAGAACAATTCTAATCCACCGCATGAGGGAAAATTAGCATATAATTCAAATTCTCAAAAGAACAAGAAGAAGAAATCACAAATTACCAGCAATGGAGAAGAAAAGAGTCAACACATTGAAAAGGCCAAAGGCAAGTGCATTATGGACGCAAATGGATGTTGATCAGGTCACTTGTCATTTTAACTGCGACGACATAATTATGGAGATCCTCTGCAGGTTACCTGTACGCTATCTTGTTCTTTCTAAATTGTGGAACGCGTTAATCTCTGATCCATACGTTGTCAGCAAGCATCTCAATCATGTCAAGAATGATCCACATGCCCCAAAACTACTTTTCTGCAAAATTTCCCTTGTGGATTATACAACTTCCATCTATTCTTGTCCTTTATCGTCCGTTCGACTGGGTGACAAACTACAAAAACTTGATCCCCCTTCAATCTCTAGAACCGTAATCTTTTGTACTTACAATGGCTTGGTTGTTATCCGTGCTTTTGGTCAAACTATTCAACAATCCATACATATGTTGTGGAACCCCTCCACGAGAGAATCAATGCTACTTCCTCAACCAGAATTTCCCAGGCAGGATTTTTATTGTTTGGGATTGGGTTATGACTCAACTATTGGTGACTATAAAGATCCTAAAAATTGACATTCACAATCTCAATGACGGAAGCAAAGCATCTGGTGAGATTCTCACGTTGAAAAGTGATTCCTGGAGAAATATTGACAAGTTTCCTCATGGACTTATCAGTTGGGCGTCTGGTATGGGTTCTGCTTTGGCATTAGTAAACAATGCCTTTCACTGGATCTGTATGTCTGGAGACTATTATGCGGTTTCAAGAACTTTCTCTTTGGTTTCATTTAGTATTTCAAATGAAGTGTACTCAGAGATACCGTTGCCAGAGAAATTATTACGCATAAAGGGCAACATCGATATTGGCATTTCTGAAGTGAAAGGAATGCTTTGTGCTTATTGTACTTATGTTCCTCAGCAGCGGCGCCCTTTTAAGTTATGGATATTGAAAAACTATGGTGTCTATGAATCTTGGAATTCATTGCTTAGTGTAGTTGATCATGACCTTCTTAGAGCTATATCGAAATATTGGTTTGCAAATGGTGATGTGCTATTCTGGTCCTTATATTTGGCGGCTGAACCGAGATATTCATTTAGGACAACATCCAGGGGGCCAATTGGACTATGTGATGATAACATTCGGAATGGATATGTTTTTATGGAAAGCTTGATCTCTCCAAAGTCATTTATTTAGTGTTTGCTTATGTATGATCGAGGAAGTCTTTTCCTTTTTCCAAGTCTCCATGTTGTAACCACCTTGTACTCTTGTTAGTTTACCAACCAGAGTGACTTTAGTAATAAGAATGGTTAACCCCAGCTTCTATTTTACTTGTTAAAAAAGAAAAAAAAATGGGCAGTCAAACACTTCAACTTTGAGTATGCACATCTACACACCTCAACTCATCTCCCTTGTTTCAGTTAAACACTCCAGCTTATAAAATGATCATCTAGATATTTTCCAAATTTATGTATCACGTCAATCTGAGGTGTCCAGAAAACATATAGGAGACGAGTTGAGGTATTTAGATGTGCATTTTCAATCTACTTGAGAGTGCTTAGTTGTCATCAATTTATACAAATGACTTTAATATATCTTAGTTTCTAGATTTATTCAACTCAACAATTCGACTTTGACCCAAAGCATATTAAAATCAAAATTTATACAAATGAGATCTAAATCCTCCTGATTTTGAGGTGGCAAGATTTGTATTACCCACAAAATAATACTTTGGTGAGGTATTTTACTAGTTAACCCGGCAGTTAAACACTTCAACTTTGAGTATGCACATTTACACATCTCAACTCGTCTCCCTTGTTTCAATTAAACACTCCAACTTATAAAATGATCATCTAGCCATTTCCCAAATTTATGTATCACGTCAATCTGAGGCGTCCAGAACAGTGGCGGAGCCAGACTTTTGGTTAAGGGTGTTCATATTTTTCCTTGGGCAAAGAACTGTTTAAAAAAACAAAGAAAATAAAGCACTGCTGCACCTGCCAAGGTTCAAATCCGGGTTGTTGATGGGGAAATGCACACTCTTGACCACTGGATTATGTTTCTCTAGCTTGTCAAGGGTGTGCAACAACATGTGTATAACCATAAATATCTATATTTAACCTATATACTCAAAAAAAATTTCCAACGAAGGGTGTTCATCTGACCACCCTTCGTTGGTTGTGGCTCCGCCACTGGTCCAGAAGACATATAGGAGACAAGTTGAGGTATTTAGATGTGCATTTTCAATCTACTTGAGAGTGCTTAGTTGTCAATTTATACAAATAACTTTAATATATCTTAGTTTCTAGATTTATTCAACTCAACAATTCAACTTTGACCCAAAGCATATTAAAATCAAAATTTATACAAATGAGATCTAAATCCTGCTGATTTTCAGGTGGCAAGATTTGTATTATCCACAAAATAATACTTTGGTGAGGTATTTTACTAGCGAATATGTATCCATAAGATTTGTTTGTTCTTCCACTTGGTCATAATAAATTCTTAAAACAAATACAAATTGACTTTAATTTGCTTGCTGCTGGCCTCAGTTCTCATGTGTTGTGTTGAAATGTAATGTGATTGAAGTTATTGCAGATGAGAAAAAGTATTATATTCAATGGCTGGCAACAATTCAATCTGTTTGCGGAGTAGGGACATGTGAAGAAAAGATTGTCCACTGATCACTTGTCTGTAGTGTTGCGTTGAGGGCACAGGTTGACAGTTAAATATATACAATATTGCGGAGTAGTTTTTTTAGGCAAATGACCCTCTTAGAGTGTTGTACATTCTCTTGATGGAGAAAGCTGACGAATTCTGCATTAGTGATCGATGAGCGAGTCCGGCGCCAAAACGGACAAAATTTGGAGCTTATAAATCAAAACGGATGCTTCTTAAAAACACATTGATACCAAAAGGGACAATTCGCCTATTGGGCAGGCAAACTGTGTGTGACTAACGTTAACCACCATTTACTAAATATTATTATATATATATATATTATAAATGTATTTATATTATAGTGAATGTCTATCAAGATCTAATAAGATCTAGATATCTATCAGGATTTGATATATTTGTCTTTTAGTATGAAACTAGGGCAAATTCTCCTAGAAAAATCATCCCTCAAGAGAAGAAATAAGAATTACTCTCTCTATTCTCTCTACTCTTCTTTTTATTCTTTCTTGTTTTATAACACATTATCAGCACGAGACTCTGTCAAACAAGGTGAGATTATAAATATGAAGGATTTCAAGGTTAGTAATTCTTTATGTTATCTTTCTTTTACTACTACTAATTTAATTATTATTGGATTTGAGGAAAAATAATTGTTTTGGAACCATTTATATTTTAAATTTATTCCTCAAGAACAATATTATCAAAAAGGATGATAATATGTTGGGTTCAAGTCCCATCGATTCATGCCTAAGACGCTTTTACATGGATAAGATGTTGAGTTTGAATCTCAATACACCATATTGATGATATTATGATGGCTAAGGTAAAATAATGGGTGTTTAATGAAAAGTCATGAAATTCGACCCTTTGAATATGCTCCATTCCATGAAGTGAATGTGGTAGCAATTTATGATAAGTCTAAAATATGACAACTTACTTCATTCTTGAGGTGTATGTGGTAGCAGTGCATGATATGTTTGAAAGAAGACAAGTGATTGAATGCACGAATATACGCGTGGAGGGACAATATGATAATGATCATCAAAAGTGATGATATTTTCACACGCTTATATGATTATAAGATATACTAGAGAAAAATTCTCTACATCATATGTATGCCTCGATTTGCTTCTGAAGTAGCAAAATCTTAAAAGAGGTTATAAGTTATCATAATTTGATAGGCTTAAGGAACGATTATATTCCATTACTGGGGAATGAGAAACCTATTAATGCAAACGTGCACTTGATTGTGATTGTATCACAACTCACCTCCGAAAGAGGTTGAATAATTTTGAAATCTACTTCTGAAGTAGTAAATCTGAAATTTATTCATATAATAGTAAATCTGAAATTTACTAAAGCAAAAATACATATCATGGTAAACTTGGAGTTCACTAGATTAAAAGTTCATAAGTTGACATGAACGATTGCGATATTCCAAAGATGTGCATACTGAGTATTGAACATATATTGAAGAATTAGAAAATTCTTCATGAACTTTAATGTTGTTTGTTCTCATGATAAGTTGGTTGGACCAAAGATGCATCAATAAGATGATGACATGTACATTTATTGTCAACCTACATTTGACATTCATAAAGTTACTTGTTCAATATAAATTGAGCATAATTTTTAGATTGTGTAATCAAGATAATTCATCTTGATGATGATGCTTTAGCATTGAATGTCTTCCATAAATAGTTGAACCATTACTAATGAGAACAAAGTTTCATGTATTGATATGAAATATGATATATTGCATACAATAGCACTTGTATGCATTAGACCAATATATAATTATTTCATCCCTCTCACTTGGTTCAAGGTCAGGAACAAACTATTCCATCTAATAGTTTTGATGTGCGGTATACGATTAATAAATTTACCATGATGCACAAAGATGAATTCCTCAAAGAAGATGGAGGATGTATGTTAGTTTTCCTAACATAAGAGAGGGAGATTATAAGCAGCAATGAAATATGTTAGGAATTATCATCAGATCCTCACTACAACAAATCTGGTTTTTAGTGGCGACAAAAGTCGCCGCAAAAGAACTAAAAGTCGCCACTAAATATATTTAGCAGCGACATTAGGGTCGTAGCAATTACTTCCGTAACTAAAAGTATTTTGTGACGACATATGTAAGTCGCCACAAAACATACATTCTGTGGCGACAAAAGTTGCCACAAAAAAGCAAGCAAATACGCCACAAAACAATGATTTAGTGGCGATCTTTTGTCGCCACAAAAGGTTGAATTTTATTTTTATTTTTAAAAATGACTTTTTGCAGCGACTATGGGTCGCCACTAATACTCCCTGTTTGTGGCGACTACGGGTCGCCACTAATACTCACTTTTTTGTGGCAACTATGGGTCACCACTAATACTCACTTTTTTCACCAAAAAAAAATATAAATTATATCTTGTCTGCTTCGTTGCCAATAATACAACTACAGTACTTAAAGGTACAAAGACGATATTAAAGTATATTTCACCAAAATAGAATTATATAGTTTTTAATGGGTAACAAATCAATGTGATATACATATGAGAAAGAAAATCACAAAATATCTTCAAACTTCTCATGGCTAACAATTTTCAACATGAAATTACTTGTCCCTGAAATAAAAAATAAAGCGAAGTTTCAATTCTAACTTGTTAAAATGCAAGAAATGATTTGAGAAATCTTAATGTTGTTTTTTAAAGAGATGACAACAATATTTTTGAATTAAAATACTATGGAATACATTAAAGATTCCAGAATGCACAAGCTAGTTAGCCCCCTGTGGTAATCTCCATCAATACTCATCTTACAAATGGGGATAAAAACATACTTATTAGACTGGCTCTTCCAAAATAATAAGACTTTTAATTCCTCAAATGATGAATTACATTAAGAAAGCTTAGGAACTTTGACTCAATAAAAATTCTGCTCTTTTTTGTTTTCCAGGAAATGAACTTTTTAACTACTCTTATTTAAACCAAAATAGACTAAAAGGACAATGAAACTAATAAAAAGATCTAGCCAGTAAAAAAGAAAGATCTCAATTCAGCTAACACCACCAAACTTATTCATGCTAGGCATATCAATTCCTAATACATTTTTTCTTAAGGATTTACTTAAGAATTATCTAAGACACTCATGAGCTCATTTACTTAACTTTCACTTCATTTTATCCATTATGTGGACCTAAAATTTTGTTAACTCTCAAAATTTTCAAAAAAAATTGTCAGAGTTGTTGTAAATAGGCCTATCAAAAACCTGTCAGCTAACCAGAATACATATAAATACGCTTCACAGAGCGTTACAACAATGGATATTGTAATTCCGTATTGATACAAGACTATGTGTGTATCAACAGATTCCAACCAACACAATAACAACAAAATGAACAACAAGGTGCTAGTGAATCGAAATAGGCCTCACACGGCTTCACTAGACTTTGAGTTTATATGTTTGAACAAGAAAATTAGATGAAAGACAACGTAACAATGCTAGTGAATCGAAATAGGTCTCACACGACTTCACTAGACTTTGAGTTTGTGTTTTGAACAAGAAAATGAGATAATAACAAGGCAACAATGCTAGTGAATTGAAAGAGTCCCACACGGCTTCACTAAAATATAGATTCAACAACATAATGTTAAAAATTAAAAAATTGCTCAACAGAGTACTTACACAAATCTCTTTTGTCACTTCATTAACATATGATCCATCTTCTTTGGTATTGAGTTATTTACACTGAAACGAGATAAAACTCAATGGGACAATAAACTTGACAAGGCTACCAAAATTTGTGTATATATTATTATTCTATGCAAATTGATTGCAGAAATGAGAAAAATTTCTTAAATCGGATATGAATCTTCTTTACTTTTACAATCTGTGCAAACGAAAATTATATGTTTATCAAAGGATAAGAAGCCCCTCCACACCCCTCCAACCGCAATCAAAAATAAAGTTCTGGCTTGCTCATTCCAGACTAAACTAGTAGCAGCAGAGCAGATGTGAAGAGCTGAGAATTAGCCTTGTAGCTAAGCCTTCTCTAGGTAAGCTATTGTTCAATGAAGAACCAAGCGAAAGTCGTTTATCAATGAAATTAGTAATGTAGCCAACTAAGTAAAACCCACATGCCAAAATGAACAAAACAACATCCAAATCACAAAAAGTTCACAACTTTGAAGAATACCTACTGAAAAAATATAGAAATAAGAAAACTTTAATGGTGTGATTAGACCTTAATATGCTATCTTTTTTTCTGGTAAATTACTGAATCAGTGCACAACTAAAAATAACTAAATCTGACATGCCAAAATGAATTAGATATCATTAAAACAACACCCAACAAATCACGTAAAGTTCAAAGCCAAAATAAGCAAAACCCACATGACAAAATAAACAAAACAACACTAAAACAACATCCAAATCCCATTAAGTTCATAGTTTAATGCGGAAAATATAGAAACAAAAATACTTTGATGGTGTGATTAAGCCTTAACATGTTCAAACTAAGTAAACCTTAACAACACTCAAATCAAATAAAGCTCACAACTTCAACAATACTTACTGAAAAATATAGAAACAATAAAACTTTGATGGTGTGGTTAGGCCTTAATATGTCAAAACTAAGCAAATTTCAAATGCAAAAATGAACCAAAAAACACCCAAATCACATAAAGGACTGAATACGTACACAACTCCTAAGCTCGATAAATGTAAGCATAGGTATAGCTTTCTTCAGGTCAGACAGAAAAAGGTATACATTATAACTCATTCAAACCCAAGATACCATCAGTGTCCAGTGAACGCTAGGCTCTTGTTTCATTGCAACATCTGTGAAGATAATTTGATTTGGTTGCAGGCCTTGTACAACAGAATCTGTATAAGTGAACTGAATTAGCAAGAATTAACGTTTGCCTACCCGACCTATCATTTGCCTACCAACTTCAACCTATCGTGATTCTATCTCAAAATCAATGAAAACAAAATTCATACTATGAATTTAACACACCAAAATATCAAACAATTAAAATTAATTGAGAGAGAGATAAGAAATGGGCCTCAATTTATTTCAAATCCAACTTGTTCGATGTCGCCACCGAAATCTCGAACAAACGTCAACCAAACGAACAAATCCAACTTTGATCTAACGCCCTTTGCATTGCCTCGCTAAAATGGAATCAAGAATCACAAATTGAAAAGATTAGAACCTATCCCATGTCATTTTCTGATGAATTTTTTATGAATAGTCACTGAAAAAGAAACGGGGTGACTGTTCTTGTTGAATATTGGTTGAATTTTTTTCGAGGGAATTCGGAGTGCGTTGAAGCTGGTTTCGATCGGGTTTTGGGGAAGGGACGTTTCTGGCGATGGTTCGATTGGAAAATGTGGGGAAGGGGGCTGGTGGTGTTTCTCAGCGGTAGATGACCCATTTTCCGGCGAGATTCAGGCGAAGAATCGCCGATCTCCGACCCCTCTCTCTCTCCGTCTCCGATCTCCCCCTCTCACTGTTCTCTCTGTACCTCTCTCTTTCTCAATTTCTCTCTCAAATCTCCATTTATCCACTCTTTTTTTTTGTTCTGGATGTAGATGAAATGGAAAGATTATGAGTTTGTTGCTGCCTATTGTAACTATACTTTTTATTTTCTTCTTGTATGTTATTGACCTTTTTTTCCATTTTATAATTTTAATAAAGTAGGACAAAGAAAATATTTTTTACTAGACACCCAATAATTGTATTCATCAAAATTTAGGTAAATAATAAATAACATAATACTTCTCTACAAAAATTAAACACAAGAAAGAAAAATTGGATAAAAGTGGTTGCTAGTTTAATAAATATAATAATCATAATAATAATGAGACGTCCTATTAAAATAAATTAATGTTACGTCAAAATTATTATAAAAATTGTTGATAATAATAACAAGAACAATAAAAATTATAGTAAATATAATAATAATAATAATAATAATAATAGACAATATATTTGTAAATTGTGAGTGTGAACATTTACGTGAAAAAAATTAATAAATATTAATAAAATTATGTAAAATATCGTATTTGAATTAATAAATTTTAAGAAATGATACTAAAAAGTACCAGAATAATTTTTACATTTTTAAATCATGAATGTGGATTGTCTATATATAAAATATATTTTCAAAATATATTTACAAATAACTTAATTTATTTTTTTAAGAAAAAACAATGCAAAATAAAAATTTGAACTTTTGATTTGGTTTACATTTTGAAATTTTTGGCCTTTTAATTTATATCATTAATTATTTTATATTTTTATTATTATCGTAAATAATTTTTATTTGTAACTAATGTTGTAAAATATCTCGAGCTGAGAGTCTTATCAATGACGACTTTAACGGTCGCCCCTAAATCTTAAACCTTTTGTGGCGACCTACACATAGTCGCCACTATATAGTAACTATTAGTGGCGACTTTAATGGTCGCCCCTAAATCTTATACCTTTTGTGGCGACCTATGCATAGTCGCCACTAAATATGTCACTATTCTTATACCTTTTGTGGCGACCTATGTCACTATTAGTGGCGACTTTATAGTCGCCACTAAATATGTCATTATTCTTATACCTTTTGTGGTGGCCTACGCATAGTTGCCACGAAATATGTCACTATTAAGGGCGACTTTAACGGTCGCCCTTAAATCTTATACCTTTTGTGGCGAACTACACATAGTCGCCACTAAATATGTCACTATTAATGGCGACTTTGACGGTCGCCCCTAAATCTTATACCTTTTGTGGCAACCCTTATATGTCGCCACAGAAATGCTAGCTTTTGTGGTAACTATCGTTATCGCCACTGATAGTCGTCACAAAAAACTGTATTTCTGGTAGTGCCTCATTCAAAAGATAATTCAAGTCAAATGCCGAAAGCATCTCATATTTAACTGCAAGTGCTCCTATTTTGTGTCCTTAAAGGATAAAGTCTATGCATGCGTGAATCATGATAGACCAATCGGTTTCAAATAAAATAATTCTTGAAAAGGATAAGGAGCAAATAATCATGATAAAAAGGCAATGTGCTCTTGAAGAACCTTCGACATAACACTTCATGAAACCTTATGAGAGACACTTCATAAAATCTTATGAGAGGTTTAGGTACCTAAAAATGATGAAGTGTTGAGATCTCAAAATGTTATGTCGCATTGTGAACCGATACAAAATAAGAAATCATCGACGATATCTTTGATACAATATGGGTGCAATATTGTAAAAGATTATGAGGATCTGAATTGTACGTTAATTTAAGCATGCTGACGTAGAAACATTTATCAAGTGACCTGAAAGAATGCATTTTGGTAAGCGTAAAACTTATTTGATTTGCAGTCCAGACACTTGAAGATGTCACATTTGACATGTTGGATATTGTTACTTGACAAACATCCATATCAAAATCCTTAAAGGATTCAAAATGCTTGAAACATATAAAGTTTCTGGAAAACTTCTTATTATCCTCATAAGATATAATTTGATGATTTGAGTATCTGTTAAGCATTTGTGCCCTACTGATTATCTTATTTTTGCCTAACTGTTGCTTATCGATGGAACGGATTGCCTGACGTGTTCCACTGATATGTTCCAAGAAAGCAGTAAAACAGAAAGTAAAGAACACAATGATTTTTACGTGGAAAACACCCGGCTCAAAAGGTGTAAAAAACCACGACCTGTACCTCTACAGGATTTAACCCCAACTTCACTAAATAACTCTGAGCCTCAACAATGACTGATTACAAAACTCGTGTAACCAACAAATAGGAATTATAAACTCTAATCCCTATAACTCAATAACTAGGAATTATAAACTCTAATTCCTTTGACTCAACAACTAGGAATTATAAACTCTAATTCCTAACTACACACACACCTCCCAAGGTATGCTTTCCCAAAGTCTCTGAGTTTTTCCCAACTCAAAGACTAGCTCCTAATTCAGTTTATAACACACTGAAACTAATATTACATCAATAGTTCAACACAATGAACAACTCTAAAAATCAACGCTAAAACTCTTAACTGGATTCTATACTTAGGACCAGGTTCTTCAATGTGTTTCTTCAGTGATTGAGTAGCACTCCGTGAAGTTAACCTGTCATTTGTGCTTTTCTGCTTTATAAGTATGTGAGTTACTGTGAATGATGCATCTTTTATTTAAGCACAACTCTCCAAAGAGTTATTCTTTATTTCAAACTCCTCCTTTAATCAGAACTCTCATTACATAGAGTTCTACTTCAAGTGAAACTCCTTCTTCAAATTCCAACTCTTGTCTCCTTAGTGTTGTAGTCAAACTTCAACTCTTTAAATCAACTTATCTTCAATTATTTTACTCAACCACAACTTCTTCAATTTCTCACGTGATCAGTAGCTTGAGTATATCAGAATTATGGTTGCTCATTCGTTCTTAACGTTAGCAATCTTTGTCTGTATCTATTAGTAAAACCTGAAACATGTCTTCCTATGCTTGGACCAGGTCAAGTAACATGGTTCATTCATGTGTCAGTCATAAAAAACTTCATTGATCTAACAAAAAGTCCTTCAATATGTTTCCTATCTTACGTAGACGTCTTCAATCTGCAGAATCTTTCTCCTTCTACACATAGGACTCTTCAGGATATACTCAGAAGTGAAACTCCTTCTTTCCATAGGACTCCTTTTTCAACTCAACTTGTTTTTCCTTATCATTAAGTGTTTGAATCAAATTCAACTTCTTTAAATTTGCACATATTTATTTCCTTGAGTTTATCATAACTAACCACTCATCTAGTTCTTGATTTCTTTCACCCTTGTCTTTAATCATCGATGATTTTGCTACAAGTTTTAGTTACATGAGACAGTGTGTCTGTGAACCAGGTTGACTGACATATTTCATATCACTTTGTCAGATTGTCAATCATCAAAACTACATTGTACCCAACAGTATCATTGAAACTCTTGGAGAGTTTTCAAAAGCAATAGAGTATTTGCTTAAATGGGAAACATGCAAAAATTGAATAAGGATTCATTCCGACCTCAAGAAAAGAATGAGGAACTCCTTGGTTATGAAGTACCATATCTTAGTGCAATTGATGCACTAATGTATCTTGTAAATACTACAAGGCCTGATGTAGCCTTTTTTTTAGTTAATTTGTTAGCAAGTTTGCAGTCCCGATCTTATTGGTTATGCTGATTTTGGGTACTTATCTGACCTACATAAAGCTTGATCTCAAATAGGCTATGTGTTCATATGTGGTAGTACTGCAATATCTTGGAGATATACAAAGCAGTCTAAGCCACTTCATCGAATCATGCTGAAATAATAGCTATTCATGAAACAAGCCGAGAATGTGTATGGTTGAGGTCCATGATACATCTCATTCGAGAAAAATGTGGTGTGAAATATGACAATCTACCCACAATTTTATACGGAGATAATGTATCAAGCATAGCACATCTTAATGGAGGATTCATAAAAGGAGATAGAATGAAGCATACTTCATCAAAGCTTTTCTACATACATGAGCTATAAAAGAATGGTGATATGAACGTGCAACAGATTTGTTCAAGTAAAAATGTGGCTGATTTTTTCACCAAGTCTTCTCCAATTACAACTTTTAAGAAGATGGTGCATAAGATCGGGATGCAAAGGTTCAATGATGTTCTCATTAAGGGGATTTAATACGCGTTGTACTCTTTTTCCCTTGCGAGGTTTTGTCCCACTGGGTTTTTCTTGTAAGGTTTTTAATGAGGCAGCCGATATGCGTATTGTTAGAAATGTGTCCTCTTTTCTCTTCACTAGATTTTTTTTCCTACTGGGTTTTTTCTAGTAAGGTTTTAACGAGGCACATTATCTATCTAGACATTCAAGGGGGAGTGTTATAAATGTATTTACATTATAGTAAGTGTCTATCAAGATCAAATAAGATCTAGTTGATATCTATCAGGATTTGATTATTTGTCTTTTAGTGTGAAACTATGGGCAAATCCCCCTTATAAATTATGGTTGTCAAACGGGTCGGGCCGGGCCAACCCGGAACTAGCCCTTCTATTTTAATCGGGTTGAGGGCCGGTTTTAGCGCTAGACGGGTCGGGCCAGGCCGAACCAAACAGTAAAAAAATTAAAACCCACCCTAACCCGACCACTTAACCCAACCCGGTCAAACCTACTAAAATCCGGTCAAACTCGATTAAAAAATTAGTCAAACCCAGTCAAAAATATTTTTAAAAAAACTTTCTTTCAATAGACATTACATATACCCACCTATTTTCATTATAAATACGTTAAATAATATATATATACTATATATATAGTATTTACTACATTAGAATTTAAAAAATATATACACATATACACAATTAGTCAATTACTCATATATACGCACCATTCAATGTATATATACTACTACTTATAAAATATACTACAATATATATATACACATTACAATATATATAGATATACTTATATACTAATTCATAAAACATATACACATGTATACGTTAAATATACAAGATATATACATGTGTATATGCATCATACAATGTATATATACTACTACTTATAAAATATACTACAATATATATACATTACAATATATATAGATATAGTTATATACTAATTTATAAAACATATACACATGTATACGTTAAATATACACTTCTATAGAAGATATATACATGTGAATACGCACTATTCAATGTATATATACTACTACTTATAAAATATTCTACAATATATATAGATATACTTATATACTAATTTATAAAATATATACACATGTGTACATTAAATATACACTTTTATAGAAGATATATACACGTGTATACGCACCATTCAATGTATATATACTACTACTTATAAAATATACTACAATATATATACATTACAATATATATAGATATACTTATATACTAATTTATAAAACATATACACATGTATACGTTAAATATATACTTCTATAGAAGATATATACACGTGTATACGCACCATTCAATGTATATATATACTACTACTTATAAAATATACTACATTATATATATATTACAATATATATAGATATACTTATATACTAATTTATAAAACATATACACATGTATACGTTAAATATACACTTCTATAGAAGATATATGCTCAAATAAACAAAACATATGCTACTTAATACAATAAATTAATAATATTTGGTAGTAAATTAATAATATATTAGATGTAAGTTTTTAATTAAAGTAGAAAACTAGAAATTCAATTTAAAATTTTAAATCGTTAAATGAAAAAATATAAAAAGCAACTCTAAGGAGTGAATGAATTTGGGGAACTTTATTGATTGCAAAATGATCCAAAATTTATAATTTACATGAATGAAAAATCTACAAATTATGCATCATTTTTTCAGACTCATTCATGTTAATATTAATGGGAACTTGAATAGGATAGTCGAAGTCAACGGGGACAAAACCATGCATTGGACTTGATTCTGCTGAGTTCTCCCGTGAAGTCATAATTTCTTCAAGTTTCAGTTCGTCGCTCAGCTTCGGTTCCATTCCTTGATTTCTTCTTTCCTCTCTTATCCAATCTCTGAGGCAAACTAGAACATTCATTGCATTGCTTCACAATGAGTGTCGGCTGTCTCCCAGCTGCTGTCGTCCCTGACTAAAGGCGCTCTCTAATGCAACGGTTGACATTGGAACATTCAAGATATCTCTAGCTAATCTTGAAAGCACAAGATATTGTGTTTCATTACTCCTCCACCAATCCAACGTGTTGATCCGTCGTCTGCGATCCTCTGGTGCCGTCCGAAGATAATATTTCAGCTCTTCCCGATAAGTTGATGTGTAAGTTCTCTCATCAACACTGTTCCAACAATTTAAATCATAAAACGAATCAGAAAAACCACTATGTGCTGGCCTTTTAAAAGATGATGGCTCCTCGGGAGGATGAGGAGCGACAGTTGGAGTGATATTTGTAGGTACGGCTAAATCAAATAAATCAGTGTAGTGATTATATAATTTTTCTATGTAATCCTTTGTATTTGTAGGTACGGCTAAATCAAATAAATCAGTGTAGTGATTATATAATTTTTCTATGTAATCCTTTGCATCAGTCGTAGCCGTCCACAAATCAAGTTGTACTTGTTCAGAATCATGGTTAGTATTTATTTCTAAGTTAGTATAATAAGAGTACTAAAGTGACACATATTATTATATTTCATGCACGGATTTAGCATAGCACCAACCAAGTAAATAGGGGGAATCGGGAAAAAATATCTTTTAAATTTCGTAAACATGGCGCCAACAACTTCTTTATAACCTTCTTTATTTTTATATTCTTTGAGCAAACCAGACATATCGGTTATATATGCCAAAATATTACAAACAGTAGGATAATAAGCACCGAAAAATTCAACCGTAGCTACATGAATTTTTTCTAAAAACTTATCAAGATCATTAATTACAACCCAATCAGAATTATGTAGCATGCAATCAGCAGAATCAGCAAATGAACCGTAATGTTGGTTAAAAGCTAGTGTAATAGGAATTATATATTTATAACAAGTTTTTAAAAATTCATACGTAGAATTCCATCTAGTATCAATTTCCTCAGGCATCAAAATCGGTGTAAGTTCATTTTCTTAACATTTAACTTTAAATTCTCTAATTCTTGATCTACGATTATTTCCTTGAATAAAACCAACGGCAAGACAAATTTTTTCAATATAAAGTTCAAAAAACTCAAGACCATCTTTTAAAATTAAATTATATATATGACATGCACACTTAATATGAAAAATTTCAGGAAAAGGCGGAGATAGCGTAGATTTTAATTTTTTTTATAGCAGTCTTGTTGTTAGAAGCATTATCAAAAGCAATACATAAAAATTTATTTTCGATACCATAATATCCGACAATTTTAACAATAGAATCAGCAATAAATTGTCCAGTATGTTTACAATCTTCATCATATAAAAAAGCAAGAATACGTTTTTGCATCACTAAATTACTATTCATCCAATGACAAGTAACGGTAAAATAATTATTTTTATTTACAGCACGATCAAGATCAGAAGTTAGGGACAATCTACATTGAATATTTTTTAACAATGTTGATAAATAAAAATAATATTGTGAATGAAGTCTAAAAATATCAGACCGACTGGTAATTCTATGAATACCGTTAAACATACGATTATAAATTGCTTGTATATAACGAATAAAGGCATCAGAAGAAGGAAAACTAAAAGGCAAACAACCCACAGCTACCATTTTAGTTGTTTCTTCCCGGTCCCTCAATTTATTATACTTCTTCGCTACGTGACCAGTTGCTGGGTCCATTCTAGTTTGCGTTGGCCCACCAACATCCCCACCACCTTGTGCAATATTTAACTCTCTTTTGTGATCTTCAGCTATATGTCTCATTAACGTACCTGTACCCCCTTGCTTGCCTCCACTTCTATGCTTATATATTTGTTGACAAATATTGCATTGCACCTCAATATCTGATATATGTTCAAAAAATTGTCATGCAACACTAGTTCTTTTACGAGGTCTTGGGGCACTGGGAGGATGGAAAGGGAGATTAACCGATTCAGATCTAACGTTAGCATCTCCTACTGCGGGTGTCTCAGCAATATTTTCATTATCTTCATCTAAATTAACCGCATCTACTTCATTTTCTTCTTCTATACCGTAATTTTCCTGAATTTCTACATAATCCGTGACCACCTACACCTATTTCTTCCTCAAAAGGTGTACCAAGCGGTACCGGAGGCAAAGGCACACGGGTATATCTACTATTTGAACTACCTCTACCGCTAGTAATTCACTTTTTACTACCACTACCACTTCCGGGACAAAAAATTTTAACACCTTTAGTAGCGAGGTTTCTTAATTTATCCATAATATAAATTAAATTAAACTAAAAATATTCAAAATACACAAATATAATAAAATTAAATATTAAACAATTAATACAATAAATAAAAATTAAACGTAAGAGATGGAACGACAATACCAAATTTTGGAAGTATCCGAAGGTTGCAACTTTAGAAACTTCCGCTCGTACTTTGTAAACGAAAAATTAAAAAATTAAAGTGAACACTTTAAGAAATTAAATATATTGAATATTTGAGAATTGAGATTTGAGAGAGAATGAGATTTGAGAGAGTGAAAAATTGTGTGAAAAATGATTTGAAGTTGTAGGGTATTTATAGAATTTTTTGGGGGATTAAAAAATAATTTTTAAAGTTAAATTTTTTTTTTTTTAATAAATGGGCCCTAACTAGCCGTTTAGACCCAAAAACGGCTATATAGCCGTTGGGCCAACGGCTAGTTTGGCCCAAAATCCCAATTTTTTTATTTTTTATTTTAAAAAAAAAAAAAAGGAAAAAAGGTAACCGGGCTGGGCCGGTTAATCAGTGGCCCTGGATCGAGCTTGGTCCGGGCTGGGTTAGCCGGGCGCATTTTAAAGAAATAACCGTCCCGGGACCCGGAACCCTAAAGCCCTAGGGCTTATCGGGTCAGGTCAAACCGGGCCGGGTTAGTTACAAGGGCCGGATCAGGCCGGGCCACTTGACACCCTTACTATAAATAGAAGGGCTTCCATCATTGTAAATCATTCATCAAGAGAAGAAATAAGAACTACTCTCTCTATTCTCTCTACTCTTCTTTTTATTTTTTCTTGTTTTATAACAATATATATATTTATGAGGATTAATTGTTCGGAAGGAGTGTCCGTTCATAAGCTCCAAATTTTGTCCGTTTTAAAACCGGACTCCTCATTAGTGAGCCATATCTATTGCAACCTCATCTATGGTCCTTGTGGCCTTGAATATTTTTTGCAGGTACATGCAATTGAGCACGAATTGACCTTGAACATACATAGAAGGATTATACCAATCTCACCCACAATCTGTCTTCCATTTTAAGGAACATTAGATTTTAATTAAGATAGATTTAGTAATCTCATGTTTATTCCTTTGGTCAATTATCTCCATACGCTGTTTGTGTAAAAGAAGACACATCAGTGTTTGCATTTGATACAACATTTACTATGAACCGTTTCATATTAGTTGACCCCTATTGAGAAAATATTAATTAGGAATTTATTTTATTAAATTAGTTTTGTTAATTATGCTTTGCAAAAATAAATTTGAGAAAATACACTTTGTTTAGTCATTTAATGTTAAGGGTAGTATTGGAAGAACATAATAAAATTTTCTTGATTTCATTAAAAGAGCCAACTAAATTGAAACAAATATTTTTAGGAAGAGGATCAACTAAAATAAAACGGAGGAAGTAGAAAATGTTACGTCATAGGTTCAACTATTATTTCCCTTTTGGAACTGAATAATCATCCTTCCACGAAATTTTGAATTAACTGATTTAATTGATTAAAATATTGATACTATTCATTTTCCTTAATGCTTACACGCAATGTATGTCTCATCGTTCCAGGAAAAAAGGTCTATTAGGGTGTGGTGGATCATGGATGCACATGAAGGCCTGAAAAAAGAAGTTTGATTTCAACTACTTTTCAGCAATTTTCTTCTCCACAAGTTATCCCAAACTTGCAATGATTAGTTAGATATCTTAGATATGCCAAATGTTGTAATTTTAGAGTTAATCATGCAAAATAAAAATAATAGAATACACATATGATATATAGGGATTGGAGAAATAGTATGCTCTCAACCCCCACCGCCACCGCCATCAGTGGCAGAGCCACATTGAATTTAGGGGTTCGTCCGACCCCTATATTGAAAAATTATACTATTTTTATATGATTAAAAATATTTTTATGTATATATAATAGATGTTGAACTCCCTTCGACTAATCCATATATTTAGTTCTGAATTTCCTTAATAAAAATCTTGGTTCCGCCATTGAGTCCACCACACACACCTCTGGGCTAATACTCATTTTAGGGCTAATTAGTGGATTCAATGTGTTGTATAATTTTTGCTGTGTTCTACGTGCATGGCACAATAGCTATGCGAAGAGTCAAATTATTTCTTTATATTTCTTTTTCAAACATTTTCAAGCAGTACAATATATATATTTAATTATTTATGTAGTTTTAAAATATGTAACAAAATCAAGGAATTGAGTTTGATTTCAAAATTCAAATTGAAAATGAGTATATGGTTTTACCCTCAATTTTTGGAACTCTTCATTTTTCTATTCTGGACAGAAGAAGCCAAATTGGCCGAGGTAGCTTTTGAGCTATGATTTTGATCGAATTCAATATTATTGAACATAGAAACATAGATATGAAAGTAAAAAAAAGATCACAAAATTTTGACAAATATTAGATTCTAATTCATAATTTCAAAGATATAGTGACTTCAACTCATGAGTACTAAGAATTTTAAAAGTCAAAACTTATCAATTTTTAAATCATAAACTTATAAGACTAAAACAATAGCAAACACCGTGACATTGATTTTTTTGGAAAAAAATAATTATTTTTTTAAACAAAATTGACTTGCGAATTTCAACCTGTCTAGCGCCAAAAATTTTAAAAATGCAAACCAACATCCAATTTATCTTTTAAAGAAAAAATAGCAAAAACGAATTTTGCTAGTAGGTTACAAAGCCGTACATGGTCTTTCTTTTCTTTATAACCCCATCATAAGAATTATGCCTAACAAATTAGAGCCGGTTTGAATAGGAGTAAAATCTGGTCAAATTAGCTTTTAACTTTTTTTTTTTGTTTTCTAAGGTATTTGGTAAAACTAAAAAATGTTTAAAAAAAAGCTAAAAACTGATTAAAAGAATCAAAAAGTGAGAAGTTGAGTACCCCAACTTTTTGCTTTTTAGATTAAAATTCTTTTAGCTTTGACCAAAACATTTACCTTTTTATCCCTTATATTTTCCTCCAATTCCAACAATATTCTAAACTTATAGCCCTTAAATATATAGTTTTTTTCTTTTTCTCTTTGCCGCTTCGCTTTATCTCTTCCCTCCAATTTCCTCTTCATCTTTCTTCTTTGTTTTCATCGAATCCATCATTAATCGAAGGTTTGATCAAATATTTTATTTTAAAATTAAAAATTATAAATAATCCACCTTATTTATGGTGTTAACAACTTTAAGGACATTTAAGTCATTTGACAATAAAAAAGTGCTTGACATCACTTGTTTACCAAACGCATCAATAACTTTTTATCAGTTTCAACACTTCTATGCAAACACTTATCTGCTTAATTTATAAGCACTTATTTTGAACCTTTAATCACTTAAGCTAAAAAACTATTTTTCTAATCTTATCCAAACGGGCTCTTAAGGTTATTTTGGAAAAACGTTTCAGTCGTATTGAATATTGAATATTAATGGTAGTATGAATTTAGTCTAATTATGACGAACTTAAAAGGGTTACATACAGAGTGTGCATTCATACCCTTGATGGCTCAAATTAAATCTGCTTGGAATTGAAGAGCAGTTGTTATTTTTCTTAAATCATTAACAAATAATAATTATACATATGATATGAGACACAGTAAACGTCTTTCCTTAAGACAATTTTTTGTTTTGTTTATGATTTCACGTACGTAGTGTTAAGACAATTATCAACTCTAATTTTTTCATTAACCGTAGAGTGTGAATTGTGATGTACGAATTAATCATTGATCTATGACACATTATTAACTTGCTAAAAGTTGACAAGTAAAATGAAAAATATATTTTTAATACAAAGGTCAATCAAAATGAAATGGAGGGAGTAGTGTTTTGCAATTTGCTACTCCCTCCGTCTCATATTAATTGAGTTTTTTACAAAAATAAAGCATATTAAGAAATCATAAATAAAAAGATAATTTTATTTTTCACCTTTTAAAAGACTTTTTGAGAATTTTACAAACAAATGTGAACACTTTAAAAAAGAATTAATTATAAGATTAATATGGAAAAAACTTAATTAGTATCTTTTTAATTTAGTAAGGTGGACAACTAATATAGTTAAATATATTTTTAATAAGAGAATCAACTAATACGAAACGAAAAGTGTAAATTACAATATTTGAATATGCATTAATAATTTCAATCCCATTAATATTTCAACACATGAGAACCATGGCAACTAATATAGTATATTTAGAAATTTTGTAAGTCCACGTGCGAGAAAATCTCCTCCATTCACAAATAGTTGTTATATTTCGTGTTAGAGAATTTGATTAATTTTTAAAGTTAAATTAAATTAATTTAAATATTTTAAAATTAAAATTTAGATATTTAAAAATTATATGAAAAATATTATAATTTATAATTTTTCATATATCAATTTGATGAAAAAAATACAATGTTGCATGTTGGTCAAAATTCAACTTTACTAAAAGAAGGTTACAAAACTTACCAGCTGAAAACTCGAATTTTATTTCTGCATTTTCATGTCTATTGAATAAATTTGTAAAAGATACCAAATCTAAATTTATTTATTTTTTGGAGCTAGTTACTCCTTATTCAAACTTTTTCCCAAAATACTAAATTCATGATTTAGTCACGAATACATCATATTTTTCTGTATATATATCACGTACTTTTAGATGGATACATAACATTCGTCTGGGTACATCACTTACTTTTATATGAATACATCACATTCCACATGAATGAATCATATTTTTTCGGATACATCAGTTAATTTTAGACAGATACATCACATTCACCGGATATAGCACTTAATTTTGCATGGATACATCACTTTCCACACGGATACATCACATTCTTCTGAATACTATCACATAGTTGTACATGAACACATCACATTCTTTTGCGATGTATCTATTGTTTTAAAATTAAAATCAATTATTATGGTAAGTTAAATTGTGGTATTATGTAATTTTTCCAACAAATATTTATTTTGGTAACTGCTGAATAATAAATTAAGGTAACTCAACTTTATTTTGGTAAATTACTGAATAATAAATCTAGGTACAAAACATTATTTTGGTAAACGTACTGCTGAAAAATAAGTTTAGGTAACTCTCCTTACACTACTAGAAATAAGTTCTATAAATATGGATCATTAGAAGCGGTTATAGACATGAGCAATTTCATCTTCTTTCACCTCATGACATTATGGGTAACCTTCAAATTTGTTCTGTTTTACTCTTTTTACTATTTTTGGCAAAATGTTACTCTCAAGAAGATTTTCTCCAGTGCCTTTCTAAATATGCTTACAACAGCGTTACACCAAACATTTACACCCCAAATTCTCCAACTTATTCATCTATCATGGAACATGCTCAAAAAAATTCTAGATGGGTGAATTCATCACATTCAAATTTCATTGCCTCCCCCAGAGAAGAATCAGAAATCAAACCTGTTATTCTTTGTGCTAAGAAATTAGGCTTGCAAATTAAAATAAAAAGTGGTGGTCATGACTATGAAGGCATATCTTATCGCTCTGAATCCCCATTTGTTATGCTTGATTTAAGCAATCTTAACAAAATCGAGATTGATTTAAATGAAGAAACGGTTTGGGTTAAAGCAGAAGCCACCCTTGGCCAACTTTACTATGCAATTGCTAATAGTACACTCGCTTGCTGTCTTGTTCTCTGTCGCGAACTGAGATCGCTCGCCAGCTAGGTCAAAAGTAATGTGCATGGTTTTCCTGGAGGTGTCTGTTTCAGTATTGGCACTGGAGGGATTATTAGTGGTGGAGGGATAGGTATTATGATGAGAAAATTCGGGCTTGCAGCTGATAATGTTGTAGACGCTCGTGTAGTGGATGTAAACGGAAATATTTTTGATAGAAAGACAATGAAAAAAGATTTGTTTTGGGTGATAAGAGGAGGTGGAGGAGCAAGTTTTGGTGTCATTTTGCGATGGAAACTCAAACTTGTTAGTTTCCCAGAGAAGGTTACCGTTTTCAGTGTTTACAAGAAGTTGGATGGTAATCAAAATATCCTTCAAAAATGGGAAAACACTGCACATCAATTACCTGATAAATTACTTATCAGAGTAGTTGTAAAAAATGATGGAACAGAGAATGACAAGTATTTCCAAGTACGTTTCCAAGCATTATATCAAGGACCAGTTGATGAGTTAATTCCATTGCTTAATGAAAAGTTCCCTGAATTTGATTTGGAGAAAAAAGATTGCTTCCAAGAGCCTGTTGAGGATTGTAGTAACAAGCCTTGCATTAAAAAAGAGTGTCGCGAAACTCCCTGGATTGGATCAGTCTTGTATTTCTATGACAAGAAGACAAATGAGTCGCTTGAAGTTCTGCTAGAAATAGTATTCCAAAACAGAAGTATTATTACAAAGGGACATCCGATTTTGTGAAGACTCCAATTCCGGAAACGATAGAAAGATTGTTTTTGAAAGAAGAAATTCCCCAGATAATTTTGGAGCCATTGGGTGGAAAATTAGATGAAATATCAGAATCTGAAATTCCATTCCCTCATAGAAAGGGGAATATATATAATATTCAGTATTTGGTCTATTGGGATGATAACAGTGAGAGCATATCAAGCAAGAAAGTAGCATGGATAAGAAAACTTTACAAGGAAATGGAGCCATATGTTACAAATTCTCCAAGAACTGCTTATCTGAATTACAAGGATCTTGATTTTGGATCATATGACGAGGATTATAGCTATTCCAGGGCCAAAATATGGGGTGAAAAATATTTCAATGGCAATTTTGAGAGGTTGGCTAAAGTGAAGAGTAAGGTGGATCCCGACAATTTTTTCAGACATGAACAAAGTATTCCACCTTATCAATCATACTGATAGCTGAAGAAAACAGGATTGCATACAGGGGCAGAAAATAAAAATCCAAGTTGGTTGAACTTTTATGAAGATTAATTCCTTTATTCTTTTCGAATGCAATAAATGTATAAGTGTATGTTCACTTTATAACATCTTAATTTGCAAAAATAAAATCTTAAATGTTTTTTATTTCTTAAGAGTATTTTTTTAAGTAGTACTACTATTTTTCTGAAGGAAACTCCATGATATATTGGATGTTTTATATACAACTACTTCATGTTACTATTCGTAGGGAAGGATACGAGGTATATGATGCCAAGTCATATGAAGCTTATGGACTAGTCTTGGTGAATCTGTCCAAGGTACAGTTTTGTGGGTAAGGTACGAATAACTTCAAGAACATCAACTCATCAACAGTACTAATTAATGTACCGCACCACTTAAATTAGTTGTCATGTTTCATTTTTTCAATGTCAAATTATGTGAATTTTGACCATTATTTTAAAATATATTTATTCATCAAATTGCTTGTTTCCTCTCAAATTGGTTGAACTTTGACCATTATTTTATTTTCCTTTGTCAAATACTTTAGCCTCCTCAAAACAATTTTTTTTTTTCTATTTATCATCTCATGTACGTAGTGTAAAGACAATTAGCAACTACTTTCACCAATGCTATTTTTTCCAATAACCATAGCTTGTGAATTGTAATGGACGAACTAAGCATTGATCTATAACACATTATTAACTCAATACCAAGAAACTTTAAAAAAAAAAAAAAAGAAAAAACTTCTACCTAAATGCTAGTAAATGGAATAAACAAGATAATAACGATCTAAAAGTTCTAAATTGATTATCCTTATTAGATATAGGTTGGTACGGCTACGACTTTTTTTTTTTTTTTTTTTTATAAAGCTAATTAGTTTGCAGATGTTTTGCAAGTTATAAACTTCAAATGCACGACAAATCATTAATGTTAGAAAAAGTCAAATATGACAATACGTTATAAGTCTCATTTTACGTGATTCATCTTGATTTAAGATCCAATTTCTTAAGAAAAAACATACTTATTACTCAAATAGATTATTTTATTATACTAACCTTATCAGTTATATTTTGAAAATCTTAATTTAACCACTAGTACCTTGTATAGTTATTTTATAATAAACGTAATATTGGATGAAAATAATAAAGTTCTCTTCATTTGCTAAGATTGTAAGAAAAAAAATATATTTTTAATATAAGATCAATTAAAATGAAATGGAGGAACTAGTTTTTTGCGAGTTGCTAGCTTGCAATATTTGAATATGCAATAATAATTTTAATCACATTAATAATTCAACACATGGGAACCATCGCAACTTGTATAGTCTATTTAGAAATTAATAAAGTCCAAGTTCGAGAAAACTTCCTTCCCCTACCTAATGTAATACTTACTACTTATTTTCATAAATGATTGTCATTTTTTGCTTTTTGAAAATCAGTTTGATTAACTTTTAAAGTTAAATTAGTTAAACTAATTTAATATTTTAAAATTAAAATTTTAGATATTCAAAAATTATATAAAAAGTAATATAATTTACATTTTTTCTTATATCAATATGGTAAAAGAAATGTATCTTTAGATATTGATCAAAATTAATGGCATTTGACTCCAAAAAAAACGAAAAAGGAAAAACTATGACATTCAAAAAGGAATTGAGGGAAGTATTAATTTTGATATGTTAGTATTTGAAAGAAACTGTACAAAATAAAATATACAAAACTTGCCAGCTGAAAACTAGGATTTTAAATTTTAATTCTATATTTTCATGTGCCTAGATTCAAAGTCCAGCTGTTGAAAAAATATTTATTTTGGTAAAATACTGAATAGTTAATTTAGGTTATTAGACTTACACTACGACAAATAAATTCTATAAATATGGATCATTTGAAAGGGTTATCGACATAAGCAATTTCATCTCCTTTCCAAAAGAAAAAGAAATGATGGGAAGCCTTCAAATTCTCTTTGTTTTACTCTTTTCACTCGTTTTGATAAAATGTTACTCTCAAGAAGATTTTCTCGAGTGTCTTTCTAAATACTCTAAATCCAACGTTGAACAAAATGTTTACACCCCAACTTCTCCAACATATTCATCTATCCTAGAATATGCTCAAAAAAATCCTAGATGGGTGAATTCTTCACATCCAAATTTCATTGCCTCCCCTAGAAAAGAATCAGACATCAAGCCTATTATTCTTTGTGCTAAAAAATTAGGCTTGCAAATTAAAATAAAAAGTGGTGGTCATGACTATGAAGGCATATCTTATCGCTCTAAATCCCCATTTGTTATGCTTGATTTAAGCAATCTTAACAAAATCGAGATTAATTGGAAGAAAGAAACAGTTTGGGTTCAAACAGGAGCCACCCTTGGCCAACTTTACTATGCAATTGCTAATAAAAGTGATGTGCATGGTTTTCCTGGAGGTGTCTGTTTCAGTATTGGCACTGGAGGGATTATTAGCGGTGGAGGGATAGGTACTATGATGAGAAAATTCGGGGTTGCAGCTGATAATGTTGTAGATGCTCGTGTAATGGATGTAAATGGAAAAATTCTTGATAAAAAGAAAATGAAAGAAGATTTGTTTTGGGCAATAAGAGGAGGTGGCGGAGCTAGTTTTGGTGTCATTTTGGCATGGAAACTCAAACTTGTTCGTGTTCCAGAGAAGGTTACTGTTTTCAATGTTTACAAAAAGTTAGAGGGTAACCAAAATCTCCTCCAAAAATGGGAAAACATCGCACATCAATTAACTGATAAATTACTTATCAGAGTGATTATACAAAACGATGGAACGGGGAAGGACAAGTACATTGAAGTGATCTTTCAAGCATTATTTCTTGGACCTGTTGATGAGTTAATTCCATTGCTCAAAGAAAAATTCCCCGAATTTGATTTGGAGAAAAAAGATTGCTTCCAAGAGCCCGTTGTGGATTGTAGTAACAGACCTTGCATTAAAAAAGAGTGTCGCGAAACTACCTGGATTGGATCAGTGTTGTTTTTCTATGGCAGGAGAACAAACGAGTCGCTTGAAGTTCTGCTAGACAAAAGTATTCCAACACAGAAGAATTATAACAAAGGGACATCTGATTTTGTGAAGACTCCAATTCCAGAAAGTGGTTGGAAAATGGTGCAAAGACTGTTTTTGGAAGAAGAAAGACCCCAGATGATTTTGGAGCCACTAGGTGGGAAACTAGACGAAATATCAAAATCTGAAATTTCATTCCCTCATAGAAAGGGAAATTTGTATAATATTCAGTACTTGGTCAACTGGGGCGATAACAGTGAGAACGTATCAAGCCAGAAACTAGCGTGGATGAGGAAACTTTACAAGGACATGGAGCCATATGTTGCAAATTCTCCAAGAACTGCTTATCTGAATTACAGGGATCTTGATTTTGGATCAAATGACGAGGGCTACAGCTATTCGAAGGCCAAAATATGGGGTGAAAAGTATTTCAATGGCAATTTTAAGAGGTTGGCTAAAGTGAAGAGTAAGGTGGATCCCAACAATTTCTTCAGAAATGAACAAAGTATTCCACCTTATCAATCACACTGATAGTTGAAGAAATCTGGATTGTATGCAAGGGCGGCAAATAAAAATCCATTTTGGTTGAAGTTTCATGAAGATTAATTCCTTTTTTTTTGCTTTTCAGAATGCAATAAATGTATCAGTATGTTCACTTTATCACATCTTAATTTGCAAAATAAATTTTCAATGTTTTCATTTCTTACTTTTTAAGTTCTACTACCATTTTACCAAAGGAAACGCCATAATTTATTCTGCATCAAAATTGACTTGTTTTATATACAACTACTTCATGTCTGAATAACTTCAAGAACACCAATTCATCAAACAGTAGTAACTATTGTAGCGTACTACTCCCTCCGTTTACAAAAAAAAATGATCTACTTTGACTTGACAAAAAGTTTAAGAAAATAAAGCAGACTTTTTAATCTTGTGGCCTTAAATTAAAGTTGTGTCAAATGTACCAAAATGTCCTTTAATCTTGTGACTCTAAACATGCCACGTGGAAAGTTGAATATTGTCAAAAAAGGAAAGGGATCATTCTTTTTTAAATGGATTAAAAAGGAAAGTAGGTCATTATTTTTTAACCGGAGGAAGTATTAAACACTACTATCTTCATTCAAATTAATTGTCATGTTTCATTTTACTTTGACCATCAGTTTCTCTTCCTCTAGTCAATTACTTGAATCTCCTTTTTATTTAATAAGCAAATTTAAAACTAATTAGATCTCAATCATGATCTAATATAGGCTCTTTATTTAAGTTTTACGCTTGCATTACAGAAATCTGCCAGATGATGTCGGTGAAGTCAACAAATTATATATTTTGAAGCTTCTTGGGGATGGGTTAGCACTTAGCACTTGTCTCCTGAGTCCTGATGATATAATGGAGTACCAACTTGCCTGCACAATTGCTTAACAATTTTAAATTTATGTTCATTGCCTTTCTCCTTTCCCTCATTCAGGTTTCCAGTATTTTAGTCAACTCTTCTATTACCAATTGTTCCTAAATGAGTTAACTTGGTGGTTTAGTCAATGTTCTAATGTCGAAAATTTCAGAAATAGCCAGCATTTATGCAATAAATGATGAGGCATTATATTTAAAGTTTGTCTAGATTTAGCTATAGTTTAATAGCTAAATATACTGATTAGAGATTGTATATACAAATTGAAATTCACCTTAGAGACTTGTACAGTCCCGGAATTTATTTTGTATACAAATACAAACCTTAAGAGATTTATATAGGAGCCTCGAAATTCGCCCACAAGAGCCAAACATTAGAGAGCTCCGAAATTAGATAGCTACAAATAATAACTATTTTAAACATTAACTACGTCTAGCAATTGTAACCTGTAGCTTTGTACTTTAACGTAATTTTTCCTTTTTCTAATCCTTTAGAATGATCTTACATTATCAATTAATAGAGCCATAAAAATTGACTGGGCCCTGAGCCCACTAGTTGGTATAGAGTTCCCATTTTAAACCCAGGACACTGCATGGCTCATCACAAAATAAATAGTTTAAATTTGGACTTTTGGACATAAAGAATCAGTTGGTTCAAATAATTTTAATGAAAGACCATATTAATTTTGAATAATCTTCACTTTTAATCCCTTCTCCCTTTCTCTTTCTCTCTCTGTGCTCGTTGCTTCTCCTCTCTTTTTTTTTGGCTATTGTTTTTTCCTCATTTTTCACTACTTTATCTAAGAAAATTATTGTTCTAACTGCTCCTCTCCACTACTTCTTCAGTTAATTCTTTAATTCTTTGCTTCATATTGTAAATTTAAAAAAAAAAAAAAAATAGTGCAATTTTGGAGTGCAATTTAAGTATTTTTTTTTTGTCACTAAACCAAGTATTTTTGATTGAAATTGTATTGGGTATTTTACTTATTTTATGAATATCGATTTGTCTGTATTGAGTTTCGTGTTATGTATGGTGTATTTTAGCAATCTCAATTTGAAAATTAGAATTGTACATTGAAAAAATTAACAGTGTAAATGCTCTGGACTTTTGGAGTGAAGTACATTTTTGGACTAAAATTCTAGTGCAATTATATGTTTTGGTGGTCTGGTGTTTACTTCTTGTGCGTATATTCTATCCTCTTCTGACATCGTATGTGGGTTTATATTGGAGATATTTTTTGTTGTTAATATGATGGAGATAGTTAAAAAAACTGATTTTTCTTCACTTTTTTAATTTTCTCTTTAGTAATTGAAGAAATAAAAGTTATATAAAATATGTATACAAATAATATAATTATTATATATAATATGTATCTGCATAAGATTTCCAAATAAACTATCTAGGACGTGTATAGAAGCAGTATAGATTTTGTATAGGAATTATATATAATGTGTATATAAACCAAATCATTATTGTATCGAAATGTATATGTATAAGATTTTTATGAAACTGTATATTTATTGTGTAGAATATCTATTTGTATAATTATTGTGTAGAAACTGTATAATTGTCGCATAATTATTTTATAGAAATTGTATCAATATGTATCATTGTTGTATAGAAATTGTGTAATTATAGTATAAAATATGTATAATTATAGATAAAGGTTGTATAGAATGTGTGTAAAACTGTATAATTATTGTATAAAATATGTATTTGTATAAGATGTATATAGACATTATATTATTATTGTATAGAATATGTATACAAGATGTGTGTAACAATTGTATCATTATTTATTAAAATATGTATATGTATCACTAAAATGTGCTATTTTTATATAATCAATAAAAATACACTCTTTTATATTTGATTGATAAAAAAAAGAATAATAATTGATTTAAACTAAATAGTTAAAAGGAAAAAAGAAAATTTACAAAAAAAATTGATATTCTTTCTAAAAAGAAATTCTAAAAAAGAAGATCAATTGTTTTTTTAATAAACAAAGGAGAAAAAAAAAAAAGTGAAGAAGCAGCGGACCCAAAAGAAAAACAGACGTAAACCAAAAAGAAAGAAAGAAAAGGAGTGCTAGCTGCCAGGAAATAGATAAAAATTAAATTAAAATTCATTGGTCATTTTCATGAAATTCTTTTAAGTCGAAACACTACTGTTATCCTTTTTTCAAAATTAAAAGAAGCTTTTCAGCTCAAACCTAATCAGGGCCCATGAGGCCGAACACTAAATACTTGCTGGAAAAATTAATAAATGAAAAAGAAGAAAAAGAATAGAAACCTATCCTAAAGTAGATGGTATATACACTTGGTTGCATTCATTTTTTATTAAGATTCTTATCACTTCTTCACTTGTATCAAGTATCTTCACTTTATCACATCTTAATTTGCAAATTAAATCTTGAATGTCTTTTATTTCTTACTTTTTAAGTATTGGTGTTATTTTTGCATGAAACACCGTAATATATTGAATGTTTTATATTTATATACAACTACATACTTCATATCGGAATAACTTCAAAAACATCAACTCATCAAACAATACTAATTAATATAGAGCATTATTTAAACAGTTCTCTCTAGCTCAATTTAGTTGAAATTTTTAACTTAACTATTTGTATCAACTATAGAAAATTTTAACTTAATTATTTGTATCAATTATAGTTATTTAATGATAAATATAGTATTGGTCGAGATAATAAAGTATTCCCCATTTGCTAAGATTGTTAAGTAAGGAGGAAAATTTATTTTTAATATAAGAATCAGATAAAATGTTGTAAGTTGCTAGCTTACAATATTTGAATATGCAATAATAATTTCAACCACATTAATAATTCGACACATGGGAATCATGGTAACTAGTATAGTCTATTTAGAAATTAATAAACTCCAAGTGCTAGAAAATTTCCTTCCCCTAATATACTACTGTGTCTGTTAATAAATAGTTGTCATTGTCATTTTGATTAAGCTAAATTAGTTAGATTAATTTAATATTTTAAAATTAAAATTTATATATTTAAAAAGTATATGAAAGTAATATAATTTACATTTTTTCTTGTTCATTATGAAGAAAAATACATATTAAAATATTAATTAAAATTCATCTCATTTGACTCTAAAGAAAAAAGAAAAAACTATACATGCAAAAAGCAACGGAGGGCAGTATTAATTTTGTTATGTTAGAAATTGAAGGAATTGTATTAATTCTATATATTTTCATGTGCCTAGAGTCAATGTCGAGCTGTTGAATAAATATCTATTTTTGTAAACTGCTGCATAATTAATTTAGGTTATTAGACTTACGTTATCAGAAATAAATTCTATAAATATTGATCATTGGAAAGGGTTATAGACTAAAGCAATTTCATCTCCTTTCCAAAAGAAAAAAAGAAATAATGGGAAGCCTTCAAATTCTCTCTGTTCTCTTTTCAGTACTCTTTTTGACAAAATATTACTCTCGAGAGGATTTTTTCAGGTGTCTTTCTAAATGCTGTGGAACCAACGTTACACAAAATGTTTACATCCCAAATTCTCCAACTTATCTATCTATTCTAGAATATGCTCAGAAAAATCCTAGATGGATAAATTCATCACATCCAAATTTTATTGCCTCCCCTAGGAAAGAATCAGAAATCAAACCTGTTATTCTTTGTGCTAAAAAACTAGGCTTGCTAATTAAAATAAAAAGTGGTGGACATGACTATGAAGGCATGTCTTATCGCTCTGAATACCCGTTTGTTATGCTTGATTTAAGCAATCTTAACAAAATCGAGATCGATTGGAAGGAAGAAACAGTTTGGGTTCAAGCAGGAGCCACCCTTGGCCAACTTTACTATGTAATTGCTAATAAAAGTAATGTGCATGGTTTTCCTGGTGGTATCTGTTTCAGTGTTGGCACCGGAGGGCTTATTAGTGGTGGAGGGTTAGGCACCATGATGAGAAAATTCGGGGTTGCAGCTGATAATGTTGTAGATACTCGTGTAATGGATGTAAATGGAAAAATTCTTGATAAAAAGACAATGAGAAAAGATTTGTTTTGGGCAATAAGAGGAGGTGGCGGAGCTAGTTTTGGTGTCATTTTGGCATGGAACCTCAAACTTGTTCGTGTTCCGGAGAAGGTTACTGTTTTCAGTGTTGGCAAAAAGTTAGAGGGTAACCAAAATCTCCTCCAAAAATGAGAAAACATCGCACATCAATTAACTGATAAATTACTTATCAGAGTAATTATACAAAACGATGGAACAGGGAAGGACAAGTACATTGATGTGATCTTTCAAGCATTATTTCTTGGACCTGTTGATGAGTTAATTCCATTGCTCAAAGAAAAATTCCCTGAATTTGATTTGGAGTTAAAAGATTGCTTCCAAGAGCCTGTTGTTGATTGTAGTAACAGGCCTTGCATTAAAAAACAGTGTCGCGAAACTACCTGGATTGAATCAGTGTTGTATTTCTATGGCAAGAGAACAAACGAGTCGCTTGAAGTTCTGCTAGACAAGAGTATTCCAACACAAAAGAATTATAACAAAGGGACATCTGATTTTGTGAAGACTCCAATTCCGAAAAGCGGTTGGAAAATGGTGCAAAGACTGTTTTTGGAAGAAGAAAGACCCCAGATGATTTTGGAGCCATTAGGTGGGAAACTAGACGAAATTTTAGAATTTGAAATTCCATTTCCTCATTAGGGGTAAGTTGGTAAAATTATATTTTATTTTGTAAGTGGTAGTAGTTTATTAAGAGGAGTAGTTAATAAGAAAACACTATTTAGATCTCAATTCTAATTTGATAGGTTCTTTTTAAAGTTTTGCACTTGCACTAACATAAAACAGCCCGACGTAAATGTTCGTTAAGTCAACAAATTATTGGCAATTATAATCATTATTTGAAGCTTCTTGGGTATGGGTTGGTGAAGAATAAACAGTAAATCACACTAAGAGTGAATCACTGTAACTAGAGAAATAAGAGAAGAGATAGGAGAAGATCAACTATCTTAGAATCAGAGAAGAACAGAGAAGAATGAAGAGTAAATCATTGTGTTGTATTGATGTATTGTTAGCAGTACATAGTTTACTATATATAGAGCAGCTGATAGCTTAACTTCTAACTAACCGACTTCAACTAAGTAACTGTCTTCAACAATGTAACTAACTTCTTGAATACTTTAACTAACTTTCCCTCCTTTTTCTTTCTTCACTCTTATTCTTCAACACCCCCCCTCAAACTTGGCACTGCAAAGAGATTGACAAGGCCAAGTTTGGACATTAAGTATTCATGTTGAACCTTGGTTAAGCCTTTAGTGAAAGCATCTGCAGGCTGGTCATGAGTGGATACATATTCAGTCTTGATCAGTCCTTGTTGGATCTATTCCCTCACAAAGTAGCAGTCTATTTCTATAAGTTTAGTCCTCTCATGGTAGACAGGATTTGCAGCTATTTGCAAGGCTGCTTTGCTATCACTGAAGATGGTTACAGGTAGTTATAGTTGAACACCTAAATCCTTGATCAAACCAACTAGCCATGTAAGTTCTGCAACTGTTGAAGCAAGGCTTCTATACTCTGATTCAGCTGAACTCCTAGAAATAGTTGATTGTTTCTTTGACTTCCAAGAGATTAGAGATTCACCTAGTTTAATAGTGAAACCTGTAATAGACTTTCTTGAGAAAACGCATACTGCCCAATCTGCATCACAATGAGCTGTAAGAACATCTTTTTTTGAGCTTGACATGAGAAGACCTTGTCCTGGTTTTCTTTTATATATTTGATGATTCTAAGTGTTGCATTCATGTGATACTATTTTGGACATTGCAAGAACTGACTCAAGGTCTGCACAATATATGTTATGTCTGGTCTTGTTACTGTGAGGTATAACTGCTTACCTATTATCCTTTAGTACATACCTTGATCAGCTAGTACTTGATTTTTTGACCTTGCATTATCTGAAGTATGTTGATCATATTATGTAGTTGTCAGTTTTTCTGTAGTATCAAGTGGAATAGGTGCTGGTTTAGTAGCATTGAGACTTGTTTCTGAGATTAATTCCAGTGCATATTTTCTCCGATGCATCACAATTCCTTGTTTAGACCTTGCAAATTCAATGCCTAGGAAGTACTTTAGTTCTCCAAGATCCATCATCTTAAAAGCTTTGTGAAGAGCCTCTTTTATTTCACTTATCTAGTGAAGCTTGCTACCAGTCACTAGTATGTCATATACATAAACTAGTACAACAATTATTCCTTCACTTGTTTCTTTGATGTATAGAGAATGATCATACTGAATCTGTCTGAAATTTCATTTAATCAAGGGTTGATGTAGTTTTGCATTCCATTGTCTTGGATCTTGCTTCAATCCATACAAGGATTTTGAAAGTCTACACACTTGTCTCTCCCCCTGACTTTTAAAACCTTGTGGAAGTTCCACATAGATCTCATCTTCCAAATCACCTTGTAAAAAGGCATTGTATACATCCATTTGATGTATATGCCAATTCCTGGCTGCTGTAATAGCCAAAATAATCCTCAAAGTAACCATTTTCACCACTGGGCTAAAGGTTTCTTGATAGTCTATCCCTTCCTTTTGACTGAACCCTTTTGCTACCAACCTTGCCTTGAATTTTTCTATTTCTCCTGAAGCTTGGTACTTGATTTTGTAAATCCATTTGCACCTTATAGGATGCTTACCTTCTGGAAGAGTGACCACCTACCAAGTATTGTTGTTTTCAAGAGCAGCTATCTCAGATTACATAGTATCTACCTACCTAGGATCTTTGAATGCCTCTGCATAAGTTGTTGGTTCAACAAGGTTTAGAGAAGTTAGATAAGTAGCATTGATACTTAGCAGACAGATTAGCATAAGAAACATAGTTTGAGAGAGGATATAAGATGTTGTCATTTATAGTTAATGACACAAAGTCTTTCATCCATCCAGGTGGATGTGTACCCCTGGTAGATTTTCTTTGATCAGGGTGTTTCTAGCTTATTGAAGCAATTTAGTAGCTGCTTGTCTGGTTATTCTTCTTGTGTAGTATCTTGTTGCAGTAGGAATTGATGCAACATGAACTGCAGTTGATTGGACTAGAGTAGTATTAGTAGTATTTTGCAGTTGTTCAGCATGAAATTGTGATTGAGATTCATTCTCAATAGTTGGTTGTGGTTGTGAGTTGTTCTCAACAGGTGTTTGTGACTGTGAACTAGACTCAACTCCTATCATATCAGTAGCTAACTTACCACTACTCCCTGTTGTCAAGTCAAATGTAGGAAATAAAGATTGTGAAGCTTGAGTCATAGTATCCTTGAATGGAAATGTATCTTCCAAGAAAATGACATCCCTATTAACAAAAAATATTTTGTCAATAAGATCATATAGGATATCACATTTCTTTGTTTCTAAATAGCCCATGTGAATAGCGTTTCTTGATCTAGGCTTAAGTTTATCCAACTCATGTACTACCTTAGCAAAATACAAACAACTTAAGACCTTTAGATATTTTAGTGCAGGTTTTTTGTTGTACAATTTTTCATAAGGTGAGATATATCCTAATACAGAAGAAGGTAATCTGTTTAATAGATATGTAACAACTTTCACACAGTGTCCCCAAAACTTTAAAGGTCTATTAGCTTGAAACCTAATAACTCTTGTTATTTCTAGCAAATGTTACACCATTTTGCTGAGGTGTATATGAGCAAGAAGTTTGATGAGTTATGCCTAGATTTGCAAAGAGTTCAGAACACATGTGATTGACAAATTCAGTACCATTATCAGTTCTAATCACTTTTACACAAGTATCAAATTGATTTTGAATGTAAGACATAAAATGCTTAAGAACAACAATGACATCAGTTTTCATCTTGAGTAAAAACACCCATGTCATTCTGGTAAAATCATCCACAACAATTAAGAAGGACATGTGTCTATCACAAGTAGGAACCTTATAAGGACCCTAGAGATCCATATGCACTAAGTCAAAAGCTTTAAGAGTAGATGTACTGCTAGGAGGAAAGGCTAGCCTAGTTTGTTTAGCAAATGGACAAACTTCACACTTATTTATATTGTCATTTACATGATTTTGTGAAATAGAAAAGATTTTAGATAGTATCCTAAAAGGAACATATCCAAGCTTATTATGCCATAGCCTTAGATCAGATTTATTTGTATTCTGAGTATTGAGCACATAGTCTGCTACTTTGCCATGTCCTGGAAGCTTTTGTCTCAATAAGAAGTATAGTCCATTTTTCTCTCTACCTATCTCCTTCACCTTCCCACTCCAAAGAATCCTGAAACACACATAAGTTAGGAAAGAATGTAGCTAAATAATTAAGTTGTTTAGTAGCCTTTGAGACTGATAATAGATTGTATTTAAACTGGGGTAGAAAAAAATATTCTAGATAGTACTATTTTCAGATATATTACTACATCCAGTGTGTGTCATTAATGACACATCACCATTGGGTAGTATTATTCTTTTTGGATTCACTGCCTGAGATATTTCATCTTTGTTTAGTAGATCAATATTTGCAGTTGTTCAAACCTAATTTTTGCCTTCCGCAATTAAATTTAATCTTGAGATTTCTTCAATTTTTAATATTTGGGTTGATTTCGTATTCACATGTGAGATCGCATAAATTTTGTTACTTAAATGAATATTCTTATCAAAATTGGACTTTTTATTTGAATTGAGCTTGAGAATTATTTCAAAAGGGCAAATCTTGATTCAAATATAATTTATTTTTTAAAGTAACTTATTTGGAAAAATATGTATTTGATTTTTATTAAATGAAAAAGTCTGGGATTAAACAAGGTATTAATTCGTATCGAATTTTGATTCAATTTAGTCAAATTATTAAATTTGATCCTAATTGAAATTAATTGGTCATATTTGCAATGCAATGAACCAGTCTAATTTTTAATTGGATCAAAATACTAATTAATTTTGGCCAAATCCTAAATTCTTAATTGGGGGTTATATTTTAAATAACCCCCAAATTCTTAACAAT